>NW_024424564.1:33674756-33951220 GCF_017311325.1 Ursus maritimus | reverse complement strand
CTTCACCATGTGCCTCAGGCTGAGAGATGAGCATGTGATGTAGGCTAAACCAGTTAGTGTATTCCAACCCTCTCACCAGAGTAACTGGTTCCGATGTGGACTCTTAACCAACTGGGGATAAACAATGACAACAAGACTCAACCCTAGAACTTTTGGTTGATCTATTTAGGAAGCTCTGTCTCACACTGGGCAGGTGTTGGAAGTCTCAAGTGGACAGGGGTTACTAAATGGACCTGAGAATATACTCAACCGAAGAAAGCACGGTGAGACCCAGCTCAAACTCTGCCTAAAGGGAGGTAGCTCTACTGATGGACTTTTCGGCTCATATTATCTAACAAATTTCCTTTTTCCTTATGCCAGCTTGAGTAAGGTTATATGTCACTCCTGACTGAGGAGTTTTGGCCAATAGAATAGCCATTATTCTCCTGGCCCCTAAACTCTAGAATACTGAAATACTAAGAAGTGAGAAATCGTGCTCAATGTTACTCTGCTAAAATTGTTAAAACCAAGATTTTTTTAAATGATTTTTTATTATATTATGTTAGTCACCATATAGTACATCCCTGGTTTAAAACCAAGATTTGAACTCAGGATTACCTGGCTCCAAAGCTTTCCTTCTTCCTACAACACATTGATGTTGAGGTCTCAGGTACCAGTGAGAGAGAGAGAAAGACAAAGAGAGAGAGACAGAAGCAGAGAAACAGGAAGACAGAAGCTGAAGAAGAGACTTGAGAGAGAAGAGACAGTATTGTAGGAAAACAATATCACATATGAGAAAAAACATCATTAGGTAAAGGGGCAAAAAAATCTCTGAACGAAGCTGACACGAGCATGAAATGTTAGAGCCACACAAGGTGAAAGACCTACAGGTGATTTCATGCACCTGGTAACACTCTAATTGCTGAATGTATTTAAAGCACCTTTTAGGTTTTCCTTATAGAATATGACCAAAGACTTTTGATTATTGGGGAAAAGGGTGATTTCACTGACTGTCTCCTTCATGCTTTTCGCTAAGCCCCTGCAGAATAAGAACATAAGAGATAAACTAATGAAATATAGTGAATAATTTAAGTTATGACTTGTTCTTTACAGCCAGTATTTCTTTTGACATTTTCTAAAAAGGAAAAAAAAAAGTGAACAAAAAACTTGCCCTAGGATTCTAAGCTGCAGGTGGCATCAAAGGAACTAAAACCAAGAGGAAAGTTCCATCCATCAGCTTCCCGCTGGCCAACAATTTCAACTGATAAGAACTTGCGGAAGATCGCTGTAAGACACGGTCATCCACTTTTTCATACTGTTTTCCCTGGTGGCAATAAAATTGATTTTCTGAAACATATTCTTTGGGCTTTGTATGCTCTGAAGCGCTGGACAAACAAAGGTGTGATACTAATAATTGCTCTTGTTATTAGAAACGTGGTTTAGAGCAATGATTCTCAACCAGGGGTGATTTTTGCCCTCTGGGACACATTTGGCAACGTCGGGAGACATTTTTGGTTGTCCCAGTTGGGGGTGGTGGTAGCGTTACTGGCATCTCGTGGACAGAGGCCAAGGAAGTTGCTGAACATCTTCCAAATGCATAGGACAGTCTCCCACAACAAAGAACTTCCAGCTCAAAATGTCAACAGTGCTGAGGTTGAGAAACTGATTTAGAAGCGGTGCAGCGTTAGTTTTGTGTAGCTATAGCGATACAATGTCACTGTGTGTGTGTGTGTGTGCGCGCACGTGCGCACGCGCTGGGGGAGGGGGACTTGTAGAGTCGGGGTCCTCTCTTCTACCCCTCAGGCACCTACTGAGCATCCAGCCTGCCCTCATCGGCGCACGTGACGTCAGCATTTTGCCAATCATGTCTTCATCACCCAATGGCAATTTCAGGCTGCCCTTCTGGAAAGCACAGCAGATGTTTATGTAGGAAAGATGGTTTCAATAGTACATATAAAATTGGCCTCAAATCTGAGTCATTAAAATATTTCCAGGTGGGCTTTTTGTTGCTGCAGTGGGGGGAACCTCTTGTCATCACTTTGGAAGTATCTGTCGCATCTCCGGGATATGTTTTTGTCCGATCCCCAATTTCAGCACCTGTTCATCTGACAAGGATGGAAAGGACTCTCTCTTTAAGCTTACGTTGCTATATACTAATTTCCTAAGCCTTTCTGTCTCCCCATGCATTATGTCTCCACTCTTCACCACTAATAGGTAAATAATCTTCCCAACCACCTGTGGCCATACTTCAACACACCTTGAGAGGCTCTTAGAAAATGCATTTTAAATAAACTCATTAGCAAAATACATATAATCAAATAGCATGCTTCAAGGAAACAAAAATCCTACATAACGAGTGAGTCTCCTGACAAGACTTTCACCTTCTCACAAACCTGATGGCGTGGAAACTTCTCCTCACTGTTGCCGTCCCCACTAAAATTCCATGAGGGGAGATGGTCACAGAAAAGATAAATTAGAAAACAGTAATTCCTTCCTCGTCAAATCTGGATGTTTTGGCAGAGTTCTATATTCTAGTGATGACCATGATTCACAGTTACTATTTTGGAAAATCAACTATTCAGAAGATGCAGTAAAAAGTGAAAACTCCCTTTACCCAGTTCCTATAGCTTCTCCCTTCCTCAGAGGAAACCACCCTTAACAGTTTATTGTGAATCCTTCCATATCAACTTCATATTCCTTCAGCAAATGTTTATCGAGTACCTACTGTGGACTCATTGTATGTATGGCTGCTAGGATTATAGAAGAGACATGGTTCCTGCCTTCTGGTGCCTTATATTTTAGTGAAGGAAGGAAACAAAAAAGCAACAACTTCAGATTAACATATAAATAAAAGAATTATTAATTGTGATCAGCTCAAGGAAGGAAACAGACACAGGGCTGGAGTAGGGGGCCTGTACAAGGTAGAGGAATCAGAAAACTCTCAGAGAAACTAAAACCTGAAAGAAAGGCAAGTGAAGAATGAGGAAGAAAGTTCTATAACTTGCTTTTTTCAACAAATACATAGTAGGTATTTGTCTGTTGATTCATAAAGATTTGTTCTTTCTTCTAGTTAATGTTCACTGGGAGCCTATCTATGTGTTAGCCTTGTTCCCTAAGGAGAAAATAATGAACAATATCTTTGTCCTCATTGACCTTATGGTAGAGTTCAACACATCTGATTAATTTTAATGGCTATACAATATTCCATGGTATAATGCACTAATACTTTTTTTAGTTATGCTCCTATGGATGGACATTTTCATTATTTCCAGTTTTTCACTATTACAATCAATGCTCCTGAAAACATCTTTTTTTCATATATGGCTGTGCATATTTTTGTAGGATATTTTCCAACTGCATTTGTTATGTGACAGCACAATTATTAATGTGTCATTCATAGAATCCTCACAATCACACTTTAAAGTATGTGAGGCTCTCATCCCCATTCTATAAACGTGGAGACCACAGATATGTTGAGAAACCTATCAAAGACTACAAGATGATAAGTGGCAGAGTCTAGACATAAACCCACAGTCCGACTGCAGGGTCTGCTATAAGCTCCTCCCAAGGGGTAGTGTCCATGATCTTGTTTTCTGGTTATAAAATAATTAATATGTGTTTATTATTTAGAGTTTGAGAAATACGCATAAAAATTTAAAATCTCTTTTTTAGCTTTTGCCACTAATTTATAATCAAAATACCATTTGTCACTGTATCCACTCAGGAAGTCACAAGCAATGTCATCGTGAAAGAGTCTGATTAGCAGACTCTACAAAAACAGGGTCCTATAAAATATTCCTAAAGAATTTAAATATTCCTGTCCTCCACGATCTTAACCATTTCCTAGAAGAGACTGGTTTAACATGGAACCCCATAAGCTCCCTGCAATGAGCAAGTAGTCAGGGTTTCTGTTCTCACTACAGCTGGGTTCTTAGCTGCTCCACTTGAAGACTGCAAGCTTGCTTAACACTCTGCAGCAAAGCAAAATAAGCCAAAAGATGGTGCAAAGAATGCTTCTAGGATATAGGTCAGTATCCCAAATCCCCAGATTCCAGGGCATACCCTGGAAGTTCTGGTGACTTAATCTGTCTCTATATTGGTTTCCTCATGTAAAATTGGGATAATATTAGAACTGACTCCATAAATTATTAGCAGTAATTGTGCAGTGTTTTTAATACCTTTAAAGCACTTAAGATAATGTCATCAAAATTGGCTCTTAACAACCGTTATTGTATTATGGAGTCATCCCTTTGTCTCTCTCTGATTTCCTCCTTCAAGAACTTACTACTACCAGGCACCTGGATGGCTCAGCTGGTTGGGCATCTGTCTTCGGCTGGGGTCATGATTCCAGAGTCGTGGGATCAAGTTCCTGGGATGGAGTCCTGAATCGGGCTCCCTGCTCAGCGGGGAGTCTGCTTCTCCCTCTGCCCCTTCCCAGCACTCGTGCACAGGAGTGCGTGCCTCGCTCACATGCAAGAATAAATAAAATCTTATAAGCAAAAAAGAACTTACTACTATCAAAAGATACACATAGGTGATCATAGGGAAAAAAACGTGAAGGGCCAAGTACTACTGGTGTTCTATACCTAGCAGAAGTAGAGTGATACTTTTGCTTCCCTGTGTTCTCTAAGTTGTCTTTACTGAATATATGTTACTTTCAAAACATTAGAAAAACCATTTATTTTTCAACAATTTCACCAATTCTACGAGATGAGAGAAAATTGAATGATTAAGCCCAGTTTTTGAAAACGTAACTACAAATGTTATTCATGGTGACTTCATTCTTAGTTAACCTCTTTTGACTGTTAGGTACTATCATTGTGATTGTCATCCTAACCTTCATTACCCCCATTGCCAAATGCTTTTACTAGTGGTGATGCCTTAAATAAGCAGAGTGATTCTAATGTCAGTCATATCATTTTCATACTCAGTTCCCTCATCTGTCATATGGGGTTAATAAAATCTGCTTTATTAATCCCAAGCCTTCATAAAAAAGACAAAATAATACAAAATGTTATAATGCAATAATGAGATTTACATTTCGATATAGATTAGGAAATCATTTCATTATAACCTTTGTAGTTATACTTCCCATTATTTTATTCTGATGAGGTAGATAAGAACTCTTACCCCACTTGAGGAATAAGGAAATGGAAGCACAGAGCATTTGCAGTGATTTCTCAACTCATACTGGATAGTGGCGGGGACTAAACTAAAGCCTAGTGTTCTGATGCCCAGTCAGTTCTCAGTGGTCTCCTAGGTCAGCATTTATCTGCCGTCATCCAAAGAAGCCCTCTTCTAGCAACTGACAGCTTCTGTGCCTCTACTGATTGCAGTCCTATTCCACAGTAAGCCCAGAGACCTTGGGGAAGTTTTAGAACCATTTAGAGATGAAGTAAAGTCTCAGTGACCTTTTCAGCCCCCAAATGCTAAAAGACAAACTGAAAAGGCTTAGAAAGTGTGATGAGAAGCAGGGCATTGCCTCTAACTGTTTACTATCTCCTCAATAATTCTACTCTTCAACTATCTTTGAAAAGTCAAGGTTCTAAATGTTATGGGGGAAAGGCTTCCAATAGCGCTAGGTTGAAATGTAAAATAGGATATAAAACTGAAGATAGATACATAAAGTAGATAGACTGGCAGACACAGATGTAAGTGCAATCTTAATACTGCACCTTTTAAAAAGATTAGAAGAAGATACACCAAATGTTCATGGTTAGTAATTTCTAAAAGTGAGATAATGAGTGATTTTTAAATTTTTTTTATTACTTTTGATGGCAGTTTTCAAATTTTCTACAATGAGCATAAGTTACTTCTATGCTTACTAAAAGTAAAAGATGTATTCATAGTTGTATTCATGTATTCATTCATAGTAGTAGAGACTGTGGTTGTTTGCCCTGTAAATATGGGGCCATGGTGAGGGCTGGGGGAGCGGGCACAGGTCTCCCTCCAACAGGCATACATCCTGATGGTTTCATCCACAGTTAAGCCTCTGGTTTTACCCATCTCCCTGGCTACTTGTAAAATAAACCCAGCCCTAAGCAATTCAATCTGTGGTGTGATTCCGGCCAGAGGTATTGGTCCAATTTAAACATGAGGGGTAGTTTCTGGGGGCTTCTGGGAAACAAGGTTCAACTAGAAAGCCAGGATTTTTTCTTTTTTGATCTGGCTGGTATGATATGGAGATATAAAACTTAAAACCGCCAAGGCGTTCTGCCACCATGGGAAAAGTCAGCCTCAGGATGAAGCTGACAATAAGGAAGGATGGGAAAGAAACAAGGATCTCTAGGATATCACTGAACAGCTGAATCAATCCAGCCTGAAACCCGGCATGCGTTTAGACCTTTCAGTTACAGAAGCCAACAGATTTTCTTCAATGTGAAAGCCAGTTTCCATTTTTCTGTTACTTGTGCTATCGAGTCAGATATGCAGGTATATGCCACATATATACATTTATTTGGAGGGACTCCTCTTCATTAGTGCCCTGGATTTTTAAGTAAATGTTTTATTAAGAGCAACTTCCCAGTTGAGTTTTTTGGTCAATACTGGTTTTTTTTAAAATATATAGGGACTGAATTAGATAATCTCTTTTATCTACATCCCAGATCTAAAAAACCTATGCTTTTTTGAAAATTCAAACTACAATCATAGGAAATTTTTGAATTTTAGATGTTTCAGACTTAGCTTTCAGGTGTTTTAGGAAGCTATTTGCTTTATGACAAACTCTCCCAATTTAGAGAAAATCCTGCCAGTTGTTATTTTATGCATACTTATCATCTTTAAAAGTGGAGAGAATAAACCATAATTCTGGGAAGAGGGATGGAAAAATGTAGACAAAATTCATTAGCCTTGTCAGACATTTGATAGATAATTATAAACCAACTGTAGTAAGAGGTATGCATAAAGCCAACCTTTGATCTCTGAAAACAACTGTTCCCTCAACAATTTAAACTTTTAATCACATGTAATGTCTCTCCAAGTACAGAACACATAGATGTTCCTTCAATTCTGCCCGAATCTGGATCATTTTCTACCTGATCGTTAGTTAAGAAGCAGATTGTACTCTATACCACATTTAAATAATGGACTAAATAGTTAGCATACAATTTGGGGACTAATCAGCAAAATGTTTATCATACACTAAATGTAATCTTTCCCACATTAACACTGTTGTTAGGCTGCGGAAAGATTAACTACACCGAAGAAATATACTCATTAGCTTTTAATGATTGTACAGACAGATACCATAGCTTTAAATTGCTTTTCAAAGTCTGGTTTCTATTTTTATAATCAATGTTCTAACTACACATTCATCATTATGAAGACAAACCCTGTAAGTCATACACATATTTCTGTCTCCCTATGACAGACATTGATTTAGAAAGGAGAGACGAGATCCAACCTCCAGGAAACAGCTGGTCTCCTCAGATAAGGGAATCATCGAACTGGCTTTTAATATTGTGAGAAAAAAGGAGAGAGAAAGAAAAAAAGGAAAGACCATAGGAGCAGACAACAAAAATCTGAACTACCTAGATGAGACAACACAATTTATAATTCACAGAACATAACTTAATTATATTTCTTGATCGTCTACTTTAAACTATAGGTTATGCCTTCTCCTAAATCAAAACCTGCCAGTGCTGCCACTGATAGCAGAATGAGACGTTCTGAGAAAATCAGGTGGCATGAAAAGGGTTAAAAGAGGACACCCGAAATTCTGGGGAAATAATCCTGCCAAACAGGCCACTCTGGAAAGTGCAAATTGCAATGAAAGCTTGAAGAAAGCTAAATGCCCAGGAAAATGCTTTATTGTCCTCTTGCACAAACAGGTCCCTGTGGCACAATTTAATAATACAGATACATGATGTTATTGGAATATCTGCAAATTTCCCCAGGTAATTGATGACGGAGTGTTATTTGCCCAAACCTCAAAAGTTTTAGGAAAGAAGTTGCCGAGCACAATCCTCTTTTAAGAAATGAACATAAATCAGATTCACCTTTTCCTAGTTTTCTCCACTGGAAAAGTCTCTACTGGAATCTTCATAATGTCAACATTAGAAAAATCATATTATTTCTGCTTTATTTGGGACTAAATGTCACCTGAAGAAATGAAAATGTACATTAATGAAAGACCATTTCATTTCAAGTCAGTTGGCTCTGCTTAAGCAGTAGTTTTCCTTGGTCAATTTTTTTTTTTTAAAGAACTGGAGAACTTGAAAGGGACTTGTCTTTCCCAAATCTGTAAAATACTCTGAAGGCTCTGAGAAGTGCGGTGTCCACTGAGCATATGAAAGAAGTTACTTAGAAACTTCTAACTGGCCCACCAACAGCTCCTCTGTCTGTACCAGTAATGAGGAGAGCCACTGCCCACACTACATGTCTTAATGTTCATTCTCAGAATACTTTTTGTTTTCTTGTAACTGAAAGTGATCTTAGGAAATGTACTTCTGGAATTACGTGAGCCAGTTGCTAATTTTCAATTAATACAACTCCTGCATGGAGGAGTTACCAGCATGGGTAATACAAACCTGCAGACAATCCCCAAACCCTTGTTTTGGGAATTAAAATGTATTACATGATTTAAAAAATATATTTAACTTTCTAATTATATTTACCCTGCCCTAATACTAAAATGGGTTTCCTTTTCCAGGCCACAGCAACGGTAACCTCTGAACATTGCAATGATGAGGGAAATCACCCTAGTTAAAAATAAATAAATAAATAAAAATTTTATATAGTAAAATAAATATACAGTTTAATCAAATACAAATATTAAATATATATCAAATATAATAAGTATATTTTAAAACAAATATATGTTTTAGTAAGATAAATATATATTGTAATATATAGTAAACTAAAAAATATAGGGGCGCCTGGATGGCTCATTCAGTTGAGCATGACTCTTGGTTTTGGCTCAAGTCATGATCTCATTTCGTGGGAATAAGCCCCTCATCAAGCTCTGTGTTCGGACAGAATCTGCTTGAGATTCTTTCCCTTCCCTTTCCCCCCTGCCCCCTGCTCCTTCTCCTGCTCATGTTCTCTCTAAAAATAAATAAAATCTTTAAAAAAATTATATATATATATATATATATACTTGGACATTAAAGAAATTTCTTTAAAAAAAAGTCTGGAGGTAGACTAAAATTAAACGGGGGCTTTTATCTTTCAGTCCTACCATCCCAGCACATGGCTTCAACCTCAAGGTCATGCTATCATGTGATTGCACCAACTTTCACATCCAAGTTGCAAGCCTGAAAGAGGACAAAGCAGAGGGACAAAGAGGAGATGCCCCTCAGTTGGCTCAGCTCCCTTTTAAAGGGTCTTCCTGGGATTCCGACGCAACACTTTCTCTTTCATCTCACTGGCTACCACATGGTCATAAGGCCAAATGTAGCTGCAAAGCAGCCTGGGACATGTACTCTAAACTCCAGGGACAACGTGAACAGCTGATACTGGGGTGGTGTTACACACAGAAGGGGGAAAATGGAACAGTAGCTGTGCAGTATTGCAAATTTTTCAGTTAGCATAGTATCATCTACACTAGACAGTTACAATCTGGACCCACATTGTCTGACGAAATTCTGGCTCAGGCTCTATGAGCTGTATGACCTTGTGCAAGATTCTACGTTCAATTGTTAAGAGGACTAAGTGAATTAATACATGTAAAGCACTTGGAACTCTGCCTGTCACAAAATAAATACTCAAAATATGCTAATTAACAATAGTTTATTTTGAAGTGTTAGTTTATTCTAAAAGCAACGGATTGTTGCTTCCTGGAATGCCGTGCATCTTAAATACGTTGGTCTATTTGGTAAGAATCCTCTAAAAGTCCCTTGACATTAAAAATTTGTCAGGTTTTTAAATTCCTTCTAGCAGTAACATTTTGCAATTCTTTGATTGCTTTATCTTTTCTATTTGAGAGATTAGGTAGGGCTGCATCATTCCTTAATGCCCGAAGGTAACGTAACATTTGAAAATTGCATTTATTTCATGATGCTGATACTTTTTTTTTAATGTCAAATATGCTTTTTTTGTAATTGAGTTTGGGCCTAGTGGGACTAATGCTCGTGGAGGCCAAAAGAGAGAAAGAGAGAGAGAGAGAGAGAGAGAGAGTAGGAAAAATCCTTCAGAAATAAAAAGGTTAACCGTTATCAGCTTCCAAACCACTCTTACAAATTTGTGAGCCACTGTCTCAGGTAATGATAGGTGGGGGTCATCACCTTCTAAGTCCGTGGTTGGTCACACCCCTCCTTATCCAAGGAAGCGGAGAAAGTGCTAGGGATTTGCTTAGCACAGTTATATAGGTTGCCTCCCTTTATCTGTCCTCGGCTTCATGAGGTCCTATGTTATTCCCATTTCCACCAAAAGCAAGCAAAGGGTTCAGGAAAGACAAGACAGCTAGACTGAAAACTCAAAGTGGTGAATGGCTAATCCCATGCAGCCTCTTCAAATACATCCCGTCCCTCTTAGAACTTTATTGATGCAACTAAGCTCCTAAAAATGGATTTGAAAGGGACCGAGCAGCCTCAGAGAGGCACACAGCCCATGGAAGGCAACCTCATCTTTGACTACAGGATGTGAGTTCTGGCTTTTTTGAAAGCCTGGAGAGAACATGTGATCTTAGGTTGTGAAGGGACAGATTAATTTTTCTGTTAGCAGAACCAGTTTTTCAATCAGTCAGTGGGCACTGATGTCATTTGTTGATATGCACAGAAGGTGTGGTTTGGGGAAGATGAGATTGTTTCATTTTGGTTCAAGGAAGAGGATTTTATTGTTGCTTTATGTTTGTGTGTGCATGAGTCAGTGTGTGTGTGTGTACGCATGCACCTGGATACCAAGAAGAAGAAACGAAGGAGATGGAGATGGTGGACAAGCTGGCAGGACATCTAATGCACACTAGCGGAAGGGTGTGCTTTTAAATCTTCCTCTTGGGAGGTATAACCAGGTCTAGAAGCTGAACAGCAGAGCTTCTGAAGCACTGCGAAACTAAAGGCATAAGCAATGCTGCTCTCAGGACATACAAGATGAGCGTACTTTTCTAATCAAATCTCCAGGGGAAAGGACTCCAGCGATTAGGAAGTGTGGGTGCATAATGGTCTCACACATTCAGCAGGCTTGTTTTGAGGACTGACAATGTGTAACACCAACTTGGAAAACCCTGCTACCTGGAATTAGCATTAGGTTTCAAAAAGTGTTAGACTTGGGAATTTCTGAGGTCTGGGTCCAGGAAGTGGCACAGTTCCTACCCCTCAGTTCTTAACATGTAGAAGACATTAACAACATCCATGAATTTTTCTATATAAAAGGGCATATCCATGAGCAATATGTAGAGGTACTGGGGTTACATCGATCAGTACAACCCATTACAATAGTTCTAAACAAGTGGGCACATGGGGCAGGGAACACAGGGGTGAATAAGCATAACCTCAATGTCAGCAGAGCTCCCCTGCCTTTTGCAATGACAATACAGTTATAATAACAATAATGAACAAATCCTTCCTATACATTTACAATGCCAGTCCCTGTTCTAAGTCCTTTGTGTGCCTTAACTCATTGAATACTCACAATGTCCGTCTGAATAACAAACCAGTAAGCACCTACCACTTAAACCCCACTGTACAAACAAGGGTACTTTAACACAGAGTTAACACAAGTTAAATAACACGTCTAAGGCCAAACAACTAGTAAAGGAGGAGTTAGGGCTTGAACCAACTGCAAACAACTGGGTTAAATCATATTCCACGTGGGATGAGAAAGCCTCATCCCTACTTGTCTCTTCAAGAATTTTTGAGACGTGGTTATATTCAGCTTATAGCTTTCCTCATCACCTCTGGCTCCAATTTCATGCTTTTGTTGAATTATTGCAGTACGTGGATTGTCTTACCATCCTCCACATATTGTCTTGTTCTCTACTATAGATTTAATATACAATTCCTTTTTCTTAATTTTTATTGTATATATGCATATTCATGTATATATTCATTCATTCACATATATTCACAGAAGATATGTATATATATATACACACACACACACGAGTCACAGAATTAATAGGACAATTTTTAAGGAATTATAAAACAAAAATTACATTTATGAGCAGAATCAGCATTTTAACGCCATTAGCTTGAGATTAGGAATCAGAGCTACAAAACAGCATTCCCCAAATGCCAATATCCATGTGTTAAGTTTGGTTAGCGTAACTTTCCAGAATGTGAATTTGAATACCTCCAGATGAGGCAAGCACTTTCCAACTCACCCACCCCAGGACTCACCTCTCCCTTTTGCTTCAGGCAGGTCGGCTTCATTACCTTGCATTACCATTCTGGGCCAGGAAAGCGCTTCCATTTGCCATCCTAATAACAGCTTCTTTGCATTAAGCAAGTTTAATGCTTGGGTTGTCAGCTCTCAGCTTCTGGAATGGAGAACCAGAAGGCAGAATGTCGGGTTATGTGGGACTGAGAGTCCAGTGTACGTTTCTTCCATATTTCTAGAGCAGGAAAAAAAGATTCCTGTTAAATGATGTTTATTATTATTTTATTATTAGTCATTTGTTAGTGAGCGTAGGAAAAAATCTATCGCTAAATAAAGTTGCAGAATCTAAAAAACCACATTCCGATCTCCTCAGAAAACAAAACAGCATACAATCTGGTTTATGCCTCTTGACTAGGGACGGAGGCCAATATTTTATGCAGGTAAAAGCTAGGCTACTGGAAAGAGGAAACTGGGAAAAGAAAGGACTGTTAGAACTTCAAAGTAACTGAAACCTTCAGATGATAGCAACCAGTCAACTTAAATAAGGTCACCTTAGGTGGGCCAGCACAACTCCTCTGGATCTCCTTCGATTTTTCTGAAAGCCTTAAGGGTAGAGTGGCTCTCATTCAATCATTTATTCATTCATCCAAAAATATGTATCAGGATCCACTCTGAGTCACGCACTTCTCTAGGTTCTCAGACAGCAGGAAACAAAACAGATGAAATCCCCTCATCTAGTAGGAAAAGCCAGACCATAAGCAAATGCATGGTTTATATGGTAGTTTCAGAAAGTGATAAGACCTCTAAAACAAAAAGCAAACATTTAAAAAGCAAAGAAGCAGGGGCCTAGGGTTGCGGGAACCACTGAGGAAGGTACCAGAGGTTTTGAGAGAGTGAGAGAGCTCATGTCAGAGATAAACACTCAGAATGCAATATTCCGCTTCCTGTTCCTCAAATGACCATCATTCCCGCCGCTCCGAGCCTAACTCCTCACCAGCTGCCTCAGTCTTCCTTTATTCCTATTCCGCTCCTTATCTGTCCCCTTCCATGCAGCCCTATTTCGATTTACTATGGATTTAAATTAGCTTAGTCCGCCTTTGTTTTCACTCTCCTACCAACCTAGGCACTCAGGTTCTCACCCTGCACCCCCTATTGTATTTATCAAGTTCTTTTTCCTTACCCAGCTAGAAATGTTTAGCAAATTGCCAAACCATCCTGAATCTACAATTCATCTCTATTTTCTTTGTATTGTTCCTCTTTCCAACTTGGTTCTGAAATGTCTGTGCTGAGCCATTGTGTTCCAGCCAGAAAGCAAACTGGAATAAGGCCATTACTTTGTATGATACTATTTGCACAGTGACTTCTTTCACTCAAGCAGCAAGAACTTTGCTTAATGATATTTTATTCAAAATGTAAGAAAGATTTCCACATCCCATTTTTGCTAAGGACATAATATGTATTCTAGAACAAGATACATGTGCAGTTATCTGAGGGGGAAAAATGACTTTTCTTTGAAAACGAAAAATAATTTAATTTTCGGAAGAACTATTAGCCAATAGAACCGTTCAGTTAAGAGTTGCAACAAGTAATTTCAGTTGTGGGTGCTAAAGATAATGAACCGCTTCTCTTTCGCTTATCACTGGAAATGGCCAAATCATTATGGATCTCAGTAGTAACTAATGGTCTAAGACAATAGGGTTGAGCAAATGACTATTTTATAGCTCAGTGACTCTTTGAATGCAGGTTAGACCATTCAGGTATTTAAGTGTTATCCACGGCCTCTTAAATTGAACAAATGGGTCTATAATAATTAAAATACTGTAAATACCGGTGACACAGTTCCCGAGTTTTCAAAGAGATTCCATATTCCCAGGGGAGTAAAATGAGGTGTTGCCTTGTTAGGAAGGCACTGTTTATATCCAGAAGCATCCTGACAAGCTGGCGAAGAGGCTCATTTGTGAACCCACAGCCCCTCAGCAGCTCTCCCTTCTCAGCCCCCGGAAGTTTCAGCGAAGGGGGCAGCGAAAGGCGACAGCTCACTGAGCTCACTTAATGCGCCTTTCTAGGGCTTTCCATCTCAATGAGAAGCCCTCTCACTTCCTGAGTCAGGCTTCGCCAACATGTCACACTCTACAAGATCTCAACGCATCAGGGAAATAAAAAGTAGTTTCTATTTTTAAAATGATTGGAGACACTCTACATATAGGAATGTCTTCCTTCTCCTCACTTTTGGGTGGATATCCCATTTTCACAAGAGAAGATGTTGTTATAGTCTCTTCTCAGAAAGGAAGTTCAGATGAAGCCATCTTGATACACAACTATATTAACTCTGGGCACAAACAGCGATTGAGGGGAAATTTCTATTGCTTTCAAAACTCTTAAAGAACAAAAACTATATTGTTAATTATAGTTCTGAAATATTTTGTTGACCTCCTACTAAAGGCATAGGAGAATACTGAAAAAAAGTATAACAAAATGGCACTGAAAGGGGGTCGGGTAGTGAGGTCAGGTGCTACCTTGTTGAAGTTTAATTAGTTGTACCTCTGAGGTCTGAGAGAAGCTACCTGAGTCACCTGAGTAACAATAAATTGGCTTCCAGGAAATAGAGAAAACATATCCTTACAGGGACACTTTCAAGAAGATATGACCTAAAAAATGAATGTGGTTGATTTTTTGACTGACTGTTTGGGGAATGCTATCTCCTAAAGGACAGGATTCGTGTATTTTTTCATTAATTCTGGAGTATATCTAGCCCAGGGCACTTACCAGATAAAGGTTCCAGCCATTCATAGAATCACAGACGGAAGGAAGCTTGAGAGGCCACAGCCAACAGTCCCCTGACTATAGGAAGCACCCAACTCAAAAAATTATCTTTTTTAAAAGGTAAATTCATATCTTTTTTTTTCTCAGAAAAAATACAGATATTCCAAACATTTTCTTAAAGGCAAGAAGGTCTTCCTGATATTTCGCTAGAATCCCTCTTAACCTGTCAAATGTAGAGGCAGAGAACAGCTGCTTAAAATCATTCCCATAGCCTCTTTGCTTCATTGCCGTGAAGACGGTGATTAAGATCTTTCTCTCCCCAGGGTTCTCAGCCTGGGGACAGAAACCTACTTCTTTAACGTTCTTTCACAAGACTGGTCCCCAAACCACTAATAATATTTAAAACTGATCCCTTCGAGATCTCCGAGTCTCCTCAGCAGACTCCCACTATAAGACTCACACTTCTGAAAGCTGTGGCTTTTAACAACCTTCTCCTCTTGTTTTAAGCAGAACCCTTTCTCCTCCAGAACCACTTTTCTTGTCCGGTATACTACGGGGTGGTCAGCTGGCCTGGTTGGCCGGGCTCCGAGGGAGGTCCTGATGTGGGACTTACGGAACTATAACCAGGAAAGTTCCAAGCAAACTTGGATGAGCTCATCCTCCTACAAATCAAGGCCAGCCTGCTCTGAAGGGTGGGGGACTGGGAGGAGGCTTAGGACCCTGTGGCTCTCCCCCAACCCTAGCCTCTTGAACCACTTGGACAGAGCTCCCAAGCCTCCAAAGAACTCAGCCTGATAATTGTGCTTTAAAGAATATTTAGAATAGTGATAAGTCTAGAGCAGTTTCTCAGCAGCAGCACTACTAACATTTTGGGCATGGTGATTCTTTGTTGTGGGGAGCTGTCCTGTGCGTTGTAGGACATTTTGCAACATCCTTGGCCTCTATCCACTAGATGCCAGGAGTACCCTCCCAATTTCGACAACCTAAAACCTCTTTGGATAGCAAGTCAAATACCTCCCAACCCTGCCCTACTGAGAACCACTAGTATTGTGATAATCCTCTCATCCTGTCCAGGTCGTAATCCACTATGTAGGTCATAAAAATCGATGTAGTGTTTCACACTAGCATTAAAATAATAATTTAAAAATGGAGATAAATAGAAAAGGGTGGGATAGGATAGAATAGGATAGACTAGAATGGAATGGAATAGAACAGAATACAGAGTCTCCCATACAGTAAGGGTATTATTTTGTGAAACTTTTGTTTCAGATTTATATATATATACACATACTAGATCATAATGTAAATTTATTTTTTACCCTGAGTCACTCTCAAAAAGGTCTGAAAACCCCTATGCTAGGATCTGTTCCTCCTATTTGCACATGTCCATGGTAGGACCTCCTTCGTGCTCTACCGTCACCTTCCCATCCCTTCTAGCCTCCAAAACTTAGTTGCCACTCTCTTGCAAAATCAATCCCATCAGTGGCTTGTATTTATAATGATTGAATTATCCCACATGAATTACCTGTGAAACCTCTTGCTGTTTGCGTGTATCCACTTCTCCAAATTGTCAAGGTTACCTTGAACTTGATTTAAGTTCACAAAAGCAGGTGTCACTGGCAGATTTAAAATGAACATATTTTATTCTACTATTTGAGTCACTGCCTGTAACTGTGTAGGCTCTCAAAGAAATACTTGTGGGGTACAGGTTTCTCCTACCCAGTAGCATGATTTGTTTATGCCCCTTCAGGTTTTGTAAAGACTAAAGGTTCTCAAATCCGCGCCACTTCTCACCCCAGGCTTCATTTCACTCCTTTTCCTAAGCCCACTATTATTTGGGCTATACCACCCATGGCATTTTTGCTTTAAATCAAGGCTGTCCGGCATGCGGCTGACTGTCTGGGATTATGCACAGACCACACCTCATGGATACAGCAATAATAAAACCAGGACCCGGGGGACCCTGGTGCAGCACCTAGTAAAGAAAATCACTGACATTTTTGTCTTCCTGAAGCTACGAGGACTGAGGGCCTTGTAGATTTGTAGGCCTTACAACGGATTTGTAGATCTGTTGGGCCATTAGAAACAAATTATGGTGGGTTTGATTTTTAGTGGGAATAAACCTTTCCAGTAGTCCATCAAAGATCATTTGTCTTGGTCCTCCATTCACTTATGGTCAAGAAGTAAAAGTCAGAGAAACTGAAGGATTTGTGTTTTTCGAATGATGCCGAGCATAATCAGCCTGGTCTAGTGCGACCTCAAGGCCAGGAGAGAGGAATTCTCAGGAGCTATTTGTCCACAGTGGTTCAGATGGCAGTGAGGGGATTCAGGGACCCCACATCCTTCTTCTCATTAGCAGTTGGCTATTGTGGATGTCATGGGTTGACTCATGTCCCCCTCCAAACTCACATGTTAAAGTCCTAATCCTCCGTTCTCCAGAACATAACCTTTTTTGGAGATAGGGCTCTTACAGAAGTAATCAAGTTAAAATGAAGTCATTAGGGTCGTTCCTAATTCAAAATGACTGGGGTCTGTATCAAAGAGGGAAATTTGGATGCAAAGATTGCAGCTATGCTGTCATAAACCAAAGAACTACAAGAAGCAAGAATAGAATCCTAGCACGTCCCCTTTGCTCACAGCCTCAGAGGGACCAACCCTGCTGACCGCATGATTCAGACTTCATTAAACTCAAACAGACTGCTTTCCCGTCACCAGCACAAAAATATACATACCACACACACACACACACAAGCACATACATACCATGCACACCAGATATACATACACTGAGCATACCACACTCACAAACACATCCTGGTATTTTCTTTCTTTTTTTTTTTTTTTTAAGATTTTATTTATTTATTTGACGAGAGAGACAGCCAGTGAGAGAGGGAACACAAGCAGGGGGAGCGGGAGAGGAAGAAGCAGGCTCCCAGCGGAGGAGCCTGATGTGGGGCTCGATCCCATAACGCCAGGATCACGCCCTGAGCTGAAGGCAGACGCTTAACGACTGAGCCACCCAGGCGCCCCTGGTATTTTCATTTCTATTATCTTTCTGTTCAGTTTTGCTGATAAAAGATCTCTTTAAAACTACTTAGAACCCTACAAAATAAGACATCATTTAAACCAACTCTGTCTCTTTCTTCATCTTTCCTTCTCTTTCTTATGAGTAAATGAGTAGAGAAATTTTAAAGCACATGTCCTAGGCCCCATTTTGCTAAAGCAATTTTGGGCATACAATAGAGATTTGCTGCTTCAGAGTCAGAGTTCTTCCCAGAAGAACTTCTCAAACTTCCATGTGCTGAAGCATGGAGGTCTGGTTAAAATGTTGAGTCTGACTGATTGATGTAAGAGGTTAGGGTAAGGCTAAGATTTTGCATTTCTAGCCAGCCCCCAGGTGAGGCCAGTGCTGCTGGACTGCAGACCACATCCTAAGTAGCAGGGTTTACAGGAAAGCGGTGTTTCCCAAAGCTGGTCCATCAAAATTCATCTCAGACCTACTAAAATCTGAATTTCCAGGGAAGGAGCCCAAGGACTTCTTTTTTTAAAAAGAAAGATCGCTAAGATAATTTACATCGTCATCAAGGTGTGGGAACCACCACTCCATATCCCACTGCCCTTTGGCTGGATTTTCACACTATGGAACAAGGAGGAGAGAACGAAGTTCCAGAAATAAGCAGCCCAGATCCAGACATCGTGTCAACAAGAACTCAAGAGGATTCCTGCTCTAAATGAGTGTGAGAATTAATAACCGTAACGGCAAAGTTGGGTAAGCATTTAGAGCTCTGTTTTGGGAGGGGGTAGCAACAGAAATGAATAAAAGAAGGAAAAGGAGGGGGAGGAGATGTGGAGACCCTAAATCCAACCAGAAATCTATCATGTCTCTGACACACTGAGTTTCCAGGGGCACAACTAGGACCACTAATAGAGTGAGATTTCTAATTGATGTTGGGATTTGAAGAACTCAAAGATGATAATACGATAGTCACACCAGGACAGGAGCTGGCACAGATGTGGTCTTCCTAGGATATGGATGAATTTCTGTACCAACCCTTGTCAATGCGACCACAACAATGGCCTGATATCAGATTTAATGCCAGTTTCTGGATTAAGGATAAATAACACAGTGTTTACCAGTATGAAGTTCTTAGCCATACTTAAATCTCCTACCCACAGAGTTGAGTTGTGAGAGGTTATGGTTTATGCCTGGGGTGCGGTTCAAAGTTATGCACCCTGTGGATGCTTGCTAAATACTTGTTGACTATCTGATTGAACCGCACCACGAATGCCTAGCTCCTCTGTATTTTCTATAATCTTGTCAGATGCACTGGAACCAGAGAAGCACCAGGGTGGGAGATTTCTCCCATCTCTCTTTCTCTGCAAGAACTCCCTGAGCTGCTTATAAATATGCTGATCAAAACCTGGATCAAAGAGAAAATAAAATGCATTTCCATATTCCCAGTTTCCTTTATGATCAGAGAATGGATCAAAGAGAAAACACATCTCCCCATTCCCGTTTTTCTTTTCATTCCAGATTTACAGGTCAGAAATGATTCACATGTGGGAACAGAACAAGCAATGTGAAGTCCATTTAAGGGCAAAAGTCCATATGAGCTCAAGGTACAAGAATTTTCAAATTCTTTCCCCAGATGCACTTACAGGGATAGAAAAATGTCTTAATTCTTTTACTTAATATATTCTATTTTACTAAAAGGGATAATAACCATTTTTACATTTTGATACTTGAAAGAAAAAGGAAAAGTATTGTAAGCCTTAATATAGTACATGATGATCTATTTAATTTTAGTCATAATGCCTAATTCAAAAATAATATTTTAGGATTTCAATTGCACTTTAGATATAGCTAAGAGATGAAAATGAATTTGCTCCTTTTAATTGAAAGTGTTCCAAGATCCATCTCAAAACTGACTCACTTCCTTGGTTGTTTAACTGATGATGACTAGGTTAAGTTTGAAAATTTTAATTGTTGACTTTTCTCTCAATATTTTCATGTCATTTCTTTTTGTTTTAGTTTTACAGACCCAGAAGTAAGAACCCATGCTGTGAACATGAGTAATTTTCCTAACAACTTAGTGTGAATTAAAGAAATTAAAGTAGGCTGTTGTGTGTGTTTGAACAGCTTACTTAGGATTATAATATTAACGTTTCTGCTTTCCTTTTGTGAAGGTGCTATTGACCTGAAAACAATTTTGTTACATATTTTAGAGAAAGTGCCTACACAGAAAACAAATAAGCTATTTTACTTCATAGTTCCAGTTAGATAAAGAACTTGATATAAAATTCCAATATATTAAACAATGTGATTCCAATAACAATTTATTGACTATAGTGAACTAAAATAAATACAGTTTCTTAATATCTAAAAAGTAATTATTCATCCTGTTGTTAAAGGGTTTGCTAAACATGCATTCTTAATTTGAAAAAGAAAGGAGGGAGGAAAGAGGGAAGGGAGGAGGGAGGAAAGGGGGAGGGAAGGGAGGCACGCAGGCAAGAAGGCCTAAGAAGCAATTTACCATGTAGATCTAAGTTCTCTCTAGCTTCAAATAAACCAACTGTGTTGCTAAGGCCACACCACACCTTGCTGAAGATTAGCTTCTAGAAAATGAGGCTAGCTGAATCAGATGGCATCTGAGGTTCTTTTCAGTTCTGTTATTCTATGATTCTGTGCAAAAAGATCAGCCTCGCAGTGTCCATAATGGTTACCTTATAGATGGATATTTGGTGTTCTGTATTTTACTTTTGAAAGCCAGAATTTCTAGAGCTCTCCTACATTTCTTTCCTGTGTTAAAAAACATCTTCAACATTTACAGGAGCTTTTTACAACTCTCATCATGGGCTCAGAGCAGAAATTTCCCCGGCCCTGCTGCATTCTCAGTTCTTTTCACTTTAAAGGGAATGCTCTTCCTTGAAGCTGTTTCACAGTGTACCACGTGGAGACTGGGCACTGAAGGACCCCAGTGAACCTCCCTGGGGCCTCCCTGCTTCCCATCACCGCCCACCATGCTTCTCCTTCCCAGGCCTCAGCACAAGCAGCAGCGCCACGATGCTTCTGGGCTTCAAGTACAAATTCTCTGTGCACTCGCCACGAAAAATTTCTTGCTTAAATCCCTCTTTACGTGTTTCTGTAGCCATCCACATCATCGTCACGTTGTCACTGCTCAGCAAGTTTCCTTGGGCTGTCACACCTGCGCGCAGGCACACACACGCGCATGCGCGCATGCACACAGACATAATTTTACTTTGTCACCCAAGTATAACTTCCATACGGTAAAGTACAGAGCTTCATGAATTTTCACTAACATACTACCAACTGTGCAGCTTCATGAATTACAGTGTGTACGCACCAATCTTACCACCAGCCAGATCAAGGCAAAGAACGTTTCCAGTACTCCAGAAGGCTACCTGACACCACTTCCCGGTCGGTGACTTGATTTTCACAATTCCCATCAACCACACATGCTTGTGGAAAGACTCTTTCCCTGCCCAATACCTGCTCATGTTATGGCCTTCTAAGATTGTCTTGGTTTTCCACGTCTCCTTCCTCTTGCTGTCTTCCACGTGGCTCGGTGGTATCGAGCCTGTTCCAACACTCTCATTTCCTTCCGCGCAGAACAGGTGCGGTGGGTGCGTAAGCAGGGTAAGAACAGCAAATAGTCCTACACAGGTTATCAAGCCCCTACGCAGGCAAGCCCTGTAGTAACACCTAATAATCGTCATCTCATTCAAGCCCCACACATAACGGATTTGCTTCTGTAGATTCTGCTAATGTCTCTTTCAAATCTCTATCTACTCAAAACCTACTCCTCCAGAAAGCCTTTCCGATAAGGGCTGTCACTTAGTGAGCCCTGGCTGTATGCCATCCCAAGGGCCCCCCAAAAGAGAATGGGAGAGATGACTAGTCCTGTTTCTATGATTCAGGAAGAGGCGGCACATACAAGAATAATTCTAGACAGGATTGAGGGGGAATAGGCTTCATTTTACAGATGAGGTTTACAGAGATGAACTGTTGTACCCAGGATTACCCAGAAAGTAAGTGCTGAAAACAGGGTCTTTAACTCTGAAGTGAGCTTGCCTACTTTCTCCTTTTCTTCTATGCAGTGTTTTCATTCATTCATCCAACAAATATTTTTTGAGCTCCTACCATGTAGCAGGTGTTGTTCTATACACTGGAGACACAGTAGTGAGAAAACAGATGACGATCTTTGCTCTCAGGGAGCTTACATTTTAGTGAGGAGAGTTGGTAAAAAATGATTTTTAAAAAAGTTAAAGATATAGCATTATTAAATAGTGTAAAGTGCACTGGAGCAAAAAAGGGAGATGGATTGTGGACAGCAAGATTGGCTGACGTTACGGTTTTAAAAAGTGTGGCCAAAGTAGGTCCCACTGAGAAGGTGACAGATAAGTCTTGAAGGATATGAGCAAGCTAGTTATGTGATTATCTGGGGCAACAGCATGTCAGGGAGAGACATCAGCAAGTGCAAAAGTCCTGAGTAGAAATAGTGGGTCAACCGGTGTGAGGTGAAAGAGGGAAAGAGCAGAAGGTGAGGTCAGGAAAAAGGGGCTGGTAGCCAGATTGTGAGGGCCTTGCCAATCAACTGGGATCATTCTTTCTCTTCCTTTTAATTATGGCTACAGGAGAATGCTCTGTGTGTGTGTGTGTGTTACCATATTGTTAGTGTTTGTACGAAGCATTTCCCAACCAGATTATGAACTTCTTAAAGACAGAAAACATTTCTTGTATTTTGGGGGTACTTCTCTGGGATTCCCACATACTATACCAAAGAGGGCAAATATACCATGAATTCCTACTTCTTAAGCCCACAAGAGCTGTGACATTAATCCTTGTCTGCCATGTATTGACATGGCTTCAGAATCCCAAAGAACTAATTATACTTCAAAGTGTTTCTTCATATCTATTACCATTTTTTTTTCAGCTGCAAACACAGTGGTAATCACTCAGTACATCAAAAATCATTAAAGCCTAACATTCTTCTCCATAGAAAATTTCTGGCTAGATTACATCAATGACTGTGTGCATTATATTATCAACAATACACATCAACAAGGACAGCAGTATTATAATTGTGTGATGTGATTTACAAAGCCTACCACCAGAAATAAGAGAGCAGTATAATGTTTCCGTTTTCAACAGTCATTAATGGCATCACTATAGATTGTGAGACCACATCACATTAATTGCCAACACACTGTGCCAGTGCAAACATGAAACAGAATGCTTCTTGGATGCAGGCATATCTAAGTCAGAAATTCTTAAGTGTAATCCAAGGAACACAAGCTATTTGTTCAGTTATTTAATAAATATTTATCAAGATGGTACTATGTACCAGAATTGGAAACACAGTGATGAGTGAAAACAGCTGATGCCATGATTGAGCTTTCATTAATCATATTGTCATAACAGGTGTCAACATGACAAGTGTTATAAACAAAAGGTACATGTGTTTAGGAAGGGAATTTGATTAGTCAGGTGAAGACTTACCTGAGGAAGTAAAGCTGGAGCTGTAATCTGAAGGACAAATGGGTAATTAACTAGGCAACATGGGAAGAAACAATATTCCAGAGACAGGGAACAGCCTGTGCAAAGGCCCTGTGGTAGGAGGAAGATCATGGCAAGGCCATAAAGATCACTGGTGATATTACCACATTCCTCTCATGGAAAACGGGTATAAAGAAATGGAGAATAAAAGTACAGATATCCCATGGGAAATCCAGAAAGTAGCTACTGGAGAGATATCTGATGAAACTAGGAGCAGGGTTGTCCTTTGACTACAATGTTTCTGCTATCACACTCCTAAGTTGTGCCTTCCACGTCTACTATCCCAGAGGCTGAATTTTATTTAACACTTGGAGTGCTAGAGTATCTGCCTCATTTCTTCAGAGACTGATCCAATAAGTTTAAAGAAATGGACAAACAAGATACATCTTAAGAAGTAAGTGAATTAATAAGATGGGTGGAAGAGAGAAAAGGTGGGATGTGAAGGTAGATCCAGTAACAGCAGAGAGCTCTAACAAAAAGATTTCCTTCCTAATGCTGTCTGAATACCAAGATACTACGGCGTATGTCGCATTCTTGGCAAACTATTATTTCTTTTGAAAAGCATATAATCAGGTTTATTATTATGATTATTTCTTACAGCTAAAATTAATATTTTGAGGAAAATGGCAGTGATTTAAATCAAAAGGCTGTACTGAAGGAGTTTGCTTATTCTTTTTCAACTTCTCCTGTGTTTCCTTTTTGGGGGGGGGTCCTTTCTAATTTTATTGAAAAATAATTGACATACATCATTGTATAAGTTTGATGTGACTTGATTTACATATATTGTGAAATCGTTACCACAACAGGTTCAGTTAATATCCATCTTCTCGAAAGATACAATAAAAAGAAAGAAAAAAATGGAAAAATATTTTCTCCATGTAGTGAGAAGTCCTAGGATTTACTCTCTTAACAACCTTCCTATATACCACACAGCAGTGTTCGCCACAGTCATCATATTGTACATTACATCCCTAGTATTATTTATAACTAGAAGTTTGTATCTTTTGAGCACATTCCCCTCTCCCCACTCTCTTCCTCTGGTAGCAGGAAGAAGTCTGATCTGTTTTCCTACATGTTCAGGCTTTTGGTTGCGTTGTTTCTTTTTCTAGATTCCACATGTAAGTGTGATCATATAGTATTTATCTTTCTCTTTCTAACTTAATTCACTTAACAAAATGCCTTCAAGTTTCATTCATGTTACTGCAAATGGTAGGATTTCCTCATTTTTAATGGCTGAATAATATACACATAGTGTCTCTCTCTCTCTCTCTATATATATATATATACACACACACACGCATATATATACACTTCTTTATTCATTCATCCATTGATGGACACTTAGGTTGTTTCCATGTCTTGGCTATTGTAAATAATTTTGCCATGAACATAAGATCTTTTGGAGTAGTGTTTTCATTTCCTTTGGATATATTCCCATAAGTGAAGTTGCTGGATCATATGGAAGTTTTATACTTACTTTTTTTGAGGCTCCTCCGTATTGCTTTCCATAGTGGCTGCACCAATTTGCAATCCCAGCAACAGTGCACAATGGTTCCCTTTCCTCACTACATCCATGCCAGTATTTATTATCTCTTGTCTTTTGTAATGGCCATTCTTATAGGTGTAAGATGATATCTCCTCATGGTTATAATCTGCATTTTCCTAATGATGATAGTGTCGGGCATCTTTTCATGCACTTGTTGGCCTTTCATATATCTTCTTTGGAGAAATGTTTGCTCAGATCCTTTGCCCAGTTATTTTGCTATTGAGTTGTATAAGTTCTTTATATTCTTTGGAAATTAACCCCTTATCAGATATATGGTTTGAAAATATTTTTTTCCATTCCATAGATTGTCTTTTCACTTTGTTGAGTTTCTTTTGTTGTGCAGAAGCTTTTCAGTTTGTTGTCGTCCCACTTGCTTTTTTCTTTTGCTGCTTGTGCTTTAGGTGTCATATTCAAAAAAATCATTACCAAGACCCATGTCAAGGAGCTTTATTCCTGTTTTCTTCTAGGAGTTTCATGGTTTCAGGTCTCACATTTAAGTCTTTAATTCATCTTGAGTTAATTTTTGTGAGTGGTGTAAGATATGGGTCCAGGTTGGTTCTTTTACATGTAAACAACCAATTATCCCAGCATCATTTATTGAAGAGACTTTTTTCCATTAAGCATTCTTGGTTCCCTTGTCAAATATTATTTGACCACACACACTTGGGTTTATTTCTGGTCTCCTAGTTCTGTTTCATTGGTCTATTTGTCTGTTTTTTAGGCCAGTACATACTATTTTAATGACTACAGTTTATAGTATGCTTTGAGATCAGGAAGTGTGATTTCTCCTGCTTTGTTCTTCTCAGGATTTCTCTGGCTATTCAGGGTCTTTGTGGTTCCATACACACTTTAGGAGTGATTTTTTTTACTTCTGTAAAAGCTGCTATTGGAATCTTGATAGGGTTTGCACTGAATCTAGAGATGGCAGTTGGTAACATTGACATTTTAACAGTATTAATTCTTCCAATTTGTGAACATTCATCTTTTATTTCTTTCTTCAATGTCTTATAGTTTTTAGAGATGGTTGGACTCCTTAGTTAAATTTGTTCCTAAGTATTTTATTGTTTTTGATGTTATTGTAAATTGGATCAATTTCTATATTTTTTAGAAAAATAACTGTTAGTGCATAGAAATGCTACTAATTTTTATATATTAATTTTCCATCCTGCAACTTTACTAAATTCATTGGTTATATCTTGAAGTTTTTGGTTGAGTCTTTAGGATTTTCTATATATAAAATCATGTCATCTGCAAAGAGAGACAATTTTACTTCTTCCTTTCTAATTCTGATACTTTTTTTCTCTTTCTTTCTTCTTTCTTTCTTTCTTTCTTTCTTTCTTTCTTTCTTTCTTTCTTTCTTTCTTCTCTCTCTTTCTTTTTCTTTCTTCCTTTCCTTTCCTTTTTCCTTTCCTTTCCTTTCCTTTCCTTTCCTTTCCTTTCCTTTCCTTTCTTTTCCCTTCTTTTTCTTCTTCTTCTTTTTTCTTTTCTTTTTGCTTGATTGCTCTAGCTAGCACTTCTAGTATTATGTTGACTAGGAATGGTGAGCGTGGGCATCTTATATTTTTCTTGATCTTAGAGGAAAACCTTTTAATCTTTTATCATTGAGTATGATATTAGCTGTGGGCTTGTCATAAATGGCCTTTATTATGTTGAAATATGTTCCTTCTATGCTTAATTTGTTAGGAGTTTTTAACATGGATGCTGAATTTTGTCAAATGCTTTTTCTGTGTCCACTGGGATGATCATATGATTCTTTCATTCTGTAATGTGATATATACCACATTATGTTGAATCATCATTACATCCCAGGGATAAATCCCCCTTGTTATGGTGTTTGTTCCTTTTAATGTGCTGCTGAATTGGTTTCACAGTATTTTATTGAGAATTGTTGCATCTATATTAATCAGGGATGTTGGTCAGTAGTTTTCTTTTCTAGTAGTGTCCTTTTCTGATTTTGGTACCAGGATAATGCTGGACTCCTAAAATTAGTTTGGGACTGTTCCCTCTTCAATTTTTTGGAAGAGTCAGGTTATTGTTACAATTTACATGTTTCTTATATTGCATAACTAATAACAGATTATTATAGTTATGGCTATTTTTACTACATTTGGTTTTTGTTTTTAACTTTTAAATTAGAGCTGTAAAAGTGAATTATGCAACACTATCACCATATTGTGGAATATAAAATAAGTATATGGTTATCATTATCAGTTAGATTTGCACTACCTTTCTATTTTTATGATGTTAATTGGTGTTCCTTTACTTCCACTCAAAAAATTCCTTTTAGCTTTTCTTGTAAGGCAGTTTCGGTGTAATGAACTCCCTCAGCTCTTGTTAGTTTGCGAAAGTCTTTATCCCTCCCTCATTTCTGAAGGATGGCTTTGCCGGGTATAGAATTCTTGGTTGACGGTTTTCTTTCAATATTTTGAATTCTCTCATTTTCTCTCTCCCATTCTCTCCTGGCCTGAAAAGTTTCTGTTCAGAAATCCACCAATGATCTTACAGGGGTTCCCTTGTACTTATATGAGTTCTCAATTTTCTCTTGCTGGTCTTAAAATTCTTTCTCTTTGACTTTTGACAATTTAATTATAACATGCCGCAGTGTAGCCCTATTTGGGACCCTTTGGATCTCATGGATCTGTATGTCCATTTCTCTTCCCAGGTTCAGGAAGTTCTCAGCCATTATTGCTTTAAATATACTTTCTGTCCCTTTCTCTTTCTGTTCTTCTTCTGGAATTTCCATTATGAGAATATTGTTTCTTTTCATTGTGTCCTATAATTACTGTAGGATTTCTTAACTCCTTTTCATTCTTTTCCTTTTTGCTCCTCTGACTGGGTACTTTCCAATGCCCTATCCTGCAGGTGATTGATGCTTTCTTATGCATGGTTGAGTCTACTTTTGAAACTCTCTACAGAATTTGTTTTGGTGTTTGCTACTGCCTTGTCAAACTTCTTGTTTTGCTCATTCACTGTTTTCCCAATTTTATTTAGTTGTTTGTGTTTTCTTGTAGTTCACTAAACTTCCTTAAGAGGATTATTCTGAATTTTTTTTTTTTTGTCTGACAGTTCATAGATCTCCATTTCTTCAGGATCAGTTATTGGTGGTTTATTAGTTTCCTTTGGTGGTGTCACATTTACATGATTTTTTTGTGATCCTTGTAACTTACATTAGTATCTGCACATCTGAGCAATTGGGTCTCCTCTTCCAGACTTCACAGGTTTGCTATGGCAAAGATAGTTCTTCACTAGTCATCTCAGTTTGCATTTCAGGATGTGTCTATTGGTAATGTCCTGGGCAGGTAGAACTGGCTATTATGGTCCATTTTGGGGCAAGGCAATTGTTGGAACTTTGAGGACAGGGATGTGGATATGTGTCACTGACCAAGAACAGTTGGATGGGACTGCTGGCTTGATTCCCTACCCAAGTGAGGCTGTAGGATACTTTCCACACTTGCTTGGATTCTCTGGTCAGACTTAACAGGTGGTCAGGACTGAGTACTATATTCAGTAGTAAATGGGGCTATGAATTAATTTCCCTGCCTTGGCAGGCCAGCAGGACAGGACTGAGGACCTATACAACCCATTGTCTGGGGACCCCAATTAGGCAAGAGTGTGCACTGAATTCCCCGAGGCCAGCCAAAACCACTTGTTTTGTTCTGCAGATGGGGGAAGCCATGGAATGTACTCTCTGTATGTAAGGTCAATGAATGGGCTGAGCACCTTCCCAAGTACTCTGGTTAGGTTCCCTGCTCAGACAGGCTGAAGGCTATATCTGAAAGCTGTATTCATTGTTGTGTGGGGCTAGGAATTAGTTTTCCTGCCTGGGAGCAGTGGGAGAAGCAGCTCTAATCTGGCAAAGCTCTTTGTTGTCTTAACTCAGCCAACTCACATCCCAAGTTCCCTGACCAAACAGGGCCATTGGCTTTGTTCTGCAAACTATGAGTTCTACCCACTCACCTCTTGGCTCAAGTGCCATGAGGCTGCACAGCTTCCAGGAGTTATCTCCAGACCTTCTGGTCAGCTGGGGCCAAAGACACGCTCCATGGTGATACTAAAAGAGTTTTCATGCACCTTATAGAGTCTTGGACTACCTGAATATTATTGTTACTTTTTTTACTAATGGACAATCACTCTGATTTAGCTTACAAAACATTGAGCAAACAGCATGAGAACTACTTGGTTATCCTAGTCTTGAAGGTTTTCTGTGCAGTGAATCTGAGACCCTGATGATATTTATTCATTACATTTTTAATGATATATCAGGTTACCATAGCAATTCTTGTTCCCTGGAAACTTCTTTCTTGCAACACACATTTACTGTATGCCACATTAACAGCCTGATCCTATTGTTTGAGCTGTCTCATTAGCTCAAGTAATCTGAAGCTATTTCAAAATGTTAACCAGTAACAATATATAGAAAATATGGTTATTTAGAAATAACATTTATTTAAGGCAAGAGCCCAGCTTCAAATCATTCTTTTCCATGAAGTTCACCTTGACCCTGCAAATAATCATTTTTATTAAATCTTAGAATACCTAGGGGTTTATGTCATTCATGAAATCATAACTTATGATTAATATATATTCCTTCATATTGTTCATCAATTATTTTTATGTGGTCTTGTACCCCCTTGTACCTATATTAGAGTTTCTATAAATTAGAAGCTGTTATGGGTTGAATTGTGCACCCCCAAAGGATACTGAAGTCCAATTCCCCACTATCTGTGAATGTGACCTTATTTGGAGATATGGTGTTGGCAGAAGATCACGTGATGTTGAGGTCATTAGAGCAGGCCCTAACCCAATATAACAATGTCCTTATAAAAAAGGGAGGAGTTGGACACAAGACAGACATGTGCAGAGAGAAGATGATGTGGAGACACAGGAAAAATGTCATGTGATAATGATGGCAGAGATTAGATAATGCTTCTACAAGCCAAAACCCACCAAAGACTGCCAGCAAACCACCAGAGGCCTGGAGCAGATTCTTTTCTCATGGCTCTCAGAAGGAATTAACCTTGTCAATACCTTGATCTAAGACTTCTGGCCTCTAGAATTGTGACAATAAATTGCTGTTGTTTAAGCCATCCAGTCTGTAGTTATTTGTTACAATAGCCATGGGAAACTAATAACAAAGGCAAGACTAATAACTTGATTTGTACCTGCTCAGTTTCTACCACAATGGCTTTCATTTGTATTAAAAAATAAAATAATTCATGAGCAGGGAAATGTTTTTTTCAATCATTCCCCCATTCACTTGTTCATGTATCTATTCAATAAATATTAACCATCATATACATTGAACAAGGCACTAAGCATGGGGTGAAGATCAGTAAAAGTCCTTTCTTCTAGTGTCTAGTAATAGTAACTTCCTTATAGCTTCTGATTGTTGTCTAACAAAAATTATGTTAGGTGCAGGGGTACCTGGGTGGCTCAGTTGGGTAAGCATCTGACTCTTGATTTCAGCTCAGGTCATGATCTCATGGGTTGTGAGATGGAGTCCCACATCAGGCTCAGTGCTCAGAGGGGGTCTGTTTGAGACTCTTTCTCTCAAATAAATCAATAAATCTTTTAAAAAATTATGTTAGGAGCAGAAGATTCAGAGTGGACTTGGGAAAGACCTCTACCACATTCTTATGAAGACCATTTTCTGCAGAATTATAAATCCAATAGTGAAATCTTCAATCCTGAGACTTAACATATGGTCAATGGACAGTGAAGATTGGACATGCTGAGCCTTGGTAAATCACAACATAAGAATAATATTATTTTTTCTCTACAGTTCCAAGCTGTGGTCTTCTTTATAAAGTCCTACATTTTGGTTTTTTCCCTTCATTGTTGAAGCCCTGGTGATGATCTTCTCGGTGCCTAATGAAGCCAACTACATAGAAGTTTGCTTTGATTAATATAATTAGCATCTGAGGTACATTATATACTGGCCTCCCTTTCCTGTCTTCTCCCCTGAATATGGGCATGATGAAAAGATGTGGAAGAAAAGAAATGTTTCTGACACAAACATTTGATGATGTTTGATGACACTTGATGAGAAGAAGAAAAGTATTGGTCCTACTTTCTGATCTGACATCAGAAGAGATAAAATATGATAACTTGAGCCTATGAAATTACTGAGAAGAAGAAAATAATGAGAGCTAACAATTACAAAATAATAAGAGAATATAAACCCAAATATGATGCCTACATAGGAAGATTTTGGAAGGGTATTAAAAAACAAACACTGTAAGTCCTGAGGGCAAAACAAAACTGTCTCTGGCATCCCACTTTCTAGAATACAATTGAGTTGGCCCACCCTTGGGACACAGAAGGAAGGGTAGGACATATGCTTCCAGGGAAGCACAGAAAGATTATTCCTGAACAGTTCTGAAATTAGAGCATATTTAATATCAAAGAATCTAAAGAATGATGTCTGAGATAAGAAAGTATCCTACACTCTGCTAGAGTTTTGAACCAATTAAGAGACAGAAGAGATGGAGACACCAGGCAGATGGAGACCAAAGTGTGTGAGCTTCACTGGCCTGTGGAAAATACAGATTCGGTGTGCAGCAACAGTGGGCCTCCTAATTTGAAGCTAGGAATTTGGGTTACTATCTTAAAATGCTGGATTACTATTTTCCGTGAAAACACTGGGCAGCATGGCACTCCTAAGCCCCTATTCTAGCAAGACGACATCCAGCCGGGTGGATTGTCTTCAGCCTCTCACCTCAGCCTCCGAGCCACTTGCTTGACGTGTTACTGTGTTCATCTGGCCCTTGGAGGAATTTCAGTTAACAATCTTTCTCCAGGTTGTGAATAGATTGTTTGTCTTGCCTTTGGATTCCTGCAGAAAAGTATGAAACAAGAGAACTCAAGAAGAGGGGCACCTGGCTGGCTCCGTTGGTAGACATGTGAGTCTTGATCCCAGAGTGGTGAGTTTGAGCACCCTATGTTGGGTGTGGAGTCTTCTTAAAACAACAACAACAACAACAACAACAAACTCAAGAAGCACCAAAATGTGATGGGAAAAAGGGTGAAAGAAAAAATTGCAATATGCAAATTAGAAACTGGCACACTTAGAGGGACCAGGAAAAAAAGTAGCAATGAAAAGGAAAGAGTAAATGGCAGCCGAGCAGTCAAGACTTGGTTCTAGGGCAAGAAAATCAAGGATGTGAGACTGTTAGACAAATGACAAAAAGCAGCCAGGAAGAGGGATGCTGAGAAAACCAAAACACTGTGTTCAGCCAGGAATAATATTACTTTGAAAATCACTAACCTTCTGGCCAGCTAGTCTTGCAAAGACAATGTTCTCTATAACCAATCACAGTTTAAAAGTATTACTATGATCAAAGACATTTCAGACTGGCAAAGTGCAAGGCAGGGGGAGAAGTGGGTACAGACTGTGATAGAAATTTGCCTCAAATTTGAGATGGATGTGTGTGGCCATTAACTCCACTTTTTGCTGTTAGTGAGAAACTGAACCAATAGGAGTAAATTACATACACAAAGCATTTCCACATCTCGGGCTCTGATTTAGCTAATTCCTCTACGTTTGTTCAGCAGCAAAATGCAAGAGAAGAGCATTACTGTATGGCTTCTAAATCTCTGAAGCCTAGCAAAATGGTCAAGTATATTGTTTAAAAGTTATTTATCCAAGACCATGGGTCTGCACTTCAGTGACTTTCCACCAGATGGTGGTGGGCTATACAACAGTGCTCACACTTGGCTGTAAGACACAGGGGTTGGAGTGGGAGCAAGATATTCTGGGGTCCACCTGCAAACTACGGACACAGGCTTGACCTCAAAGACCCCACATCCCACAGGAGAGGTGAGCACCATATTCGCTGACATGTAAGTCATGGAGTTAAGATGCATGCTTACTTTACAAAGAAATATTTTGGGGAAAAATGTAAGTATTTTTATCAGATATATTTTGATAATGATTTTTAGGTAGTTTTGTATAGAAAATACATTTTTGAACTTATGAAGTAGGCTGCATATTAAAATCTGGTAAGAAAATAATTTATTGTTCATTAGTAAGCTGTTAACTGGAAAAAAAAAAATCCCACAGCTAAAACAGAAAAATACTGGTATCAGTAAACACTGGCACCTAGCAAGGGTTGCCATTATAATAAATTTAAATTTCTAATGATAGAAGAATGACACAAAATCTGATCAGCACTGTCATTTGTGCCTTATTATCTTTGTTCAAAAAAAATGACCAGCAGGACGTGTTTTGTTAGATGTTTTGTTTTGGTTCGTTTTTCCACAATGTACATTTTCTCTATGTAGTTCATGTTCTTTGGCTATATTGATATTTGGAGATTCTGTTTTGGGAGGTGGAGAGGGACATCAACATACCCCAGCAGAAACAGGAAACTATTATAATATAGTTAAAAGGTGTCATCATTAACAGCCACAGGTTTTATGAAACTAGTTGAAGGATGTATAATTGTCAGTAAGAAAGATGCAGAGAACTTGGGCCAGAAAATACAGATTTGGGAGTTAGCGTGTAGGAAAAAAGTCAGAGTGGAAGGGATTGCCCAGGGAGAAGAGGTAGAATGAGAAGAAAATATATGGGATGGGGAACTAAGAGTCTCTCTTTTTCTCTTATCAGAATTCACAGTGTTGGCCTCATGGCTCTTTTGGCTTTGTGAGAGCTGGAGTTTATGCTTGATGATAAATGTATATACGAGAACTATTGATCAAACCAATGAACTGTTGCAGAACTCCTGCAATATTCTCCTGAAGGTTCTGATAAAGTCTGCAGGACTCACAATGAGGGAAGAGTTAGTAGAGACCTTATTACATAATGCAATTTGCAAAATTCAACTGAAAAAGCGAATTGATGCATAAAAATGATATATATTTAACTCCAAAGTTTGATTTTAATCAAATTTTTATGTAAAGTCGAGGCTTTTTCAAGTGTGGGTCTGCTGAATGGAATTTCTTTTATTACTTTTTCCCAAATTTTTACCTTTTTTTCATCTGCTTCCAATTTAATAGCAGTTCTTTAGTGACTCGCCTTTTTTTAGGCTTTCTAAAGCAGTTTAATTTTTATAAAAATTACAACTCCTGTCTTCTCTCTCTTGCTCTCGTATTTCATCAGTTTTACATAATATTTAATTAAACTATACCCCATTTGGGAATAAATACAAGTGTGTCTTAGTAAACGTACAAAGTAGTCGGTAGGAGTGGAAGTGCCCAGGCAAACCTGGTGAGTCTTGTAAAAGGGTTTCATTTGGCCAGAACTGCTAACTTAACATCAGATATTTTATTTTTTTTAAAGATTTTATTTATTTATGAGAGAGAGAGAGAGAGAAAGAGAGCGAGAGGAAGAGGAAGCATGAGCAGGAGGAGGAGCAGAGGGAGAAGCAGGCTCCCCGCTGAGCAAGGAGACAGACATGAGGCTCGAACCCAGGACTGTGGGATCATGACCTGAGCCGAAGGCAGATGCTTAACCAACTGAGCCACCTGCGTGTCCCACATCAGATATTTTAAACACATTTAAACAGAAATAAAAAGGTACCATTTTCAAAGGAGAAATATGAAGTAATTTTACTCCACATTGAAAATTTCACTTGGAAAATCAAAAGTTATAAGACACCCAATATTTAATTCAAATTTCTCAGCCAAGTTGAAAGTCTCTTTGAAATGTCAGCCTCTCCATCAAGCCTTTCCTGATGCTCTAAATTGGTAGAGCTCTCTCCATCTTAGGAACCCCTTCAGCGATGTTTTTAGACCTTACTTATGACACATAACCTCATTTTACTTTACAGTACAGTTATAAACGATCTTCTCTCCCTTTATATGATATCAACTACTTGATAAGGAAAACTACACCTCTCACTATATACTTTCGAAATCAAAGCACTTTGTACATCGTGGGCCCTCGTATATTGTAAGTGGCACTGCATTTGTGTGTTTTTGTGTAGTGAGGCAGACGCGGGGGAAATGAAGGGCAAAAAAAGTTCATAAATGCCCAACCTCCCATAAAAAAAAGGGTATACTCCAGGAGTGCACACTCACTTCTTTTCACATCTCTACATATGTTGTTCTAGTACTGTGTTTACCTGGCTACCTCTTTAGTAGATGTCTCAGCAGTAAAAACAATATTTTATCTATCTTTATAACCTAGTGTCTGCTACAGAGACTCTGACAGCCAGCACGTGTTAAGTAAATGACTGTGGAATAAATACATAAATGAAAGACTGAACTGTAAAGTCTCTTAAAGATTCAAGGAGAGCAGGGTACGAGGAGAATACAAAACCACCACTAAGCAAAGTGAATTTGACCTTACCTTGACTATCTAAGGTATATCCAAATGACTAGTACATTTTTTCCCAAAAGGTATAGACTATTTTAAACTTTAGGGTCAGAGAGGTCTTTAGAGATAAGCTTATTCCATTTTAAAGACGAGTTGACAGAGTGGCCCAATGTCATACCAGCTAGTCATGAGAATAAGACCAAAGCAATAGTAAGCTTTTTTGGCTCTACCAATTCCAACTGTCTTCTGAAAAAGTCTGGCAATCAGACTCACTGATAGGGGCTGGAGTAGACTATGGAGCAAAAACGTGGGGAACAGGAGAGAGAGCAGAATTGTGTTTCCAATGTGATTCCCGTGTTGCTCACTCTGACAACTGTAAGGTGCTCTTCTGTCTTGCTAGAAAGTGGCCAAGTTCAGGCTTAAAGTCAAGTCTTCTCACCTTTAAACCAGAGTTCAGGTATCTTTAAAAAGAAAACCACTATTCATACATATGTCTTTAGAAAGTTCTGGAAATCAGTTAAAAATGAAAACAAAATGGGGCCTCCATGGAACAATCAACAGCACTTTCCTTTGTCAATAAATCTTCCTGCAACAAGATTATAAAGATTAAAAGTCACATAAAAGATAAAATATCAAAAGTATTTAATACGAATAAGAAATTTTTACCAAAGCCCAGAAACTTGAATATTTAAATGGGAGTGGGGAATAGAACAGACTGTTTTCTGAAAACAGCAGATTAACAATAAGAATGGGGAAATAATGATGAACCCATAAAAAGCTAGTTTCTGCTTTTTAACTTTTAAAATCATCCTCTGGGACAGAAAAAGGAATGAACCTCTTTGGAGGATGGGAGTTATCTTGTTGTTGAAGAAGTCATAACATTTTGATTTTAGTTTTCAACACCAAGAAGCCATTTTAAAATGGTAAAATGTTAGGACTCCCCAAGATGGGGATTTTAAGCTCCTTTTGTAATATTTCCCTGCAATGCAGATACCAATACAACCGGCTGCCTATTTCTAAAGAAACTGCTGGTTTCTAGATCATTAGATCTGAAAGGGTCTGGCACGTAGTAGGCATCATAAATGTATGTCAACTCAACAAACAAGTACCACACTCCAAGCAAGGCTTGCGACTTAGAGGGTGAATGTTGCTTTTTGGGGGGAAAGTTTGTCTGCTGCTCTTATCAGGAGAAATCCTCAGGAGAGGGAGAGCTTGTGAGCTCTAGGAACCCTTCACTAGCTGGATGTTTATAGCTAATGCTGGAGTTTTAACTCTTTCTTAAACAGACTGGTCACTTGACCTCATTTTCTATCCCAAGCCCCACGCTGACATCCATTCTCCAAGGCAAACCGCAAGTATACAGCTCATCAGAAGCCCCAAGACCCACTGCAGAAGCTGAAGAATAAATATAGGAATGCCCCCCATGGGGAGGGGAGGGAGAAAGAAAACTGAGCATAAGCTCACTTTGACAATGTTACCGAGAACTGGGAAAACAAGAATGAGTGCATTCTAGAACCAAAGGAGTCTACAATTTAGGGAGAGGCAAACTCCCACTCAGATTTAATATAATATCACATATTTTATGATGGAAATATATCTAGAATTCATGTGTACTGAGAGCAGAGGAATTTAGCTAGGTTCAGGGAAATTCCTGGAGCAGTTGGAAGCCACATAAAAATGTATGCAAGCACTGAAGTGAAAGGCAATGTCTTTGGAGGGTGATAGCAAGTTAACATTTTTAGATTATGCAAAAAACATCTATTGGATTAAAGACTAGTACAAAAATAATGTTTGCTATGGTTAAATGTCTATAGCCTAATATAGTGTAGAATCATACCATAATAGCACGGGCCCGTTTCACGAAAAGAGTAAATCTTGCATGACGGAAGATTAAGTGTCCCAATCTCATATAGATTTTCTTGAATCTTTACCTCATTCTCTAGAGGAATCCATCCTACTGAGTTTGTTTAAAACTATCTCATGTTGTTACAGGCACAGGCATTTCAAATTCATCCACTCATTCATCAAATAGTTACTAGACACTTCCTGAGTCCAAAATTTTAGCTTCCTTAAAAAAAAAAACCAAAACAAGTTTAATGGGGCACCTGGGGTCTCAGTTAAGCTTCTGACTCTTGATTTTGGCTCAGGTCATGATCTCAGGGTGGTAAGACGGAGTCCTGCATTGGGCTCCGCGCTCAGTCGGGAGTCTGCTTGAGATTCCTTCTGTCTCCCCTGCCCCACCCCTTCTCCCCCTCGCTCTCTAAAATAAATAAATAAATCTTTTAATAAATAAATGAAACAGGTTTCATCAGTCACAGAAGATAAACTGAAGTCGTGCTAAAACGGACAAGAAGTGGAGGAATCAGAAAATGCAGCATCCCGATTCAATATTAATGAAGGCCAGGTTGCCACAGTAACCGGGGCAGCCTCCGAGCTGCCTGGGTGGAGGGTGTACTCCAGAGTTGGGCCAGACCTTGCAGATTAGCACAGAAGAGTCAGCTCTACTTTTCTCTCCTTCTCCCCCACCCCTTCTTCTATCTTGGAAGAAGGAAAAGTTGAAGGCTAGTGCCTGGCAGGGAGAGAGGTGCTTTTGACAGACTGGAAGGTCGTCCCCCAAAAGGGTGTTTGCTAGGTGTTAGGATCAGCATGTCATTGAAGGTTTGATGCCTAGAGGGCTCAGGCAGCAGCACCGGTTTTGCTGCGCTGAAGCCACAGACTCAGAGGTGCCAGGCTTCAGAGGCTCAAAGCGTCAAAACTGCTTGAGGCCATTTAGAGCCAAAGCTGCTAGTGGCTTCAGGGCTGTTTGAATCCCAGAGTCCTGGGGTGACTACAGCGCCAGGGGCTCCCCATCCTGAAGGGAAGGGAACAGAGCCCTATCCTAATAAGGCTGGAGTTCTTGAGGCTGAAGCCACTGTGTGAACCTGGGGCAAGTACGACCCTGGGTTTCCAGCTCTGAACTGGAAGGAGACGTGGGCAAGCCAGTCTCCTGCTCACACTCTAGAGGTTTCCTTCCAACGTAGAGACTGTAGAGTGAGTGATTTTCCTAGATTCTGCATTCAAATTCAACAAGCAATTACTAAACACCTAACAATTCCACGGAACTGTGTTATGTTGCTTCACACACAAACGTATGGCTACTCTTCTGTTGCTGTTCCAAATTGGATCTTCTTTTTCGCTAAGTTATAATGATAATGTATACGTACGTTATCAAGTTATATTCTGCCAATAAAACTTTTAATTTGCTTAAGGAGGTAGCTTCCATTCTGGAGCTCTCCAGAGACCCACTCGCTGGAAGAGAAACAGGCGGCTCTGAGGTTTAGCTTCCCTGCATGCCAGCAGGCCATGTTGTGATAAAGTACAAAGTACACGCACTTAGCAACGCAAGAAGAAAGGAAAGGGGGCTGGGGAGCGGCACACCTGCTACAAAGTTCTTATGGAAGAAAATGATTGTAAGAGTGGAAAGGAACTTAGAATAATCCACTTCAACTCACTTATTTTTCAGAAGAGGACTTTGAGAATCTGAGAGGCTAGGCGATTGTCCCAAATTATACATGTAGGAGTCCCTTTCTTAACAAACTTTTGCATTACATATTTGGGATTATTTTCCCGGAATAGTGCCATAGGAAAATATATGCCCCATTTCTCTTTTTTCACAGTAACAAAGAAAAAAAAAAAAAACCCTCCACTTCAAATCTCGGCCTCATGGCTCACCATTCCACCCACTTGTCTCAGCACCAATGCTCGGCATCATCCGTGGAATAAATCCTTTTCCACTTCGTGTAAGCTTGGCTACTATGGCAGTCAGCTCAGGCTGCTGTAACAGAGTATCACAGACTGGGTGGCTTAAACAACAAACATTTATTTCTCACAGTTCTGGAGGCTGGGAGGTGCCAAGATCAAGGCCTTGACAGTTCCAGCGTGTGGTGGAGGCCCCCTTCCTGGTCTGCAGATGGCTGCCTTCTTATTGTAGCCTCACGTTACAGAGGGGGAGGGGAAACATGCACTTTCCGACCTCTTTTTATCAGGGCATTAAACCCCCCATGAGAGCTTCACCCTGATGACCACCTCCCAAAGGCCCCATCTCCAGATACCATCACACCGGAGATGACGTTGTCAGCCTATGAATTCTGGGAGAACACAAGCATTCACTCCACACCAGATACAACAGGCCAGGTCTTTTCTTTTCAAATGTCACACACAAATTTCAGCCAAAGTGCACTCCCCCTCGGTAGGGCTGAGGGGTAGCCCCCCGAAAGATACGTTCGTGTCCTACTCCCCAGAATCGGTGCATGTTACCTTATATGGACAAAGGGTCTTTGCAGGTGTAATTACGTTCAGGATCTTGAAATGAGGAAACCATCCTGGAACATCTAGTTGGGTCCTAAATCCAATGACAAGTGTCATTATAAGAGACACACCCAGAGGGGAAGACAGATTTCAGAGGTGAAGGCAACATGAGGACACAGGCAGAATTGGAAGTGATGTGGCCACAAGTCAAAGAATGTTAAGAGCCACCAGGAGTAGATTCTCCCCTAGAGGCTTCGGAAGGAACACAGCCCTGTCCACACCTTGATTTCAGACTTCTGGCCTCCGGGACTGTGAAAGAATCAATTTCTATTGTTCAAAGCAACCAGCTGGTGGAAATTTGTGGCAGCAGCCCTCAGAAACACATATAGCCTCCACCCGAGTATCCTGGTCCTTCTACCCCAGCCATGTCTCCTGCTCCTAAATGCCTCTGAATCTGGTCTTTTCAACACTGTAGTGGGGCTCAGTAGCAATATTTTTCACATATGTTTTTTGAGATTTCTTTTTCTAAAACAAATTAAGTGTCTTAGCATGAGAACAGACGTCCCAGCTTTGTCGCAAAGGGACGACTGAAGTCAGAAGTTGTCTGACTTTAAATGTAGAGGCTCCTTCCAACTTTCCTCCCTTACTTAGGGTCCTGCAAAATTTAACACAGGCATAGATGTGAGAAAATGAACCCAACCTGGTTCCTTGCTGCGTAAGCAGCTGTCCTGTCCCGGCCCTCACTGTTAATTCTCTTGCAGATGTCCTGTTGTCTTGCTGTCTCAACTTCTTCAAACTCCAATCTGATGTTTCTTAAATGCTTTCCTAAACTGTTGTGTCCGTGACACTGTACAAAATACATTGTGGAGCAGTGCACAAATATCTAAGAATAGAGCAAAGCATGCTGATTTTTCCATTCTCTCTCTCTATCACACACATACTTTCTCCCTCTCTGAGCGGGGGCCATGACCCCAGCTCCTCTAATCTGTGCTTGAACACTGGAAAGCCACACCTCACACTGACTCCAGGGTCACCTTTCTAAAATACGGATTTCATCATTTCATCCCCTTAATTCAAATCCTCCAATGGTCTCCATCACCTTCATTCATTCCAACAATACTTTTTTTCACTGCAAATCTACAAAGGCCACTCAACAAGAATTGAGGGTTAAATGGTATAAACACATAGTCCATAATATATATAAATACATAAACCTAAACTATATCTATAAATCACCAAAGCTTCGAAACTGTGTCTCCTGCCTTCCCCTCTGAAGCAGCTGACCTCTCATACCCCATATGGTACTCTCCTGCACTTGGCTATTAACGCACTTGTGCTTCAAGATGAAAACGGTCTCACTTAATTCTTCCTTCTTTCTTTCTCCACTCATTCCTTCATCCATCTTTCCATCATCACCCAATGCTTAACCTCCTTCAGTGTCTATTAGCTACTGTGAGCCCTTGGGGAGCTCCTAGTCTAACTCAGAGACCCTGCCCAGACCCTCTTGGTCATCCTCTCCTAAGAGCACAGGGATAGCGCACTTACCCCCTGTCCCACAATGGATAACGCACATCTCTAACACCTACAAGCCTGAGCCCCTGAGGTTTCTTTTTTCCCCTGTCAATTACTGAAAAAGGTGCGTTGAAGTCTCCATCTATAGCAGTGGGTTTGTGTATTTCTCCTTACAGTCCCATCGTCTTCTGGCTCTGTCTCCCCACTATCAACACTGCCTAGCCCAAAGAAAGGCTTGAGGAGGAAGTGAAGGAGGGAAGGAGGGAAGGATGGAAGAGGGGAAAAATAAAAAGGAGGTCTGAACAGGACAACAAAACTGGCTTCTTTTATATGAAGAAAAAATTGGAAAGAAGATTGTAATGCCAATAGAGAGAGATTTAAAAAAAAAAAAAGAAGAAGGCAGAGGGAGGGGGAAGCAGATGTCTCAACCCTTTAAAACCTAGACTAGAGGTAAACCCAGAAAGAATTTCAATTTATATGAAGCAATAGACCATTCAAATCCCTACGCCACAATCCAAAGCCTTGAGCAGGCACCATGAAATGTGCTTTCTCTTTTCTGGAAGCCATGCTCATAAATTCACCATTTCTCAGTCGTATTCCATTGAAACAATTGCTGTCCCCACCTGATGGAGTCAAGGACCTGAATCATGTTGAAACTCAGCTGAAAGTAAATTTTGGAGTTTTAGAGTGTATAATGATATCCACAGTTCCTGCTCTGATTACCGGAAGTGCCACATTAGCACTTCAGGAAAGAAAAGATCCACGCTCTGCTTTAATCTTGCTGGTGTCATAAAGAATGCTTAATGCCCTATAATACAGACGACTGCTGTTTCACAGAAAAATTCCTCATCTGTTTTTCACTGGAAAACCGCAAATGGATTTCCTTCATCACACAGTCGGGGGGTGGGGAAGATCACCTGAGAGCAGGAAGAAGGTTTTATTGAGACCTACGATGGGGACCTGATTCAAAAGTTCGTTCCATAGAAGGAATAGAGATCTCTGCATTCTGCCAACAAGTCAGTTAGCAAGCTGAGCCTGGAGAGTTAATGAATCAGTACCTGAGTCTATGGTTTCTAGAAGACTCCCTGTAAATTACCCGAATATACCTTCATACAGTATTCCCTCTTTTTTTGCTTCCACCTTTAAATTAACAAGTCACCATCAATTTTGTGCCTTTATAGCTGTGATTCCCATTAAAGGCCAGATCTTTTTTCATGTAAAAAAGGCACATCAGTAGACTACTCCACTGATGGTGAGGTCTAGCAGCCTGGGCTTCTCCATGGTTTCGACTTTTAGATTCATTTTACTCGGCAGATGGGAATTTTCAATGCCTTTGAAAAATATTTGGGAGAAACTCTGGTCACATTCAAGGTCAGGCACAGGGGCTTACAGCATTCATCCTGATGAGATACAAAACCCTCCATTGTTACTGGCAGAGCAAGAAGAGGACCCTTTTTACAAAAATTATGTAATCCATTTTGTCTGCCCAATAGAAAGAAAAACATCCATTTGTGTAACTACGTGGGTACTCCTTGTCAGCTGAAATAATGCTTGAGTTAACTTTCCATTTTCAACTTGAAACATCTTTGTTCCGTCATGGTCATAGTGACCTCCCTGTGGCCAGACATTTGCTTGAATTAGCTCTCATCAGTTAATATTTTTCTATTTTTTTTTAATGTTGATTACTTATTTCTGAATCTGGTTTTTCCTTTCAATTTTAGTCTCTTTCTCCCAAAACATGACTCTCTTTGCAAACCTAATTTTTTGTGTTAACATTCAACAAAACAGTCAAAAGCATTGCGGGCAGGTGCTGTAGGGCTGGGGAAAAGGACAAACAAAATCCAGGCGCTGTTCCTTACCCTCGAAAAATAGTGGTGGAGATGTGAAACACACGTATGGTAGCAATGAGAAAATATTTTGATCCAAGTCACAAAAGTAATTGCAAATTAAAGAAAAAAAAATACTACAAAGAGTGCGTCTTCAAGGGTCCAAATACAATAACAAATGGGACATGTGTAAGAATTTTCAGGGACTGCTTCCTGTAAGAAACAAGAATTGCTGACGTGTGTGTGTGTGTGTACGTGTGTGTATGTGTGTGTGTACGTGTGTACGTGTGTGTACGTGTGTATGTGTGTGTACGTGTGTGTGTACGTGTGTGTGTGTGTGTGTGTGTAGGAGCATCATTTCATCTCTCTTGGGTAGTAGCCTCCTTTATTTGCCAAAAGCACATTAATTTTATTTATCTTGACATTTATTCCCCTCCATTTGCAATCAGAACGCTTAATCCTAAAAGAGAAATAGAAAATGCCTTATTTTCCATCTGCTCTGTCTTTTCTATTTCCTATTATATTCACATCATTTCTTAACTATTTAATCTGATGATCTTACATTACTGTTGAATATTCATATTTTAGTCTCAGTATATTGTTCATTACCACTCACACTTCATCCTTTCAGAATCATTCTGTTTCTTTCCTTCATCCAGGCACCTCAAGTTTATTCATTACCTCCCATCTTGATGTCTGTGATTCACCCACGTTGGTCTTCTGACATCCTGTCTCAAAACACGACTGAAACCCTCTTTAAAAGCTTGAATCTCGAATAATTTATTCCCCCACTCCATCAACTCCACTGATTTCTGGTTCATCTCTGCCTCACATTTAAATGGTTGACTCATTTCCCCCGACCACTTTATAAACCTTTAACTAACATTATCTGCTTCTTGCACAAAATTACATGTATTTTCATCTCTCCATGAAGTCTGTTTTCTAATTGGTTTCATTTATTTAGCTTATCTCTCCAATTTTCTTCCTTTATAGTCATTTTTCATAACTCTCCTTATTGTGCCACTTTTAATCACAGAAATGCACCTTGGTTTAAATGGCCTGAAGATAAATATTGAAAATGCATATGTGAATAGTCTAAACTTGATTACCTAATGGTTTGGGTGAGGATAAAAGGAACAGGAAAATAAATAGTCACCAGCCAGATTTAAATACATGACAGGATTTGGCATTTATACTCTCTTCTCCAACACCTCCTATGGCCCCTCATCCCTGCTCTCTCTCAAGGCTAGACACAGGAAAGTAATCCAAGATGCATTTTTCTCCCTGGTCCAAAGGCTGCTTTTCGTTTGTCCATTTATAAACCAGAAGTTGGGTTTTGAGAAAGACAAGGGCAGTTTAAGGGTTCTCCATCAATGCCCTTTCACGTTGTACAGTTTTCCAATCAATTCCGCGATCATCACTTTATTTAATCCACTAGTACTCATAAACGGTTTCGAGATAACAATGAGGTCAAAGACAAAAACATAAAATTAGTTGCCTGATGCAACTGTGAATGTGATTTGTTAACATCGTTTCTTAAAACCCTAAACCACCTTTTGCTACCATGGAGCAGATCTCAATCAGGAACATGCAGTATGATCCTGTTCAGAACGTGGAGCCATCTGTAAAGTTGACGTCTTCGCAATTCATAATCTGGCTTACACCAAGGCGGGCGAGATGAAAGTAAAAGGCCCATTTTTCTTCATTTAAACGGTTGGCAGATCTTCTCTTTATTTCTTCAGAGAAAGAGATTCTCGTAAGCAGGATACATCATATTCATGGAAAACGGATATTCCTACATCTGGTTCTGGGTTGTTTATAAATCAAAGATTAAGTGCCTCACTGCTTCGAAACCAAAGACGTTCCAGTCCAGCCCCTAGGGCTTCCTCTTCATGTTAGTCCCTATTAACATTTATACCATTTGTTCTTTCAAGGCTCAGAGAACCCCGACTCAATCCAGCGCTCAATTATACACATTCTCTACCTGTGGGCTTCGCCAGGATTTTACCGATGGCCATTGCTGTGTATCTGAACTAGGGGGACCAGTAGGAATTTGCATAAATTGTATTAAAACATGCATACATTTGCTTAAATTATGACACCTAACCCAGTACAGTTTGAGAATTAAAATTAAATTCTGGCTCTCTTCTGGGGAGGAGTCTGCCTAAAAGTAGTTATCAACTCAAATGGCTAGGAAGAGGGTGCAGATAGATAACACAAATGAGTGGAGGAGGTCAGGAGCTAAGTACAAAAAAAAAAGACAGGTGAAGATTCCGGTGGACAAAGGGCAGGGCCTCAGCAATAATCACTGAGCCGAAGAAAACACATCTCTGAGCCACAGGCAGCCAGAGGGCACAGGCCTACAGTTCTTACTACAGGAGTAGGAAGTGCTCCTGAACTGCTACCGCAAACACACTGGCTCATTTGTAGGAGGCTTTCCCTACAATTACCTACTCCTCCCTCATGCTCAGTCACCTATACTCACTGTGGGAAGTCCCTAAGGCATTTTAGATTTCAGTGGTTTGGAGAAAGCAAGTAGCGTTGGGTTGGAGCTTCAGACTGAGTGGTAAGAGGGAAAGAGGAATTCAGGTCCTCTTCTTTGGGATCCCGGACTGGCCAAGATTTATGGAACGGATTCGCTCTTCAATAGCCCCCATGTGTGCCCGGGAAAAGGTTGTATGATAAAATAGAGGATGCCCACTTCAATTTGAATTTCAGATTAATAATAATTGTCTAGTATATTCCAAATATTGCATAAGACATACTTAGAGTAAAATATTAATTGCTGTTTGGCTGAAATTCAAATGGAGCTGGGCATCCTGTATTTGACCTGAGAAGTCTGGCAACCCCAACCAGGACCAGCACTTCTTTCTGGGTGGTGCCTTCACTCTCGGGTCTTCTTCATCTCATGGGACCGTACCGATAGATGGGGCCGTCACTGGCAGAGGAGTAGAGAGGTTATACGGACTCGAGAATCAACTGTACTGCTTGGGTTCAAATCCTAGGCCCATATGGAAATTTATTTAACTCCCGGACATCTGTGTTAGTTTCCCAGTCTGTAAAATGGGGATGATGGTAAACACCCTATTTTATGCATCTGTTTTTGGGAGGAAATGAGACAACCCACACTAAAGTTCGGCATGCAGCAGACACTCAGTAAATGCTGGCCACAGGACCTGCCACAGGTTGCCTTGCCCTGCACAGGTGATAATCTACCTGCTCAGTAAGGCAGCACTCTAGCTAACATTTAAAATTATTTTACTGGTGTGACAAACATGTGTTTAGCATTTTCCATATGTCCCCTATGCTGGGAGAAAATATTATTTTTAATTTAAATTTGGAAAAATGTAGTTTTAAGTTTCAATACAAGGCTCCAGAAAATTCTTAAGGAAGGTTATATTAAGCTCATGGGATAGATTCTCAATTCTTCATTTGTTCCCCATCCTATTTATCTCTTTTTTTCTCCCTATCACTCTTCTTCAGCTTATCAGAAGGAAATGTAGGAGCAGCAAATAGGCACTTGTTTTATCTACCAGACAGCGCAGGATGCCTTCTCCAACACAAATGATTTACTTGCCCTCCAGACACTTCCCCCCACTCCCCTGCAACAGATACACACATACATCCACCTGTCCCACCTCTATCCCCCACCCTGGAACTCTGCGTCTGGGGGCACTATTGTCCTCCTCTTAACTTAATAAACTGGAAACGCAGACAGAGCAGTTAAGAATCTGCTCCAGGGAGCACGCAGGGAGCCAGCTGGGAAGCTGAAATGAGACCATCCCACTTCTTGGCTCCCCGCCCAGTGCTCTGTCCAACAGACCATAGTGGACACCTGGGTCTGCTGAATAGGAGCCCTGCAGTTGCTAGGGCAAAGGATGAAGCCAAAGTTGGAAAACTCTTATGATGCTCCCCATGGCGATTAATCTGTTTGAAGGTCTGGGCTCTGAACCTTAGATTCCAGGTCTGCATTCCTTCATAAAACCTCGTGTTTTGAAAGCCACAGTCAATGACCCTGTGAATTTAACTAGACACATTCTTACAAAGCAGCGTCATAAAGGAAAGCTCCTAAGTGATTGGAATCTGCCAACATGCTGTCTTGTGCTCCTGGCTCCCAGTATGGGGGCCCGGGAGAGGAGAATCCCACGCCAAGTCAATTTTCACTGCTTGGGCTACCAGTGTGGAATGCTGGGCTTCCTTAGAGGCATGGCTGTCATTCTGGATGCTCTTCTTAATGAAGGCTTAGGCACTAATCTAAAAGGTCAGTGCCTGCTCACACCACTGTACTGGTGGCCACGCTTAAATTGCGTATCCACGGTTGGTGGGGTAAGGTCTGTTTCAGGCATGATGAAATTCACATCTCTTTAACCTGATAAAATGAAATCTATATACGCTTCGCTTTTAAAAGCTTCAAAGTCTTTATCCACTTCAGTGAATAAGGTAAAGGAAAGGTAAGATCAAGTGCCACAGCCTCCTAGAAAGGAAACTGTGACCTTTTTTTTTCTCTTTCTCTCCGTCTCTTCTCTTTCTCTCTCCCTCTCTCTCTCTTTCTCTCTCATTACGGTTTTCATGAACACTAAAGACAAACCAGAACAAATGACAAATGATTCTGGTTTGGAAAGGACAATAGTCTTCACCCCATTTAAAAATCTTCAGCAAGGTATCTCCCACCCACCCACCCCCAATTTTGTTACACTTACTTGAATTAAGTAAGTTCTATTCGGTCACTCAACCTTACTTACTGATCTGCCTCATACCAGCTCTATGCCTGCTGGAGGGACATCACAGCCTGAACTGTATGTGTCAGATACTATCCACCTAGTTCAGGGACCTGTGCTGAAGCAGCTAGGGGATAATCAGACCTCTGTGAAAGCAAGTCCAGCTGGTAGGCTCATGGTTTTTATTTGCCTAGCCTTCCTTTTACTACCATCTGATAACAACATTCTGATTCCCTTTTAGGAACTATGCTTCCTCCCTTATGTTCAGTCTGTGTGGTTGAGTTGGGACCGATCCCACCTGCAATGGGGCCCATAACCTAGGCTGAGGCAGTCAGCATTTTCCTTCCCTCTTGCCAGAATAATCAGTTCTGTAAGGTGCCTGAGACTTAGCTCAGGTCAACTAAAAATCTGCCCTGGGTAGAACTGTGAGCAATGTGGCACACCGTTCCCACTGGGCTTGTGAGGCTGGCAGATCATAGGTGCACCACCCCAAAGCGAAAGTCTGTCTGAGTGAGAATGAAGAAAAGCGCAGACACGCAGCGCCAAACAGTGAGAGACTGATTTCTATTGAGACTGCACATACACCTAGGGCCAACTTTGCAGCAAGTCAGGAATACCCCTGGTGTTTTCAGTTATAAGAGCCAAGGCATCCTTCTTTTTGCTTGAGCCAATTTGAATTGGGTTTTCCTCACTTGTAATAAAAAGACTGTTGAAAATGGTACAAAAAAGGTTTTGTTGAGAATGCTAGGTTCAAATTCCTATCATAAGAATTATATGTCTCAGGTATGATACATATTCCTATGCAGAAGCAACTAGAAAGATGGACGTGGATTCTGTTATTAATCTCTGCTTCCTTCTCACCAAAGTACAGTAACAGCCTCCATCCCATATCCTTAACCAAAACAACTAAGCAAATAATTCTTGCCCATTCTGTGCCCTCTTCACTGTCCCTTGCATTGTCATTGTCCCACATAACTCTACTAGGTGGCCGAAATACTTGTTTGTTTGTTTGTTTGTTTGGAGGGAGTAGGTTGGTTTTGTTTTGGGAATTTTTTGCTGATTACTGACCTAGAACAGAAATCAAAAAACTATGGCCTGCAGGCCAAATATGGCCCACTGCCTGTTTTTTGTAAATAAAGTTTTATTGGAATACAGTTATTCATTCATTTACATGTTATCCGTGGCTGCTTTAGCACTATGAGAGCAGAGCTGAGTAGTTGTGAGAGACCACATAGCTCACAAAGCCTAAAATATTTACTATCTGGCACTTTACAGAAAAAGTTTCTTGGCCTCTGATCTAGAGTATTAACTTGGGAATGACTGCAGCCCTTACAGCGCTTATCTTTTGTGTTTGCAATGTCTTTTGTAGCTTTATTCTCTTTGCAGCCAGTGTTCTTTTGCAGGCTATAGAGATGAGAGGAGGAAGTTTAAACTGCTTTTGATAAGAAAAGTCACTGTCAACCTAGAATGGAAACAGAAGCTAAAAAGGATTTTCCTCTTCCTCTCCCATGGCATTATGAAGAAATATAGATACCATCTGTGCCAGATCGTTGGCAATTTGCCACCATTCCCTCCTCTATATCATCCCCTGTATCTCATAGTCTAAAAGCCTGGGAACTACATTTCCCAGAATGCCTTGCTATAAGGTTTCCAGGCTGGATTGCACCAATTAAAAGAGCCCCCAGGATATACAGAAGGTAGAGAAAAAAAAAAACAGTGGTATTAGTGGTCTTCCAGCAGGGGCAAGCAAACGCATGGACTTCAGTTGGTGGGCAAAAGATTTTGTGATGGTCTCTGAAATCACCTAATTTAGTGTTTCAGGTAGTGGTGACCATTCTGTGGGTCCTGCAACCTTTTTTCTGACTTTTCAACTTCTAGTTGCTCCAATGGTTTTGCATGCATCCAATCTCCTATGTGGAGATCCTTCCTACTTGAAATTCCTAGACCAGTTTCTGTTTTCCCATCTGAGCCCTGTCTGATACACCATGATACTCCCTGGAAAACACAATGAAATATTCCCTTTAGCCCCAGAAGCAAGAGGTGACAGTGCTGTGGCTTCTTAATACCCCTGTACAGTTGGTTAGTGTGCCAATGTTCCAAGTCACTAGGTAATTGATCCTAGTGATGTGCCAATCAGTCACTGCTGGTAAGGCATCGTATGCAACCAATAAATGCTGATCATTACCACTGCTGTCATGGTTTTCAGCCAGAGGCGTGGCAAGTGCAAGGATGCAAAAGTGGGACAGATGTGTGTAAGGGACAGGGAGTGGATTAGGGTCTTGAAGCATGAGCCCTGGGAGGCCTGGAGAGCATGATGACAATGGAGAATGTTTCATGCTAAACTAAGGTATTTAAAGGTAATATGGCTGGCTATGTTCCGCAGCCTCCTGGAGAAGTGTAAGAAAAGTAAATCTATGCGTAAGGCAACAGCATTTTCAGGAAAGCTCAAAGGGACACCAAACTAGAGCAAATGGGAAAGGTGAGCTGTTAGCAGAGACTTTGTGTAGAGCAGCGACGAAGGCCCTGACCTGACTGCAGGGAATGTGGATTTTAGTGTAGCTGCAGACACCCCTCACAAGGCTCTCGTCCTTTTCACTACAAAACGAAGTGACAACCTCGAAGCCTTTTTTTGAGGCTGTGGTTTTATTATCTATGGCTTAGAAGGAATTTGTCAATGGAGGGCCTCAGGAGCTGCAAGCGGATTAAGACCACAGATGTAAAAATCTCATCCAAAAGCACAAAGTTCTTTCTACCCTTGATAAGATATCACAGATTCAATCTCTCCCGATGGACACCAGCAAAAGAGCCAAGGGCACCTTCGAGATTTCTCTCCCTCCTCCCCTTTGCTCCTGCTGTTGCATCTACTACAGGTGTGTCTCTGTCTCCCTTTCTCACCTTTCCTCCCCCTCTCTCTCCCTCCCTTCCCCTCTCTCCTTCCCTCCCTCGCACCCTCTCCCTCTCTCTTCCCCCCCTCGCTCCCACTCCTTCTTTCTTGTACACAGAACCATAAGAAGGCCTGACTTCAGGGGGAGGGGCAGAGAAGGCCAAGGTCAGGGAGGAATTGCTGAAAAGAAAACAAACTAGCTTTTAGTAGCTTTGGGTTTTCTTTCTGCCAGGTGTGCACAAACACCGCGGTCACTGTCGAGACTGCTTTTCTGTAGCGAAGAGGAACAGGAGGGACAAGAAGAAAGATGATAAGGATGCTAACATGCTTTGCTAGGAAATTTTTTTAACTAATCTGGAACACAGTCTATCAGAGTAAAAATACCCTTTATAGAAGAACTACATCCTCAGATGTTTTAAAATTGTGACATAAAAATCCAGCCATGGATGTTTTCTTATTTTCTACTCATTAACAATTGATTTATTCAAAGCACTGACCCCTTTTTGAAGGAGTGGGTGAAGCTAAGCAGACTATGTATTTGAGATTTTAAGCTGCTGCTGTGTAATTATCAGAGGGGAGTGAATGCTTGCTAGCAAGTGTCCCTCCTCTACAAAGGCAAACGATCCTTTGGTATTTTAAGTCAGCCAATTCCTTTTAATTAAGAGGGGAAAGTCTTGTTATTTATCCATTCTCAATTCTGCACTTCTCTGTATGACTTAATAATTTATTTACAAACATTCCTCACAACCACGTGTTCCGCTCCATTTGGGAAGGCTGCATGGCTGTCGTGTGCTTAGTGTCTTCCCAGAACTCATTGTTTTGATAAAATAGGACATTCTGCATTTATGAGTGTCAAAAGGGACTTCAGCAAGGCCTGAAATAGACTTGCCAGCTGTGTGCTCTGGGCAAAGGGAACCCATGGGCCTGTCTCTTGCCCCTCGACTCTGACAAACAGACCTTGCCTCAGCCAGACAAGGCATTTCAGTGCCCGAGTCCCTTGTTGAAATGTTTGGAAAGCAGCCCTTGTGGTCATCCAGAACAGCCAACAGTTCTAAATGGAGTCCACACTTAAGCCAAGTAGAGAAGAAATCCTGAGTCGGAGAATGTGCGGAGAGGTTATTTTTGGAGGAAACACCAGGCTGTCGATGAGGAGGATGTTGTACGACATCATTGTCCTGGCCACCCTTTCCTGCAAGGCTGCTGTGGCCAGACACCAAGCCAGCCGGGCATTTCACCCTCGTGAGCGCATCTGATCTAAGCCTTACAAGCAGCGACATCTATCCCATTTTACAGATGAAGAACACTGTCTTCCTAGAAATGAATAACCTTGTCCATGGACATACAGCTACTGAGAAGCTGAGTCAGAATTAGAAGCTAAGTGTAAGACCAAGTCTTGGTTATGCTCAGGCTTTGTGCAAATAGAAAAAGGAGCCCAAGGACACATGGCTTAGTGCATAGACTGTGCCTACACGCTAATTAGTACACTAGTAGATGCAGTCCTAGCCCAGGATACATGGTTGGTGAGTGGTACACTGACTACGGTTCAGTGCCCGCTCACTTCTTCAGCACAGTGACTTTGTGAAGGATGTGGACTGAACAATTCTTTGTGGCACCCCTCACACCAGGCCAGGTATGTCCAACTCCAGTGTGATGCTTAACTTTATTTATCATCTTGGCAGGGCCACAGTGCCCAGATTTTGCTCAGACATTATTCTGAGTGTTTCTGTGAAGGTGTTTTTGGATGAGATTAACATCTAAATCAGTGAACTTTGAGTAAAGCCGATTACTTGCTATAATATGAGTGGGCCTCGTCCAATCAGTTGAAGGCATGTGTGTATAAATATTTATATGTGTGTATATACGTGTGTGTGTGTGTGTGTGTGTGTGTATACATATTTCTGTTTCTCTGAAGAATTCTGACTAATATAACCAGAATTTAGAATTTAGGTTCTTCTTACAACTCTAAGGAAGTTTTTCTTGACCAGAGTGTAAGTAGAAAATTCTTAGCTGGTTGAAATACTTTACTGAAAGAGTACCAATTAATAAAACTATGTCAATGTAGAAGGGAGTCTTTGAGACATGCTTCAGGGCTCCGCACTTGGTTCTGTCCCATTCAACACTTCTGTCAGTGGCTTGTGATGTAGGATCATGCAAATCCAATCTGAGGATGAAATGAAGCCGGGAGGGATAACCAACATGACAGACGACAGGATCAAGATTTTGACAGGTTGGGTTACTATGCTGAAACTAACAAGAAGGATAATGGTATAACTATACATTTCAGATTTTAAAAAATCAATAGTTCTAGCACAGCTATAGATTTAGATTCAGAAAGGTAGAATTTAAATTTTGCTCTTCTAAGGCTTAACATAAGCCAACAACGTGACACAGCTCCTTTAAAATGTTAATAGTATTGAAACCAAAAGATAAAAATATTAATGCGTCCTATGGGTCAGTTCTTGTGTAAGCTGCATAGGCCTGAAAACATAAGAAATATCACAACCCATTTGAAGAGGTTTCCAGAAGGGTGATGATACAATAAAACACTGAAGAGAAGGACAACTGGACATGTTTAGAATTTTTTTAAACTGAAACAGTAGTGGGAATAATTGAGGATTAATATAACAGAAGAGAAAATATCTGAAGGAAGACATAAGAGGGGTCTTCATGTAGTGGAAAGAAGAAGAACCAGTCTTTTTTTTTTTTTTTTTGTGCACTTCCAAACAGAACTAAGGTGCAAATATGGACATTTCAGGTCAATAAAAGAAAAGGATTTCTAATAATTGGACAGAGCTGAGAAATCCAGGATACTCTATGAAAAGGGAGACCACCTGGCTGAAACTATCCAAGTCTGCCTATATGGTAACTTTGCAGCCTTTCCAAAAGGATAGACCATGTTGGTAACATTTCCCTTTTCCTTCCATCTCATAAAACTAATAAGGGTCTAGGAAGTTAATTTGACATGATCTGCACTTGGTGAGCCATGGCTAACTTTTAGGAATCACCTCCTTCTCTTCTAAGTCATTGCAATTTGGCTAATAATTTTTCTCAGACTTTCTAGAGAATTGGCATCAATTAGACCAATAATTCACTTGGAATTAAGTAACTGGGTCTTTCCGCATTCTTTTCCAATAACCACAAGCACAAATAAAGACCACTGTTAGTGGTTAGGAACTGCGCCAGTTACCGTGATGTTTTAGATACTTAATCTCATTTAAACCTTGATACAATTATCTGAAGCTCAGAGACCTTGGGTCTCTATCCCAGGACACAAGCCCGCAGACAGCAAAGCTAAGATTTAAGCCCCAATCCAAGTGATTTGGAAGTCTCTGATGGGAACTGCAATATTCTGTCGGCCAGTCTCCACAAATGCTACACCTGTCCTTATTTTTCATGGTGCTTCCTCTAATGGTCACCTACAGAGCTTTCCTCCCTCTTCTCTGAGCATCCTGCAGGATCAAGCTCTCTCTCATCCCCGAAATAAAGCCTGCCCACACTGAGCAGCTCAGCCCACGATGATTTTTTCCTTATGTATTATTTTAGTTCCAGTAAAAGAAAATCAAATGGAACAAGTTTAGGCAAAATGAACAATTTATTAGCTCACAAGAGCAAAGAGCAGGAAAGAAAGGGGGTAAATCCACTCTTGGAAATCAAAGAAACCAGAGATCAGACCCTTGCAAACTCTCCCTCTCCGTGCCTCTCTTCACCTCTGCCTGCGTCAGTGTCCTCCTTTCACGCTGGAAGTAAGGCCTCCTGCAGTTTATACTCTTAAGCTCAGTCCCAAAGAACAAATTTGTTTTAATTTCTTATACTGAGATATATTTTATATACAATAAGTGCACCCATTTTTAGGGTATGTTTGAGGAGTACTGGTAAAGTTATACACCCACACATAACCTCCATTGTAACCTCGATATAGACTATTTCCAGTACCACAGCCCAAGTTTTAAAAGAACTGAAGGAAGGACTCTGGAGAAGTACCTGCCTCTGTAAACCAGTCACCAGGAGGTTGAGAACCAACCAAGGTGGACAGCCCCCACTGAAACCAAAATGCTAGGAGTGGAGGAAGAGCAAAGGGCCAGAGTTTGTAGCTCACAGACAGCACCTAGAAAAATCATTATGAGTTTGAAGCAGGAAAAACATACCAGGAGATGACAATTACAGAGTAATTTTAACAGGGAATTTTTAATATAAAAACATATTAACTGTAACAAGGGGTGAGAGTAACAAGGGATCAGCACCCAGGAGAGAGGCTTAGACTGAGATCTGTGGCTCACTGAATGGCAGGTGGCATCATGCTGATGGAACCTGATGGAAAGCCTCCCTCGGGAACTTTCCAGAAATTCACTGTTTAGAGAACCAGGAAAAGCTGTTCACCCACAGAGGTCTCACTGGAGGGGATCCCTGACAAAACCACCTGAGGCATGTGACAGGAGGAGCTGCTGGTCAATGGCACTACTGGCTGCCCTGTGCTGAAGGAGCTGGGACTGGAGAAGCCAGACCCTGGGGAGAAGGTGAGGAGGACTGCCAAGCCAGCAAACAAGAACCAGGGAGCAAAACCCTTTCCTTCTATAATGACACAGCTTAACATCATGCCCACAAGGCAAAAATATGAAAGGGCCCAGATCCATTTTCACAGATCAAGCAAAAGGTATGTATTTGGAACTGAGAGGCAATATATTATGAGCCCACACCTCAATTTGATTCTGTTAACCATCTTCTGAATTCCTAGAGTTTCCACCACCCAATCCAACATTGATTACATGCCTTCCTAGCTATTTCTTATTNNNNTGGTCTTCCCAACTGATTTAGGAATTCCCAGAAGGTAAGAAATGTGCCATACATTACTGGAGGTTTCCCTTCTCCCCATCCCCATAGTGCTTCCTACAATACCAGGCCCACAGGAATTTCTTAGTGAACATCATATTAACAGAGATTACAAAATAATCCCAAACCTCCACATCAGAGTTGCAAAGAGGAAACCTTGGGCCAAATCCATCCCACAGACGTGTTCACTGTTTTAAATTTTACTTGCACATGTTTTGTCTATACAATTTTTTAAAATTCTACCTTAGTGACCAACGAACAAAACTGAAGACTTCATATAGAAATCCAACATTCTGGAAAGCTGTAAGACGGTGCCACAGTGAGCCGAAGTAGGCTGGCTGAGGCTGACTCTCAGACCCTGCCTCTCGCCAGCACACACACGCTCTGAGTGGCCGTTGTCCTCCTATGGCCTGTTCATTTTTACCAAGGCTTTGAATCCTGGGACTGATTCCTCAACCCCTGCTCAATAGGACAGATCCCCTTAACTTCTTTTGTTGATCAAGGAATGTGGAAAATGAGCCCTAAATAGACATAACTATGTTGCCCATGCTGATGATTTCTTAGTTCTTTCTTTTCACATACATATCAGAACTGCTGAGTGTCTTTAAAATGAATGGTCCAAATGAGTTCATAAGAAAATACAGGTCATAAACTTAGAATCATGGATAGGGTATTGGAAGAAAACTCACAAGGAATCTTGTTCAAGAACCATCACTGCTCTTATCTAACGAGTGACCTGGTACAATCTTAGAGTCTCCATGACCCTCAGTTTCCTGCTCTGAAAGTAACAGCCATAGTCTTGACCTTCGGTGAGTCAAGGAGGTTGTTACAGACAGAAGCTCTATTCATTAGGAATGACATGAGGACCGGCCTGGCTAAAGAACACTTATTAAGCAAATGTTCTAATTAATCATTCCTTTTTAAAGACTTTACTCTTTGCTGGACTCTTTGCTGGTTTAAGAAATCCGTTTGTTATCACCTGCTGCTTCTGCAGTTTGACAACTTTACCGTGGCTCTTATATTGCCAGGAAAACAACTAGGACGGCCTCTAAGAGAGGCATGTATATTATGATCTCATCCATGACAGCAGGAATCTCCTGGAAAAAAAATAAACTTTAAAAATGCAACAGGATTTATTTAATTAACAAATATTTACTGAATGCCCAGGACAGTCCTAGCGCTCTCCTCTATGCTGTGTATACATCTGGACCACTCCTGCATTATTATAAATTATGCATCTCGTCTACAATCAACACACATATTAAACTTGGACACATACTGTTAATTATACTTTTACAAAATCAAAATTATATTTAATCAAGTGCATTAAAAATAGACCCTTCAGAGTGTGACTATTTATTAATGAGGTAAGGTCACTTAATTACTTATCACACATTCAGATGTGTAAAGAAAATGCAGCTTTGTTTACTTAGTTATTTGATACCTCATCTTCCCTCTGAGCTTCTTCCTGCTGGGCAGACCCTTTGAGTCCAACAGGTAAAGTTATTCCAATGAAATGATTTCAATAGTCCCTTTAGTTAATGTTGTCTTGGTATTTTGGATCTGCTCAGCCAGCCATGCTCCTTCCAAGGGGTGAATGGATAAGTGAAGTTCAGAGGGGGTTTTATGTGACCCGTGGGGAGATGACAAGAGTCATGGATACACACAGTGTCCTCTGGATCCTTGTCAGTCTCTGTTCCAAAGTGGCTGGCCGGTGCTGATCTCTGTTCCCTGGACCATCAGCAACATTTGACATAATTGATTACTCTCTTCTCCTTTGAACACTCTTCCTTTGGCTTCTGGTCGCCTGTCTTAGTCAGGTCCGGCTCTCTAACAGAATACCCTAGAGACTGCCCCAGCCCACCCTAGACCATCCAGCCACAACCAAACCAGCTTGGACCCAAAGAATCACCTAGCCAACCCACAGAATACAGAGAAATAATAAATGTTTGTTGTTTTAAGCCACCATGCTTGGGTTTTTTGTTGTTGTTGTTGTTGTTGTTGTTATGCAACAAAAATGAAACAAAAATAATAAAGCTTGTATTGACAGTTAAAAATGTATGTTAATATATTAATACTATATAGTAGCATTCTAAAATAAGCAACTTAATTAACAAACAAAAAAAAATCTTTGTTTACCCTGAAGAACAGGTGTGTTTGTTCCTTAGAGATCATCATTTGTCTTATGGAATTGATCCTGTTTGAATATGTAAACTATGAAATGATTGTTTTAGGTGGATTGGAGGATTACTGGTGTGTGACTTTTTTGTCACTGATTCATTTATTCACTTATTCAATCTATCTGAGTACAATCTAAGCTACCCTGATGCTGACCCAGTGTCTTAGTTGGTTCAGCTGCTATAAGAAAATATCTTGGACTGGGTGGCTTCTCACAGTTCTGGTGGCTGGAAGTCTGAGATGAGGGTGTCAGCAGGGTTGGGTTCTGGTGAGGACCCTCTTCCTTGGGACACATGAACATTTCTGCCATGACAAGAACATCACACTCAAAGCATGAGGCTGGACTCATCAATGTGCCACTCTCTGCTGATACCCCAACGCCCACGTGGGAACGGCGTGCATGTAATTTCACTAAGGACCTGCAATCTCCCCCAGCAGCCAGGGGAAGGACGCTTAGACTGGGTGTTCCCTGTACTACCTGGGCACTTTGAAAGATTTATCTTTTTTTAAGATTTTATTTATTTATTTTTGCAAGAGAGAGTGAGACAGCGAGCATGAGCTAGGGGAGAGGCAAATGGAGAGGGAGAGGCAGACTCCCCGCTGAGCAGGCAGCCCGATGTGGGGGCTCAACTCCAGGACCCTGGGATCATGACCTGAGCCGAAGGCAGATGCTGGAGCCACCCAGGTGCCCAAAAGATTTATTTTATGAAATAAATGAAACTTTTAAACATCCAGCAGAGCTGGGAGAATTTTACAGTGACTACCTTTTTACTCACCACCTAGTTTCTACCATCAACATTTAAATATACTTTCTTTTTATCACCTATCTATTCGTCTATCCATCTGCATACTTATTAACTAGCTATACTTGTTTGTATTTTCTCTTCTGATGTAAAATGTACATGTAATGAATTATACAAATATGAAGTGTACATTTGCAGATGTTGACAAATGCATATACATACTTCTCTCTTATTCCAAACTTTTATCAAGATATCAGACCATGAGGACCACCCAGAGAAACTCCCTCAGGTCTTCCCACTCAATCACCACCCCTACTTCTCCAGAGGCGGCCAGCATTCTCATTTTTAGCTACCATAGATTAGATTTTCCTCTTTTAGAACTTCACATGGAAAAATACTATATGTGTTCTTTTTCATAAGGTTGCTTTCACCTAACTGTGAGTAACTAGAACTACTTAATAATAAATATGCTGAAATATTTAGCAGGAAGTGTACAGATAACTTCAATTTACTTTTAAATACATCAAAAAATAAGATGGAGGGATGATGGGATGTCTAGAAGATTCACCCATGTCACTGTATGTATTAATAGTCATCTTTTTTATTACTAAATAGTATTTCACTGTATGAATATACCACATCTTATTAATTTTCCTACTGAGGGATACTCGCACTATTTCCAGTTTAGGTCTATTATGAAAAAAGCTGAACATTCCTGTGTAAATATTTTGTAGATACATGTTTTCATCTCTCTTGGGTAGATTCCTAGAATTGAAAGCTCTGGGTCAGAGGATATTCATATTTTTAGTTTCATTTAAAAGAAAAATAACAGTGCCAGACATTTGTCAGAGTTTGTGCCATTATACACGCTCACCAGCAATGCATGAGAATTCCAGTTACTCTGCATTGACTGAGCACCTTAATGTCCAAAATACACATCCCTAGCTTCCACCCTGGGGGCAAAGAAGAGAAACAATGAGCTCCTTCTACCTCCATTTCCCTTCTTTCCACAACTTTTTCCTTTTCTTGCCCTTCCTATCTCCCTGATTTGTGCATTTGTTCACCAAGATCAGGGAGGGAGGTCTTCGGTGCTCCCATTGGCTCTCCATCACGCCTGTAAGTCGTCTGGGTCCAACAAAGAGAAAGAAACCACATGGTACATTAAGCAGGAGGAGTTTAATATCAGAGTTATTATCCTTGATTAAAAAGCAACTATAAGATAAAGGAAACTTTATATGGTACCCCAGGGTAGATGGAAAATAACCAAGAAAGAAGAAACTTGGGAGGGATTCAGGCCTTACTAGAGAAAAGGTGGTTTGGCCACCGAAACAGATGGAACAGAAGATCAGCAACCCATGCCATGGGTGTGCAGCAGGAGTCTGGGTGCTGGACGGGGGCAGGGCCAGCAGAGTGTCCAGGCTACACAGGGAGGAGAAGCTGATGCTTGCAGAGGAAGGAACGCTGAATGTGTGACTCTCCAGACTGTAGGCAGTTGCTTGCACATTGTACATGGTTCTGGTTTCCATATGGAAAGGACTACATACAGAAAGGTTATCTAACACCAGGCCGAGGCTGCAAAGTCACAGAGGGACCCTGGGCCTCTGGCTGGGCCAGGCTCTATGGGGTGTCCTCACACCCACGTTGCTGACCTCTGGGCCCCGCAGAAACTGCAGGAAGTCTCTTCCTTTTACAACATCCCTCCAGTGACCTCTACTGAGAAAGTTTACTGTAGTGCTCCCTTTAAGGAGAAAAGTGTAAAGGAATTCCATGTATGTATGTGTGTGTGTGTGTGTGTGTGTGTGTGTGTGTATAGTGGGGTGCAGTCTGAGCTGACAGGCGACAAGTTAATAGCAGACACATGTCATTCTTTTCTACTCCAGGCTTAGATTAAGCCTAAATGATCAATGGGGAGTAGTAAAGAGAAGTCTGGCTTCCCAGTTGTGGTAGATTGTTTACAAAAAAAGCTACAAGAATTCCTCTCTTACCTGCATTCAGGCCCCTTTGCAATGGGCCTTTGCAGCTCTTACCCTCAAGAGGGACAGTCTCTTTCTCTATTCCTTGAATCGAGGTTGGCCATATGATTTGTTTTGGCTAATGGAAGGTTAGCAACCTTGATATAAACAGATTTGATAACGTACTCACTCATTGGAGCTTATCTCTCTACCGGGAACCTTTCTGCCACCATATGAACAACTTAATTAGCCTTCTGGAAGGTGAGGGAGCATGAAGAGACAGAACTCAGCCATCCCAGAATTCCTAGCTCAGACCACCCTAGACCATCCAGCCACATACAAACCAGCTCAGACCCAAAGAACCACCTCACCAACCCACAGAATACAGAGAAATAATAAACGTTTGTTGCTTTAAGCTACCATGCTTGGATTTTATTATGGAGCAAAAATGACACAAAAATAATAAAAATGATTTCAAAAAATGTATACTAATATATTAATATTCATAAAGTAACATGCTAATATAAGCAACCTAATTACCAGAAAAAAAGCCTTGTTTACCCTGAGGAACAAATATGTTTGCTCCTTATATATCATTTGTCTTACGGAATTGATCCTGTTTCCCTTTTCATTTAGATACCAAGAAACACAGAGCCAATTCATGGCTCATCTTTAGTTACTGTGTCCTCCCCTTTGTGTTTACACTCTTCCTCAAGTTTTGACTTTCTATTCTGTCTATAGTTCTCTGTTCCTGATTTCTAATTCATTTATAACTTGCCAATTTTGGTTTATGCATTTGTATACGCTGTCTCAAACGATTTTTTGAAATGAGATTAGATATAAACATATAAAACTAATGTAACCATTTATGGATATAATGCTCGAACCATAAAATGCATAGTATTTTCCTCTGTAATAAAGTTAGTGTGCTTCATTGGATGAAGCTCACTTTTTGCAAAAGATCAAATTAAAATTGATAAGTGCTGGATTAGAGGCAATAATTATCTTAAACTAAAAAGCAAACAAACAAGAAATTTCCATTTTTATAAAATTTCAAATTTTTATGAAATTAAAAAGGACAGCTCTGGGTTGTGTAGCATAAATTAGAATATAAGTCCAAAATAAAACAAAATTAAGTTTTATGAAGTCTTTAGACACAAAGTAAAACAAGCCTCTAGTCTAGCTTTCAAATATTCTGGTGCTCCTATTACTGTTGACCTAAGCTTTAAAGAACTTAGCTGTTTCTGCTTTACTATATATAAATATATATATAACATTTTAAACCAGACATTTGGATAATGTTAAACCATTTTGCCGTGTTGATCCATTCCTCTCCCCATCAAACCTTTCTTGAAAGAAATATGAAAAAGTTAATAGACCAAAACAAGTTACAGATCTTGAATTAACCAGAAGTGATCTTTTTAAAATGACAAGATTGCCCTTTTATGATAACAAATGTGGATCTCCTATTTGAAAGTGGACCAGAATCCCAGATTGGGAGGGGGAGGCCAGTCAACTGTGAAATAGGTTGTCAAAAATATAAGTCTAAAATATGATTCAACCAGGAAAAAAAAATCCCAATTGTGCCGAAAAGTCTGGGATGTTCATTTACTTAGAAGAACAAAATCAGCTGAGGCTCACTGCGGATAAGGTTGGAATTCCACAGATAAAAAAGTTTGCCGCAGTGACAAATCTCTCCGTAATTGGAATACTTCAAAATATTAAACTTGGAATCCAAGAGTAATTGGAAGGCAGTGCATGTTTCCATAATTAGTCCATCACTTTTATTTACCTCATGTATAATACATGGCAGCCCAAATCGTAAAATAAATTAATAGCTAAATGTCAAATCTCCCCTCTTATTTAGGCCATCTGCTTAGGTGTTCCGACTGACACCCACTTGCATGAGAAATCATAAAGACCGGGGAATCCAACCATCAGAAAAGAGCTATTGGAAAATGCATCAATCATCAGGACTTGTTCTTTCTTGCTTCCCCTTCCAACTGTCATCCCCACCACCAACTTTCAAAGTCTAAAGATTTTGTGATCTAAATTACTATTGGTGCAAGTCTTGAGCACATTTCGGGACACAAGAAACTGAATCAGATATACAAGAATGTGATGTTCCCAGACTTTCAATTTAAAGTCACTGAAGAGAGAAAGCCTGTGGGCTCAGGGCCCATCGCTGCCTGAAGTCCATTCATAAACCTGGAGAATCCCAACCAAGATCAGGTTGGGATTTCTTCATAAAAACCAGTTTTACTAGTATTCTCTCTTTTCTGAAATCAATGTTGGAAACTCTGATTGGTCCTCCAAGATGAGAGGGCAGTAGGGAAAACCCCACCAGCTCTTGGAAGGCACAGAGGAGAAGAGTAAACTCCATGGTCACAGCTCTTGGGTCATTCCCCTCCCCGCCCAGCCCTCTCTCTGAACCCCAGGATCCCTAATGCTACGGCTCATGAAAGCCAAGCCAAGCCAAAGAAGAGGTTTTTACTTCACTACTTTCCCATCTGCCCAAGCAAGAGTGGTATCATCATTTCACCAATTAGACTCTTAGATTTCAAAAGCAAATTATAATCCAACCATATTTGCCCAATATGGAGTGCTGCCTCCTGCTGTTGCCCATCCTTGTCTCTCATAATTTGGAGGCTCTTCTGAAATATTTTCAAACTTCTCATCAGATTGATTTCAATAAGTGCCATCATTCAAAACAGAAAGAAGGGAAGAAAGTGACTTCGAGTGCCAATATTGCTGCTCCCCAGGCAGAGTGGGAAGGGGAGCTGGCTGGTTTCACTCCCATAACACTCTCTTTGGGAGCAAGCCAGATCAGAACCAATAACATGTCCTGTGATATAACTAACTTTATCAGATTAGACTTCAACTGTAGGTTTCAACTATAATGCAAATGTCTTCTGTGGTTTGGGACAAATTACATAACCACCTCTTCCTCCTCCAAAGAATAATAAAAAATAATTTATTGTACTCGTAACACACCTTTCATCACCATAGTACAAATGCTTAGATTAGCTCCCTACCTACCTATCATGCTGTGATGTGAAAATTAATTAGCTAATGTCTGTAAAGTGCTTTCAAGATGAAAAGTGCCATATGAATGCTAAATGCCACCTATGAGTACCAATAAAGACAACCTCATAGAGAACATAATAGAGTGACAGGGGAATGAGTGAACAGCCAGTTTGAAAAAGAAAGGTGACAAAAAATAAATAAAAACAGTAACCATACAGAACACACTTCCCAAGTCGTAGACTTTATTATTCAAGAAAAGAAAAAGGCACGCAAATATGGAAACATGCTTTGGGATCAGGGCTAGAGCCAATGGTATACTCAGTGAAGTACCGTTAAATCCAGTGTGCTCTTGAGTGATACTAGTACAATCAAATGTTCTCAGAAGAGGTATAATGAAATGGGTGATATTATGGACTATTTTCCTTAAGACCATCACCCTTGTCTGTTGGGAAGGGATAAATGAATGACTTAAATTTATTCATAACGTCATGATTTTCAAAGTTCTTGGCCCATGGCCCACCTCCCTTCACCTGCATAATAACCTTATATAAGATGTAGCCTGAATATTATTTCCATTTTACAGATGAGAACATTGAAGGTTAGAAATATTGATTTGATAAAAACTATAGAGCCAGCAAGCAATGAAAGAGGAGCTCCCGCCAAACTTTCTGGGAAAAAATGGTTTTTTTTCCATTACACTTTATTAGTTAATGGGCATTTTACAATTAGAAGGCATTGTCAATACATTTCAAAATATTTCCATATGTGTGTATGCTCTACCCAAATAATTTCACTTCTAGCAACTTATCCATTTAATTAAGAAAATGCTCAAAGGTCTAGCTACATAGATGCTCACTGAGGCATTAGTCATAAAAATGACTGAAAAATGGAAACAACCTAAATGTTTAGCAGAAATGATGAATAAATACCGGTATACCCACATGATGAAATATTAAAAGGCAGCCGTTTAAAATATCCTAGAAATATTTTTATTGACATAAAAATGTTCACAATATATTGTTAAATGTTGTGCAACATCCTTTAAAAGCTGTGGGCACATATCATAAAATGATATCTAGAAGGATATACAACCCAATATTCATGGTGGTTACCCCCGGATGACAGGATTGTGGTGATTTTCATTCTCGTCTATTGGATCATCTGTACTTTCAGATTTTATTCCACTTACTTGTATTATAAAAATCACTATAAAAAGCATTGCCTAAGTCTCTTGAAATCACCACAAAGGGGCTGGACTGAAGAAAGGTCAACTTCATTTTATTTTTCTTTATTATTTTTTATCATTTTTACTTATTTTTTTACATTTATAAATACCTTTTTTTGTTTATTTTATTATTATTATTTTCAATTAGCCAGCATATAGTCCATCATTAGTTTTTGATGTAGTGTTCAACGATTCATTAGTTGCATATATCACCCAGTGCTCAACTTCATTTTAAATGGCTCCTTTACAAACGCCCTGAACTGAGGCTGCTAGTAGGGCTATGAAGGCAGGATTGCTTCATCCCTCTGCTTCCCCCCTCCTCGTCACTGATAAGTGCGTAAGAAAGTGTTACTGCTCTTTCTTAAACAGCAATCCATCCCAGCACCTGTTAGGGTTGGTAGAATCCTGGCTCTCCATTGCCCCACATCAGTCTCTTCTGTTTACACTGCTGAGAAAATGCTAGTACTGCACTGAGATGACCAACAGGTTCTAGAAGTATCTCATTGTCTCCTGGCACTGAGATGAAACCTGATTTTAGGAGAATACAGACAGAACTGAAAGCAGTGAGTTTAAATTGCAGCAAGAGAAACTAACAATAGATCCCAGGAAAGGATTGCCAGAGGAAGAGAGAGAAGCAAAGAACTTGAGAGAAAGGTATTCCTCTTGGCTTCAAAGACAGAGAATCAAAGATTTTTAGAGTTGGTATGGTATGCAGGGTTACAAAGTAGTTTCCTAAAATATTCCTAATTCCTTCAACTGTGAATATGAGGAGTTGTTATGTCCTTGATACATGGCAAAAGGTATTTTGAAGATATTCTTAGGATTACTAATCCATTGATTTGGAGTTCATCAAAAGGGGAAGTATCTCAGGGGCCCAATTTAATCAATTGAGTCTTTTAAAAGCAGAACGTTTTCTCAGGCTGATAACAGGAGAAGTCAGAGAAATTAGAAGCATAAGAAGGATCTGAGATGCTGTTGAAGATGAATTTGGCCATGTGATGAAGAAAGTGGGTGGCCTCTAGAAGCTAATAGTGACCCGACTGACTGACTGATAGCCAGTAAAATAAAACAAAACAAAACAAAACAAAACAAAAAACACCTAATCCTGCCAACAACCTGAATGAACTTGGAAGTAAATTCTTCTCCAGTGTCTTCAAATAAGAGCCCAGCTTAGCCAGTACTTTGATTTTGGCCTTGTGGAACCCTTAGCAGAGAACCCAGGTGAACCCTCCAGGACTTGTGACCTATAGAGTTGTGAAAAAATTAATGGGTACTGATGTTTGGGTTTTTAAAATTTATTTTCTATTAAGATATAATTGACATATAATACTGCATAAGTTTAAGGTATATAACATATTGGTTTGATACATGTATATGTTGTAATATGATTACCATGACAGAATTAGCTAACACCTCTATCACATCATATGATTATCATTTATTTTATGGGGAGAAAAATTAAGATCTATTCTCTTAGCAACTTAGAAGTTTATAATACAATATTGTTGTCTATAATCATTATGCTAGGCATTAGATCTCCAGAACCTATTTATCTACTAGTTGAAAGTTTGTACCCTTGAAAAATATCTCTCCAATTCTCCCACTACTCCCCTATAATACCCAGTAACCACCATTCTACCCACTGTTTTTATGGGTTAGGCTTTTTAAGGCTCCATACATAGGTGAGCTTGTACAGTATTTGTCTTTCTCTATCCAACTAGTTTCACTTAGCATAATGCCCTCAAGGTCCACCCTATATTTTTCCAAGTGTCAGGATTTTCTTCTTTTTCATGGCTGAATAATATTCCACTGTATATATGTAGATACCACATCTTCTTTATCCATTCATCTGTTGATGGACCCTTCAGTTGTTTCCATACCTTGGCTATTGTGAATAATGCTGCAATAGATTTGAGTGTGCAGATATCTCTTCAAGATACTGATTTCAATTCCTCCAGATATATACCCAGAAGTGAGGTTACTGGGTCAATTTTTCAAGTTTGGGGGGAACTGGCATACTGTTCTCTGTATGGCTACACGGATTTGCATTACCACCAGGATTCCCTTTCCTCCATACCTGTGCCACTATGCTATCTCTTATCTTTTTTATAAAAGCCATCCTAACAGGTATGATGGGATATCTCATTAGTTTTGATTTGCATTTCCCTGATGATTAGTAATGTTGAGTACCTTTTCATATACCTGTTGACCATTTGGATGTCTTCTTTGGAAACAAGCCTGTTCAGGTCCTTTGCCCTAAATGGGCATTGTTTTAAACCACTAAGTTTGTGGTAATTTGTAATGCAGCAACAGGAAACTAACATAGTTAGAAAATACTATAGAAACTGATTTTGTCCATTTCCCTCATTTTATCAATAAGAAAACTGAGACCCAGGGAAACTGCTGGATTTGGTGGAAAACTGTGGCAAAGCTGGGACCAGAGTACAGGTTACACATAGTACTCTTTCCATCATCCCGTTCTTGTGCACCCAGAAGCTTCTGAAAACCACTTTCATCTGGCCTGGCTTAGAGTCTACAAGGAAAGATACGATTGTTGGCTGAGATCCCTGCCAGCATTATGATCCCAATGTATTTCTTGATTTCTAAGAAATGAACTAAAATTGATATTGAACGCACAGACACTTCTCTAATTTAAAAACAATCAATAATATTTATAACTTTCACCCAAGATTTAATATGCTGACAATACCATACAACCCACTGCATTCTCCAATAAATGACAATTTCAGTTTTTAATTCAGTGAAGTTCAGCAAAATTTATCGTATTCAAATTCCCTAGGAGGTTACATGTGGTGAAATCTTCCAAGGCAGAGTTCTGCAATTTTCCCTAACTGAAATGACTTACATTGTTTGAAAAAATAGGAAGAAAGTTTGAAACTTTTATGGAGAAAACTTTATAACCTTTTAAAAGGCACTTATAGTTTTACGTTGTTTCTGTGACATTAATGTCCACATATGATCACACATATTTAATTCTAGTCACTTTTCCTGAAGGCAGTGCTTTTGGTTGCATTTCTAGTAATTATCAAGAGTAAGACAGACATTAGCTCCTGCCTCTCTCGGGACTGATCATCATTAATAAACATAGCACAGTTCCTGATGATACGATGGATAACTGAGAACTTAAATAAGAATGAGTAACCAGCACTGATTCTGCTCACCTTCTAAGCATGATAAATTTGGGTACATTAAAGAAATCACCAGGTCACATTGTATTTGAAAAGGCCACTTTTGACATGACCCATATGGTTCCAGATTCATTTTGTCACAAATTATTTTTCTCTTGGATAATGCCACTTGGGGTTTTGGTTTAGGCTTAGTTTTCCTCCCATTGCAGCTTCTCAGTACTCATGGCTCCCCCCATGGGATGCTGGGGGGTGATGCTGAATGGTTACTGATGATGCTCCCTCTTCACCTGCACATTTCCAGCAGCCATGTGAGAATCACTCAAGAGAAGGCCTTTAAACTACATCTGCATGGTACAACCTGTTTTTCTTCGGTTCCTGGTTAATTGATTTCCACAAACAGGTCTGATATTCACTGGATTGCACAGGTTTTTTTCCCCCTGTATTTGCAGACCTGAGGTTATAAATCCCAGGTTCTTCACAGAATTTACCCTAGAGCAGTGGTGCCTAATACAACACATGGTGGTGATAATGGAAATGTTCTCTGTGGTGTCCAGTATGGTAACCACTAGCCACATGTGGCTACTGAGCACTTAGAATGCTCAGTGGCTCATATGACTGGAGAACTAAACTTTTTATTTTATTGAATTTTAATTAATTTAAATTTAAATAACCACATAAGGCTAGTGGCTGCTGCAACAACCACAGAGATTTAAGTCAAGATTGATGTGAACTATTTAAAAGCCAAACCAGCAAGCTCTGGGAGGACTGTGCTGACTCCTTAGGTATGTGTTTCTTTAGCAATTCTCATTTACTCTAGTTGTCTTGCTTTGGTCCCAATTATCTGGCCGTTCAACACATAAATGTACATGTAACTATATTCCCTTTTTTGCCTATAATATCAATAACAATAGTAATAATAATAATGGCTCCTACTTACAGAATGCCTATTGTGTGCCAGGTATTGTATCCAATATAATTGTATGAGATCTTCTAAGAAAGGGTTTCTGCACACATTGTTTCTTTCATTTTACATGTATACAGGTTGAAACTAAATAAATGAATCCACTGTGGTTTAGATCTGTTATCTGCAGCATTTAATGTTTCCTTTATATCCATATATTTTACCTTGCAATATACCCTAATAATCAAAATCAGATAAACTATCAGCATTATATTTCTTTCCATAAAGGTAGAACATGTTACATATGATATTTTATCATAAAAAAGATATCTCACTGCTTTCCTGCCAAGATGTGGCTCTACGACTGTCAATTTCTCCTGGTTTCTTTATAGCAAAGCATCAAAAGCAATTGTGGGTACAAGAAAAAATTTCAATCTAGAAGAGAGGGATGTCAAATAAATTCCCTTATATATTTTGGATCAATATGCATCCAGAAACAGACAGCTTATTAGTTTTGAGAGATGACACGTTTCTTGGCAGAAGGGCATAGGGCTGGAGGGTTTGACAATACGGTGGCTAGGTCTAGAAAATCGGGAGTTACAGGATGGAGAAGACATCCAAGTTTTACATGAGGGAGTCTCCTCCTTCATTTTGGGAGGACCCAGAACAGAGAGACTTTCGAGTAGGACACCGCTTTCTCTGTAGTGATGAAGAGCGTCACTCCCCACCAGCAACACACCAGTACTCGCTGCAGAGCTGCTTTGCTCTTTTATACCCAATGAAACATTAAGGTGTTTATGATCAAGTGTAATTCAACCACATTGGTAAAGTACTTCTTCAGACTGAAGACTTAATAACAACTCGGTTTAGAGACTGGCTGACTGGCTGTCACCAGCAGGCAGAGAGCTATGGTACACAAAAACACCAGTTTGTGTGATAAAAGCTTGACAGCCTTGCCTACATATAAACCAAAGAAAATGACATGCCTGTGACAGCTACAACAGCAGCAATTTTAAACTTCTCACTGATGAAATGCACTTTGAAGTCATAACTCTTGCATAAATCTGGATGTCACTTTTTTCATGTTATAATTTTGCGATCCAATGGATCATTGTGTAGACCCTCTACCTGCAAATGAGCTCGATAATGCAGCATGTGCACAAATCACTGAGCTATCAGTGACATCAGGGGTTTGGCTGCTGGGGTTATTAACACATATTTTTTCACCTAGAAGCACAGACTAAAATCAATCATTCTGATAACTAGGCATGGCATGAGCTGTCTGCACTTTCATTTCAATCTGATTAATCACATATACACAGACCTTTAACTTAAAGGAGCAATTGTTCACATTTAATCACAAAGAAACATTCAAGCATACCATCAGACATTACTAAATTTAACTACAATTTATGCTTCCTGTTTTAGCAAATATGTTTATGATAATATGGGTTTCTGAATATAAATACATTGTTTCATTCATTTGACAAATATTAAAATCGAAGCTAAGTAAAATAATCCACTGTGTTTTTTATCATTTATCATCTATTTGACGCTTTTGAAGTTTCCATTATACCCATTCATTTTATTGCACAATTTATGCTGATAATCACAGTACAGGTAAATTATTAGCATTATGTATTTTTCAGTAAAGTAGAACAGGCTAGATATCAAATTTCATCATGTTACATGTCCTACTTCTTGCCAAGATTTGGTTCTATTACCCTGTCAATTTCTCCTGGCTTCTATATTGCAAGAAAACAAATACAGTTGTGGATACAGGGTTCTTTTTTTTTTTTTTTTGGTCTGAAATAGAGTTGGGACCAAGCAAATCCCTCTTATGATCCTCACAACAGTGTTCCCAGGAAACACAACATTCCAGAAGGCACATCTGCCGTTACTATAACAACAGAAAGGCAGAGTCTAAAGAGAATCATCTGCACTAGAGGGCAGTCCACAAGCCAGGAGGATTCTTGAGTTCCTCTCCAAGAAGCCAAAGGTGACTTTTCATTAAAAGAAGCAGAACTTGAAGAGAGTTTTGATGTTTAAGAAGGACACGGGGTGGTCAGAATTTGGGAAAGGTAGAAGGGCAGCTCAAGATTTATAGACCTAAGGTCCAAAACTGCTCTCAGAGAAGTCAGCTATCAGAGCTGTAGGAAAACATCCCATGGCTGGGATGTGTGCACAGAGTTAAGAACTGGTCCAGGGTGATACCAGATAGAAGAAAGAATTACTCTTCAGTAGTCTGACCAAGGACAAATAGCACCCCCCTGAGAGGAAGGTGAAGTCACTGGCCCCCCACAATCATCCAAGCCCTTAGAGATACTGAGAATGGTCTTGGACTGGCTATCCAGGGAAGCATTGACATGCTCTGTTGAAGAGCTGGACATGGCAGTGAGTCTCAATCAGTCCATTTGAGACGTTGCCTCTTCCCTGCCTTAGTTTCCTGCTTTATTGGCTTCTTCACAGGTCCTTGACCTTTTCAGTCTTCTTGTCCAACTTCCATGTGAGCTTGATCTCCATTTTCAAGTACACCCCAGCCTGTCTGCCATCCCCAGGAAAGCCTATCAGAGGTAATTAATCCCACTCTCCATTCCTAGTCTCTTGGTTTTAATTTCCCCCTACCTAAACTCTAGCTTGACCTCAACATGGAGTTTTCAGATGCTCCCCAGATTGACCTCTGCCCTTTTTATAGTCAAAATGGATCATTAAGCCAATTAAGTCACTGTCCAGTGAGGGAGATTGATGCCCAGCAGAGAGTAAATAAGGAGACACGTAAATAAAATACATGGTAATTTCTGTAAGTGCTTTGAAAGAAATAAAATGAATAGAAGAAGAAATGGAGCGGAATGATCCTGCTTTGGAAGGGTGGCCCAAAAAGACATCTCTAAGAGGGTGATTTTTAAATGGAGACCCAAGAAGAGGGAAAGTAGCTAGTCACATTAGCAGCAATGTGCAGATCCCTGCGGCATATGATAGACGTGGTTGTTTTAAAACAGAAAGACCAAGTGGGGCTTCTCAGCAGTGAGTCAATGTTGCAGGGTCTTGAGAAGAGGGCGAGAAGTAGGTATGGGCCCGATCATGGAGAGATTTACAAGTCATGGTTAAAGAGTTTGGATTTCATTTTAAGTTTCTTGCATGGCATATTGTCACAAGGCCTGAAGAGACCTTTGGGACTCATCCCATCTGTCAGGTAGAAGGTAATTCTTTTGCTTTTTAATCCATGCACCAACTTTTATAAGTCAACTTGACTAATGTTTGTTTATAATCAGTGAGTAAGCTGCTACTTTAATACTGCTACCCTGGAAGAGGCCCCTTCAAGGCATGTTAAATTAACTGATGTGAATAAAAACAATGAATAAAAATACCTCTTTCCTTTAACGAGAACAGCAACTTCTGTTTCCCTGGGCTTTTTCGGTCCCATAAGACCTTTTAAAGCAGAGTGAGCATGTTATGGTTCAAATGCTAAAAACATAATCTCATCTCTCTCTTGTTGGGTTATGTTTTGAGAAGCCATTTTAGATCAATCTTTTTGAGCACACAAGCTCTCAGAAGCTGTGGCTAAAACATACCCAGGACCACTGTGAGGTTGCCCATCTTTCCCTGAAGCTGTTCTCACAAGGAACCAAAAGAGGTTGCAATCTTTTATCTGACACATGGACCCTTGAGCTTGTGGGCTGTTGATAAAAGAAGCCCCAGAGTGTGTGTTCTCCAAGGGCCTGGTTATCCACCTTGATCTCAGTGTAGAAGGTTAGGTAAAATGCCACTTCCCTAACTTGCCATTTCTAGAGGGGTTATAAACAGTTCACACAAGTACTTTCTGAATCTATTCATATGTTGTGCATGTACCATCTCTCAGGTACTCGATTCCATAATGGTTATTACTCACCTTTCAAAGGGGTAAAGCTGTATAATGAAAACTGGATTTTATTCCAGTTCTGTAACTAATTTGTTTTGTGACCAAGTAAAAATTGTTTCCTCTCCTAGCATTATTTTTATTTGCAGGATGACCTCTATGGCCCTTTCCAGCTCTATTACTCTATGAACTTCTATCAACGTGGGACTCAAAAATAATGCGGGTATTAGTTACAGTACACTAAACTGCTGTTACAAATAGACCCAAAAGTGCAAAAGTGCAAACAAAATAGAATTCATCTCTCTTCACACAGTGGTCCAGGACAGTGTTCTAGATCAGCTGATAGCTCTGCCCCCTTTTTGATTCAGGAAACTGTTGTGACCATACATGGTCTCCAAGGTCGCTCGGCAAATAATGCTTCCAGCCCATCAGAAAGGGGGCAAGCTGAAGTCCAGGGCCAGAGATATCTGCAAGGCAAATGGAGCAAAGATGATACATGTCTCTCCCTCTTTCATTCCTCTGGCAAGAGTTTAAACACAGGGCCACACCTAGCTACAAGGGGGTCTGGAACGTCCAGTCCCAGGCTAGAACCAGACAGAGCTTCATGACCAAGAAGAAGAGGAGAGAATGGATTTGAGTGGAGAGATAACAGTCTCTGCTACATGCCCAACACACACTGTATGGTACTTCACAGTCTACAAAGCTTCTCGTTGACTGCATGTTCACCACAGTTCTCCATTCTATAGAGGTGAAAACTATGTCCCAGAGAGATTAAGTATGATTATATGAGGTCTCACAGTTAAGAGCTGAGCTAAGCTTCAATTTTAGGGCTATGGGTCAGTGTCTCCCCTATTATATATACTAAATTAAATACCATCTGCACAGGAAATAATAATTAGTATAAAGCTGCATGAATATGATGGGGTTGGAAGAACAAAGAGGCATTACTACAAAAAGTAATGGGAGCAGCTAAAGCATGCCACAGACCCAGCCCAATCTCCCAAGTGTTAAGGGGTCTCTAGATAGCCCAGGAAGAATTTAAGAAGTGGAATTAGAATAATTTGGTTTTTTTAAGAGGCTGAAGAAGTTTACAATTGAGGCATTTACTTATTTTGATCTCAATCTCAGCTGGCCTACGAAGCATATCTAAGGACAAAAGAATTGCAAGAAACACTGACTGGAGGTAAACACAAATCATATAAGAAGGCCAGAATCTAAAAATATTCAAAATAAAAGATATAGAAGGTCATCCCACACACAGAGAAGCGGTTTTGTACTGGCCATAGACTTGCAGATTGCTAGAGAGAACAATATATCCCTCCCTACCCCCACCCATCATCCATACTTACAAATCATTTGCTGCTTCAACTATTTTATGCTTGCTATGAAAATGCAACCATAAACTGCCACTAAACCAACCTCATGACTTTTGAAGGATCAGTCAAGCAATCCCTAAGCACAACCTTGAAAAATTCTACCTGGGTTCTTCCTTAGCTGAAGCCAAATTCCTATGAAAATAAAGAATTCCTAAATAATGTGTTAGGTATAATTATTCTTAGTTTTAGTCTTCAAAAGAAATTGAGATAATGTTTCAGGATGATTTCTCTTACAAATCTCTCCCTACTCCCATTCATATGATTTCACAGTTTAAAAGTAAAGGTCCTCTTTCTCACAACTCTGTTCAAAAGGGGTCATTTTTTTAAGGGGACAGTAGTTTCATGGATTACCAACGCTATGTAACTAAGGTTGTGATGAGTCTCAAAGTCCGGTCGTCATTCATAAAGTACTCAGGGTGAGTTTTTGGAGAAGGAACATCGGTAAAGCCCACCAGGTCAGGGATCTGCTGCCAGATGTGACAAGGTAATGCATTATTTCATAAGGCCAGTTACTACCGTTCTAACTTGTGCCCTTTCTGAAAAGTGTAGGAAAGCTTACCAATGGATACGATTCCTCATGGAGAATTTTAAGAATTACGCCACCCCACACCCTATCATGACAAAGCTCTCCTAGACCCTTTCTTCTAATTCATTTTTATTTTAGACACCCAGGGGCCTCACAGAGACAGCAGTGGCTACCTTTTGTCACCATTTAAGAGAAGCTAGGGATTCTACCAAATTATCCCACCATGGCATTTAAAAAATCTAACTACACCCAACTTACTTTAGCAATTTTGAGCACTGTTTTGCTTTTATATCCAAGTCTGTCATCGTCGGGTTTTATTTATTGAGCACTTTTGTGTTTATAGCACTGAATTCAGCAGATAACGGAGCAGAGAAGAAACAGAAGCGGAGGATTTTTACAATCTAGAGAAAAGAATCTAAATCTACCTCAAAAGCTAATAGCGTGTTATAAATGCAGTTCGTCCTAATGCTAATTTCTCTGGTCTTTTGTTTACACAAGAAAGCTCCAGGCTGGTTTATGGTGTCACATTTATCAGCCAGTAGAATATAAGCAAATCCCATTATACCTAAATTCAACCACCCAAATGAACCAAAATGTGTATTATGGTATCTCTTTATGCTGCAATTTCTACTTAAAAACAGAAACATAATTCTAATGCTCAGCAAATACAAAAGAAAAGCAAAGTGTTTTTCTCACAATTCCTGTTTTGACTTTCTCATTATTGTCTAAGCCCTTAGGCTCATCAGTAACTATGTAGAGAGGAAAAAAAAATTTTAATGTAGTCAAGAAACTACCCGAAGCCAAGAACGCCCAGAACGGGTGTGAAGGCAACACACGGATGGGCTACCTCGGCTACCTTTTTGGCAGCACACCCTTCAGGTATTCAGACCAGCAATCTCTCAAAACTTCGGGTTCTCACATGCTCCCCTCATTGTCTAGCCTAGAAAACGCCCCCCTCTTTATCACAACATCCACTATTTTTCATAACACCCAGCTCCTTCATTCCTTTCCTCCTCCCAAGGACAGAGCAGAGTCACAGCTCCAGTTTCAGAACAGACCAACTTCTAGGTGAAGGTGGCAGAAAAGAACGGTAACCATATTTATCACACTTTTCAGGGACTTTTAAGAACAGAGGTCTGATACATCAAGTGAAACTTTCGAAAACATCAAAGACCAAGGGTGTGATTTTCCCACTGGGATGGATCTGGATAGGTATGTGAAAAAGTTACCTATAGCAACTTTGGTTAAAGGAGCCACCCTTTCCAACTTAAATGCTACAGGGTGACTGTGTCGATGAAAATAAAATTTCACCCCTCAGAATGAAAAAATCTGGCTCTATGCAACTATCCCTTCCTTGGTCTCTTTTTCTTAGTGTATCTTCTGTAGTGAGCTTTGCTTACTCTTATCAAAATTGCATTATCCCTTCTGCTAAACTGAAGTTCCAAAAGATCTCAAGATCAATTATAAGAGCACAAATTCAACTGTCCCCCATCCATCCATTCATTCATTCACAGACTATTCTATGGATAATGCAACACACACACACACACACACACACACACACACACACACACACACAATCCTGGGGTTTGAGGATTCCTAATACATAGCACTTCTCTTCCTCACCCAGCTCTCTATCAACTGAAAAGAAAGACAAAAGGACTAATAAATGTAGATCACTTTTTGTTTTCTGAGAAAACCGCTAGAGGAGACTGTCATATATGCAGACAAGGGGATTTCTTAATACCAAATACCAGACTTAGGGAGATTTATCACACAGTTAACAGGGAGCTCCAAATGACCACAGCCCTCCCTTGTGAGTTGTAAAGTTTACCACATGACCAAGGGCAATCCAGAGCACACATTCACCGACCAGATCCTCGGAAAGAATGAGAAGTAAAGGGCAGAGCAATGCACACCCAGTTCCTTATACTCCAATCCAGACCAATCCCGTTCATCACTCCTTTTCCCCAGGTACATGAAGGGCAGAGCAAGGCCAGGGCTGTCAGATTTGGCAATGCCCCTTGAAGTGGACTGAAGTATAGGAGTGGAGCCTAAATGCCTCCATCCACAAAAACAGATCTCAGAGGTTTGCTCTCTTGACCCACAGGGCTTCAGTGCTAACCAGGGGTGTGGGTCTCCTCCTGAGAGAAAGAAATGTCACCGTCAGGATATGTTATCCCTGCATCATGACCTCCTCCATCCCCAGCACACACTGCTCCTTTGCAGATACTCATAGGGCCACTGATCTCTTTCTTTCATCTATGGAACATAAGAACTAGGAAGATCGGTAGGAGAAGAAAGGGATAAAGAAAGTGGGGGTAATCAGAAGGGGGAATGAAGCATGAGAGACTATGGACTATGAGAAACAAACTGAGGGCTTCGGCGGGGGGAATGGGATAGGCTGGTGATGGGTAGTAAGGAGGGCACGTATTGCATGGCGCACTGGGTGTTATACGCAACTAATGAATCATCGAACTTTACATCAAAAAAAATAAATAAATAAAAATTAAAAATTAAAAAAAAAAAAAAGATTCCAAAATGGGCAAAGCCATATACTAACTAAGCTCACACCTGCTGTTGCCCCAGATTTTGATGTGGCCCACTCCCTGAATACCTTCAGGTCTTCACTCAAATGTCACCTTATCAAAAATGCTTCTCCTGACCACCCTATTTAAAATTGAAAGCCATCATCTCCCTCAGGACTCCCTACCCTCTTTCCCTGTTTCTGTTTTGTTTTTCTCCAAGTCATTGATTCTTACTTGACATGTCAATTTGCAATTATAAGAAAAAGGTAAATATAATTGTTTATTGACTCTCTCCTCAGCGGCAATGTAAGCTCTATGAGGGCCAGACTTTTTGATTGCTTTGGTCACTGCAATATTCCCAGTGCCCGGAACACTACTGGCAGCTGGCAAACACTAAGTAAGAATTTGTCAGATGAACGAATGACTAGAAATAGTCCCTCATCTGGGTACAAAGCACCACAGGCTGCTGAAACTTTTGAGGTCAAGATTCCTAGGAATCTAGTCTCTTCCCCAAAGCTTAAAGCAATCGATCCCAGCCACTCTTTATAGATACTCCTCCTCCAGCTTAATCACTTGGGTTTTTTTCCTCAATATTCCTTGCCAGTATACCAGGTGTTGATACCCCTGAACTGAATTCATTCCCCAAACTTTAAAACTTTTATTTAGAGGAACAGGGCAGAATATATGGTCTTTGGGGACAGGACTTCCTGGAGAGGGAAGAGAGGAAGGGGTACATTTTCTCATGTTGACTTCCTCACCCTAATTCTTCCCAGTTAAGTCATTCATCTCCCATCCCCAACCTTATTCCAAAAGGTGGAGAAAGTCCAGAAGAATTATATTGATGGCTTTCCTCCTACATGAAAGGAAAAATCGGTGAGGGGGAATAAATTGACCTGCACCAAAACCATGATTTATAGTCTAGAGAATTTATGGTCTAGAGAAACAGAGACATAAACGATTAATAGGAAAAGTAAGTTATATAATGCTATTGGTATAAAGTATTATGAGAATATAAACAAGGAATTGCCTATAGCCAATTTAGTTTGAATATTAGGTGTCAAGGTATTGAAAACTCAGGTTAGTTTTAAAGAATATATTAAATACATAACCCTGAAAATACATATTTGTCCTGGAATAATTCCTTAATTCTATTGAATCCTTTATCCATTGGCAAAGTAACTTCTTACATATCTTATTCAATCTTCACCTGTGCCTCTCACACCTGTACGGGCATAAACACGCATGAGTATGCGCGCACACGCACACACACACACACACACACACACACACACACGCTGTCAGTGTCCCCCAGAGATCATTCTTTCTGGCTTTAGTCACAGCAATCACCATTTTATCTGTGCACATGGCTACCCAGAATAAAGACTGTATTTTTACATCATCCTTCCATTCAGACGTGGTCCCAGAAGGTAAGTATAATTGGTGTATGTAACTATCACAGGGATTGGGAAGAGTGATTTCCTTCCTTTGCTCCTACTTGCCTTTGGGAATGTGGTTCTTGTGTTTGGAGGTAAAGCAGCCATCCTGGACCATAAGGTGATTTTGAGAATGAAGCCACGTGAAAGAGATGGAAGAAACCTGTGTCCTTGACACCATGAAATGACATACTACCCCTAAGCCCTACTTTCAGCTGTTATATGAGAAAGAAATGAACCTCCATCTTGTTTAAGCCTCTGCTATTTTATGTTTTTAGGCATTCACAAATAAAACTAATTCTAGCCCATTCTCAATCCATTTCTCTCTTCTCCACTCCTCACCTCTCTCCCTTAGTCTCTCTCTTTCCCTCCTTTCCCCTCTTTTTTTCCTTCCCTCCCCCACTCTCTCTCTCTGTCTCACACATACACTCTTAATACTACACTCATCGTAGAACTCTTTGTGCTTTCCTTTGTTTCTTGTTGATGTGCCTTTCTCCCACTTATTTCTAACCTCCTTGAATAATCACTTCAAATGTCACTTCATCCCAAAAGCTTTCTTATTCACATCCCTGGTTGCTTCCTCAAATTTGCAGAGCATCTTCTGCAACTTCAGCAGCCTACAGTGTAATTCTTGATTGACTTATCTTCTTCTCAAAAACTCCCTAAGTCTCTAAGGGCAGGTATCAAAACTATTTTACTCTATATCCCCAGAATCTAGCAGAGTGCCTGATGCCAAGACACAGCCTGCCCCACATACTGAATGAAGTAGTCAGGGTAAGTATTAATAGTCCCATTTTACAGATGGAGAAACTGAAGTTAGTGATTTACATAACGCCACATAAGTTAATATCCAACTGTATTTTCCTATGGTACTAGGATGCATTCCAATTAGAAAAGAACTACGATTTTAGGCACTTGAATATATCCTTCTGTTCCAGGCTGAAGTTTGTTCACAAATAGACCCAGACTTGTAGGAACAGTTCATGGAAGCCTGCTATGTTAGTTTCCTTCACTTAATTTAGGCTCTAGCACATATTCCAAAATCCTAGAGAGTAGCTAAAGTACCCACTGAGTTAAGGAAAGGGCAATCCCAGTCTCTTTAATGTTAAACCACAGTCAGGTTTCTTCCTTTATGTTTATTCTTCTACTTCTTAGCTAAGCAATTTTTGGCAAGTTTTTATGGAGGTGATAGGTAAGTATTAGATAATGACATTTATCCAACTATAACATTTAATATAATAAGCAAATTTTAACTTTTTCTGCATAGTTAAGAGCCCAGTGATCCAACCTATAGATTTATTTAAATGATATGCAAGTGGTTCATTACCAGATGAACTGGGAATTATGATAATATTTTATAATATGTTATGCTATCCTAACAATAAACTAAAGACACAAAATGTTGTATGAAAACTGGAAAGAAAATTATAAATCTCAAGGTCCACACCACCTAGGAAGGGAGTTAGCAGATTTCCCAGAAAATGTCTACCTCCTCCTTCTCTTTCTGCTCCTCTGACTCAGAAGAACCTGACCACATGAGTATTAATGCAACCAGGTATTTAATAGCACTCCTTAGGGTCTGCTGAGCTACTCTCTGACTCTTGGTATTCATCCATCCATTCCCTTAGAAGTGGATGCTTCCCACAACCAGCCTGAGCCTTTGCAGGTAAGTCCTGCACTTGCAGGTAAGTCACTCCACTGTTCAAAGCATGACCTGCATAGCCCTACATTATCTGTTATCTGGTCTTTGGTTATTCCCATCCTGTTCTCCTACCTATGCTCCCCTCAGCTCATATCAACCCAGTCTCACTACTCTTCAGGGTCACTGCATTTGCCATTGCCTCTACTAGGAACACTCTTTTCCAGGTATACCATGTGTCACTCCCATGATTCAATTGGTCTCTTATGAACAATCATCTCAGAGAGGTCAACCCTGATCACAAATCTAAGACAGCAGCCTCCATCACTCTCTCCCTACTTGCTCTGCCTGTTTTTCTTCACAGCAATCATCACCATCTGACATTACATTAAACACTTATCCATCCATCCATCCATCCATCCATCCATCCATCCATCCATCCATCCATTATCTGCTTGTTCAACAAACTTCTCTTATTTGTTTGTTTGTTTAACTATTAATTTACTTGTTTGTTTATTATCTATCTTCCCACTGGAATATAAGCTTCATGAGGGAATGTACTTTAGTTCTCTTTTTCACTACTGAACACTACCTGGCACGTAATAGGCCCTCAATAAATACTGATCGAGAGAAAAACAATTCATCCAACAACTATATATTCTATCTTAGGCCTGTATGAGGTCTCTCCATACTGCCCCCAGGTTCACAATATTGACAGTTTAATTGGAAAAGAAGCTGCTACTATTTTTAAACATTCTGGGGGAAAAATCACTTTGCCCCTGTTGTCAAAGGCTCCCTTACCAACATCAGAGGAATTATACATCTTACGTTTTACTTGCTCTATTCTGTAGAAGGTTAAAAGAGCAAAATACCCTTTAGTAAGTTTATTTCAGCTTTCTGTTGATTCTTTTCCCTTTATGGCTTCAGGTATCAGGCTATTAGGTAGGCAGAGACAACTAAGTCGTCAGGTGGCTTCTCTTCCAGTTGAAATAAAAGAATGTGATTAATTTTAGCATCTAGTTTTAGAGTTATCTTAGCTGATTAATATTATCAACCAAATAACTGAGTATCTATAGAACACATAGAGAAAGTATAAACCAATATAAGTAGCAAAGATGACATAGGAATCTTTTATAATAATAAATGTAATAAAAATGACACCTATTGAGTTCTAAGAGCTACAAAAATAAATGCATTTACGATATCACAATAATCTTAGGAGTTACAGAGCAGGAAACTGAGGCACAAAAGAATTAATAACTTGCCCAGTGTCACATAGTACTTATTATATTACGTAGAGGGGCAGGAATGGCACCACTGTCTGGCTTCTGTTTGTTAAAGTTGATGTATTTGTAGCTCTTCTGCCGATCTTGGCTCCTTCAACAGTGGACATGCTCCCATCTTAAGGTAAAACCTTTGTTTCCTGTTCTCTTTCATGAGTCTGGAGACTTTTCTGCTATTCTCAGCTCTGCAGTTCATCACTTGGCTGCTCTCCTTAGGTGCCTGCTTGACTCTACATGACATTGCCTTTCCCTCTGAAACACTGATAAAGAGAAGAATCCCTCTCTGAGTCCGTTCCAACCTGATTGCAACCCCACCTTGGATTACACTTGAAAGTAAGACCTTTATAGCTGTTAGTCTCTGTTACAACAACCCAATTTTTCCATATTGGTGAGAACTGGCAGGGGATGAAAGTATGGGGCCTTCTAAATCATGCCTTCCCCTCACCCCTACCCTGTGCCCTGTTTCTATTCTGCTGCTTTAGGATATGGATCAACCCATAGCTCCCCACTGGCTGTTCAACACACCACATTGAGAGAACTATTTATATCCATTGTTTTTGGCGAAGGATATGGAATAGCTGGCCACCTTGCTTGCTTTGACAAAAATTGTTTACTGCGGTAACTAGGCACATTTTTAAAGGTCAACCTAACAAGCAATTAAACTATTATTCTTGGTAGTGCTGCTTCTACCTACTTGTTTGAGGGGAAGACCAGAAAAGAGAAAGCAGAATTCTACATCTTCCCCACATTCTAAGAGGACCATCTTGCCATCAGTTGGGGAAATGAAACTTGCTGATTTTTGAAGTGCACAGATCAGTCACCAAACCAAACATGTGAAGTTCTCCCTCTTTCTTTCTCTTATACACAAGTGGATAAAAACCACATTTGAGAAATAGGAAAATACATGGAAACAAGTGAAAATCAAAACACAACAGTCCAAAACCTTTGGGATACAGCAAAAGCAGTTCTAAGAGGGAAGTTTATAGCAATACAGGTCTACCTCAGGAAGCAAGAAAAGTCTCAAATATACAACTTAACCTTACACCTAAAGGATCTAGAAAAAGAACAACAAACTAAGTCTAAAGCTAACAGAAGAAGGGAAGCAATAAAGATTAGAGCAGAAATAAATGATATAGAAACTAAAAAAAAAAAAACAGATCAATGAAACCATGAGGTGGTTCTTTGAAAAAAATTAATGAAATTGACAAATCTCTAGCCAGACTTATGAAAAAAAGAGAAAGGACCCCAATAAATAAAATCACAAATAAGAGAGGAAAAATAACAACCAACACCACAGAAACACAAACAACTGAAAGAGAAGATTATGGAAAACAATATGTTAACAAGTTGGACAACCTAGAAGAAACTAATAAACCCCTAGAAACACACAAATTACCCCAAACAGTTACCAAACAGGAAGAAATAGAAAATTTAAAGAGACCAATAACCAGCAAAGAAATGGAATCAGTTAATGAAAAAATTCCCAACAAACAAAAATCCAGGACCAGACAGATTCACAGGTGAATTCTGTAAAACTTTTAAAGAAGAATTAATACTTACTCTTCTCAAACTATTCCAAAAAATAGAAAAGGAAGGAAAACATCCAAACTCATTCTATGAGACCAGCATTATCCTGATATCAAAACCAGATAAAGATACCACCAAAAAAGAGAACTAGAGACCAATACCTCTGATGAACACAGATGCAAATTCCTTAACAAAATACTAGCAAATCGCATCCAACAATACATTAAAAATATCATTCACCATGATCAAGTGGGATTTATTCCTAGGTTGCAAGGATGGTTCAATATTCACAAATCAATCAAAGTGATACATCACATTAATAAAAGAAAGGATAAGAACCATATGATCGTTTCAATTAGATACAGAAAAAGCATTTGACAAAGTACAACATCGATTCATGATAAAAACCCTCAAAACAAAGTAAGTTTAGAGGGAATATACCTCAACATAATAAAGGCCATATAAGAAAAACCCACAGCTAATATCATTCTAAATGGGGAAAAAATTGAGAGCTTTCCTCTATGGTCAGGAACAAGACAGGGATGTCCATTCACACCTCTTGTATTCAACATAGTACTGCAAGTCCTAGCCACAGCAATGAGACAACAAAAAGACATAAAAGGTATCCAAATTGGCAAGGAGGAAGTAAAACTTTCACTAATTACAGGTTACATGATACTCTATATAGAAAACCCAAAAGACTTTACCGAAGAACTGCTGGAACTGATACATAAATTCAGTAAAGTTGTGGGACACAAAATCATTGTAGAGAAATCTGTTGCATTTCTATACACCAATAATGAAGCAGCAGAAAGAGAAATTAAGAAAACAATCTCATTTACAAATGCACCAAAAATAATGAGATACCTAGGAATAAACCGAACCAAAAAGGTGAAAGGCCATACACTGAAAACTATAACACACCAATAAAAGAAGTTGAACATGACACAAAGAGATGGAAAGACGTTCCATGCTCATGGAGTGGAAGAACAAATATTGTTAAAATATATATACTAACCAAAGCAATCTACACATTTAATGCAATCCCTATCAAAATACCAATACCATTTTTCACAGAACTAGAACAAACAGTCTTAAAATTTGTATTGAACCACAAAATATCCCAAATAGCCAAAGCAATCTTGAAAAAGAAAAGCAAATCTGGAGGCATCACAATTCCAGACTTCAAGTTATATTGCCAAGTTGTAGTAATCAAAATATTATGGTACTGGCACAAAAATAGACACATAGATCAATAGAACAAAGAAGAAAACCCAGAAATGAACCCACAACAATATGGTCAATTAATCCTTGACAAAGCAGGAAAGAATATCCAATAGGGAAAAGACTGTCTCTTCAACAAATGGTGTTGAGAAAACTGGACAGCCATGTGCAAAAGAATGATACTCGACCACTTTCTTATACTATATACAAAAATAAATTCAAAATGGATTAAAGACCTAAAAGTGAGACCTGAAACCATGAAAATCCTAGAAGAGAACACAGGCAGCAACCTCTCTCACATTAGCCGTAGGAACTTCTTCTAGATATGCCTCCTGAGGCAAGGGAAACAAAAGCAAAAATAAACTATTGAGCCTACAACAAAATAAAAAGCTTCTGCACAGCAAAGAAAACAATCCACAAAACTGAAAAGCAACCTGCGGAATGAGAGAAGATATTTGCAAAAACATATCTGATAAAAAGTTTTTTATCCAAAATATATAAAGAACTTATAAAACTCAACATCCAAAAAATGAATAATCCAATTAAACAATGGGCAGAAGACATGAATAGACATCTTCCCAAGGAAGACATACAGATGGCCAACAGACACATGAAAAGATGCTCAACATTGCTTATCATCAGGGAAATGTAATCAAAACCACAATAAGATACCACATCACACCTGTCAGAATGGCTAAAATCAACAACAGAAGAAACAACAGGTGTTGATGAGGATGTGGAGCAAGGGGAACCCTCTTGCACTGTTGGTGGGAATGCAAACTGGTGCAGCCATTCTGGAAAACAGTATGGAAGTTCCTCAAAAAGTTAAAAGGTAAAAATAGAACTACTCTATAATCCAGCAATCACATTACTAGGTATTTATTCAGAGAATATAAAATATAAAAATACTAATTCAAAGGGATATATGTACCCCAATGTTTATAGCAGCATTACTTATAATAGCCAAGTTATGGAAACAGCTGAAGTGTCCACTGACTGATAAAAGAAGTGAGATTATACATATATAATGGAATATTACTCAGCCATAAAAAAGAATGAAATCTTGCCATTTGCAACAACATGGATGGAACTAGACAGTATTATGGTGAGCAAAATAAGTCAGAGAAAGACAAATACCATTTGATTTCATTCATATGTGTAATTTAAGAAACAAAATAAATGAGCAAAAGAAAAAGAAAAAAGAAAGTGAAGCAAACCAAGAAACAGACTCTTATCTATAGAGAAGAATCTGATGGTTACCAGGGAGGAGGTGGTGGTGGGGGGATGGGTGAACAGGTGACAGGGATTAAAGAGTGCATTCATCATTATGAGCACTGGGTGATGTATGGAACTGCTGAATCACCATACTGTACACCTGAAATTTATATTTTACTGCATGTTAAGTAACTGGAATTTAAATAAAAACTTTAAAAAAAATAACAAATTTTTTAGGGGTGCCTGGGTGGCTCAGTTGGTTAAACATCTGCCTTCAGCTCAGGTCATGATCCCAGGGTCCTGAGATCGAGCCCCGCGCTGGGCTCCCTGATCAGCAGGGAGTCTGCTTCTCCCTCTCCCTCTGTTTCTCCCCCCTGTTTGTGTGCTCTCTCTCTCTCTAATAGATAAATAAAATCTTTAAAAAAAAACAAAATTTTAAAAACCACATTTGAGCAACAATTAAATATGCTAGAAGTGAAAAACTGCAGATAGAGTTTGGAAATATTCACAGAGAATAAAAATTAGAGTGGACTACAAAATACAAGAAAGGAAATCAATATAGTGATAAACATTGATTATAGTTGGAAGAAACTCATATTTACAGTACTTTACAAAAAATAAAACATGTTCCCAAACAATGAAATTCTTCCAATATATATCAAAAACATGATTCAAGTATTTATTTTGTGATCAAATTATGCTGATAGTTTACGGGTTTCAAGGCTGTGACTGGTTCTGTGCATCTGAATCTATTATAGAAACTCCTGGCAGAAAGGAATCGCTAAAGGTTGTCTAATTCAGGCCCTCTGATTCTGGCTTGAGGAATTGTTATTGGACCACCCATCCAATAGATTACCTATTGCTTATCTTATTTTAAGGTCCTCCAGGGATGTAGAATTGCCAACATTTTTTTAAATAGCCTGTTCAAATACTCATTACCACTTTGGTTCCTGGATAATTCTATGGAGCCACGTTGAAGAGAAAGGCAAGAAGATTCAGGGATTACTGAAGTCGGTAACAATGACACAACAGGGGTGGGAGTGTCATGGGATAGAAGAAAAGGATGGGAATGATAAGGCTACAAAAGGTTGGAAAATTTAGAAAACAAGTTAGTCTGAGAGTTCATTATCTGAGAAAGGGATAAAATTTATGCCTTACCAGGGATAGGGAAAAGGAACCTGTGGAAGTAAATTTATTCTATAATTTAAGGATTCAGAGCAGAGATCCTTCTATATTTGACTTAGCTGATAATGGTGCTGAGCAATCAATCAGAGGTGGGGAGGAGGCTGTGTTCAAGTCATCTACTGTTGTATAACCACTCTAGAACTTAGTGGCTTAAAATAACATCCATTTTATTATTTGTGCATATATTTGTAAGCCCAGAATTTAGGCAGGGCTCAGCTGAGTGATTCTTCTATGTGGTATTAACAGAGGTCACCAGGTAGTATTCATTCAGTTGACAGATGAAGTGGTCTCGAGGATCCAAGAAGGATTAATTCACAAGTTAGTCCCTAAGCAGGGATGGTTCCAAGGATGGGGCTCTGCTGGGTTCATCAGTCAGGCACCTATATGTTGGCTCTCCAAAATGATGGTCTCAGGGTTGGTAAGCATCTTACATAACAGCTCAGGGTTCTTAAAATGTTTGAAGGGGTTCAGAAGGAAGCTTCAAGGCATGATTGAGCTGTAGAAACTCCAGAATATAATTTCTTCTATATTCTGTTAGTCAAAAATGCCTCGATGGACAGCCCACATTCAAGGGGAGAAGAATTAGACTCTCCCTCTCAATAGGAGAAGTGGTAAATAGCGTGTTTCTTTAATTCACCATTGTCTATAAACATTTTTCAAGAAAAGCTTTTTGTGAAATAATTTGGTAAAAGCAATGATATATACCCAGTTAGGACTTTAGGACTTCGAGTTCAATAAGACCTGCTATGGCTATGTTGATATCCCAGTGGAATTGCAAATAAGCTAATGGACTTGTGTAAGAAATGTCTGTTCACCTGTGATCCCGCGGGCTCACCCAGGGTGAGAGAATAGAATGAGTGAGGGTGAACAGAAATAATACACTCCAGTCCCTTAGCTGCTATTGAACAATTACTGAGTGCCTCTTCATGCTGGCCCATGGTATGTACTGAAGATCCTCTAAAAAGCAAAATGGTCCTTGTCCCTAATAGTCCTCACCCTCTGTGGTATTAGAACATGGCTGAAAATCATACAGAGGAACTTATGAAATTTTAGAAATTCAAAAGCCTTACTGATTTAGAGTATGATTAATCCTGAGTTAGGGTTTAGAGAAAACTTCGCAGAGAGACAACACCTACACAAGGTCTTCATGGAGGAAGAGAAGTTTGTCATATGAACCAGAAAAAGCAAATAGTATACGCAGAGGCAGTAGAGCCTGAAGAACAAGGACGTGTATGTCCACGTGTCTGTGTGTGTGCGTGCAGGTGTGCATGTGTGTCTGTGTGCACTGCAAGTAGTTTAATGTGTTAAGAAAAGAGAAGGAAAGGAGAGGAAGGCAGAGGGTTTATATTTTAAGAATAATCTTGCATTTTATGTACTTGATTTGAAAAATTAGGGAAAGTCATTGTAGGGTTTTAAGCAGAGGTCTGACATCATCAGGTTTTATGTTCTAGGAAGACTTCTCTGGGCCTTGGTAGAGAAGTTGAGAGTCTGACCTGACCAGGCCATCTCTCATTTGAAGTAAAAAGGAAGTTAAAGGCTTAGCAATTATTCAGAGATCCCTTCTTACAACTAACTAAAATTCCCCTTGCTTGTGCCCACCTTTTCTTGTTGGATTCTTGGAATACTTGCTGTTGATGCATCAAATTATACTTCTGGCTTTTCTTTACCCCCTCAGATTGAGAAGCCTTTCCATCCCAATTGGCTAAGAATGTACTTTGCAGTCCTATTTCCTCTTCCAAGAAATATATGTCTGATGGGAGATGCTCTCATTACGCTTTAAGACCCCCTCCTGCCCAGAGAGTTTTGAAAGATCAAAACAGAAAGAAATGCTTTGGCTCTGGCACAGAGCAAGTTCAAATGCTTGTCTGTTTTTTGTTTTTTTTTTATTATAGAATTTATTTCAGTTTGACATTCTTTATGTTGTTGTTTCCTTCTACCATGTTATAAATCCTTCTTGGGCTGGAAACCACTTCCAAACCCTTCAGTGGCTAAGCTGCTCAGCCGTAAGCCTATGAAATCTGGCCATTGTGGGCCAGATTCACATCTGAGGGAAGTTCTTTATATTAAAGATTACTTTCTAGGATTAGAGAGGACTGTGTACATACAACATAAATTCTTAAATGTACATATAAAAATGCTTTTATTCATAAATGTAGTTTTAAGTGGAATAACTGGAAATTCAGTAGGCATGTAGAATATTCTCAATTTATTTAAAAAAAACAGCTCTAAGAAAATATACAGATTAAGCCTATATTCAGGCAGCATCAAATAATACTCTTGAAAGCATTAAATATCTCACTTACAAACAAGTTATTTCTAATGTTATGTCATCATCATAAAAATATTATATTTATTCTTCAAATTAGCCACTTCAGGAAAAATAAGAATATTTATATATATGTATATATATGTGTGTGTGTGTATATATATATACATATATATATATACATATATATATATAAAAAATATATATTCAGTGTAGACAGATCAAGCAGGCAGATATTAATCCTCTGTAATGCACAATCCACCTCGATAGGAGATGGGAGAACAGCAGTCAGGTGGGAGCCCGGCCCAGCCCACAGGTTACCTGAACCACAGTAAGAAAGCGTGGGTGTCTGATGAACTAGAATAGATTTATCATGCTGGACACTTTTCTGTCTGAAATATTCTTGTAATTGACCCCCTTCAAGACACCTTTTATTATATGGAAAAAAATTGCATTTGCCTTCAAGTACAATGGAGGATGCTTGGTAGAAAATTAATTTTATTTTTAATTAGGAGCTGTTCACATCGTCTGGTTCATATCTCACCCTGTCAGCACACCGGTCTGCATTCTTCATGAGCAGGAATTTTTACCAGAAGAGTTACTTTCTAGCAAAGATATATTTTACATAATGCCTATTGTGCTATGCGTGTGCAACACATTTCCTGAATATCCTATCCTTACATTTCATTCAAAAGAGTCCAAGGAGAACTAGAATATTTTGACATTTAAGCAAAAAAAAAATAAGAAATAGAAAATATAAGGAATTTCAACTCATTAGAACAGTGGATATCAATTTCTGGCTCAGTGTTAGAATCACCTGGAGAGCTTTCAAAAAAAATATCATTGCCCATATTGCACCCATTGGTATTTTTCTAAAAGTATCCCAGGAGATTCTAGTGTGCAGCAAGATTTGACAGATCACAGCACCAGAAGATTCTTTATAGATATAAAAGTTATAGAGAAAAAGGTTTGAATAATAATATTTGAGAAATATTTTCTTCATGGCTTTTTTATTTGAGGATCTCAAATAACATGTACAATACTATGTAAAATAGTTCTCCCCAAATCAACTTAAAATGAACAACTATTAGGAGCCCACTGTAAGCGTGACACTTCACCAGATGTTTCAAGTTTATGTGAAATGGAGAAAAGCTTATCTCAAGCACAGTAGGATTTACCAGAAAGCTGATGAGTTAAATTTCACAGCCTTCATTTGCACAGACCCCTTCCAAAGCCACGGAAGGGCTCTAGCAATGTGTTAACATGTTCATATATTTTTATAAAATGTGCAAAAATCAAAAGTCATAGATTTTTACCGCTACGATCTTATTCCCCTCTAATTTCCCATCATAATTCTCCCGGTGCCTGGTGGTGTCAGAGGTAGGAGATAACTTGCAGAAAAGGGAAGTTGAGTTGAGGATACACTTAGTTTGGTTTAGTAAAATATATTTATATGGTTTACTATCATATCTGTGTGCACTTAAGTTATTCCTAGCTGTCCTAATACAGGAATGACTTGCAGAAATACTCCTATTGCCTATGCACTGATTCACCCAACCTAGTGATAAAAAATTTCAGGGCCGACAAAAAACTCATCACGACATTGATGAAAAACTGGCTAATGACTGTTGTCAATTCCAAGGGAATTTGTGATTAGTCACTGCACTGAAAAACTTGAAATGACCTAAAGTCTTACAGCTCGTCTCTGAAAGAAACTTAATAGAAGCTTTCACAAATTTAGCAATAATTCTAGTAATGTATCTGATTATCAATAACAAACTTTTAAAATTAGAGAAGCTCTAGGAACCTTTCAATAATGAACACTAGAGAAAAGATGGGATTACTTTTTATTTTTTCCATAGGAAATATTGTACAAAATTGTCAGATTAAAAGTTAAAGAATACAGCCAAAAAAATGTGTGGGAAAAAGTATTATAGGTATATGTCAGGAAGTTAGAAGTGTTTTTTAGTGAAATTATTTATTTTGTTGGGTCTTATGATGTTTATGGACTTTGGCAAATTTTTTTTAACTTTAATTTGTGATTTATTTTCTCATTCTAAATAAATATTCATTTTCCTATGTATTTTTATATCTGTAATTATGAATTATTTTTCTTTAAAAAAGCCCCTCATAACTTCAGTCCCCACCTGGACACACCCTTGCCTCAGGAAACTCTCAAGCCTTAGCTCATGATGACTTGTCCTAGAAATCAGCTATATGGTTAAGATTCCACCCTCCTCCAGAATTTAAGCATTTGGTTTCTATGGAAAAGAAGACAAAATGGGATACTGATGGCATGGGGTAGATAGGTCAGTGGAAATAGGATACAAACACAGGCACTCTCTGGTCTGACATGGTGAGGGACTATACTATTAAAATAGTGTTCCTCATATATATACACAGTGGAGAGCAGTTTCCAAAAATAACATATTAGAGTTGTATCATGCATGTATTGAATCCATAGGCGAGCCAACTGTGCCAGCTAGGCAAAACGAATTACAAAGAGAGAAATTAGCAATTTGTACAGTATAAGGACCCTTGTCCTCCCTTTCACTCCCTGAGCATCGGCCTCCACAGTGAGCATGATGTGGGATGCCCAACCAGATCTGCTGGTCCCTGGTTCCCAGGTGCCCAAGGGCCTCAAAGAGTGTTAGTTTCCCTCTGCCTAGTAGGAGTCTAGTGTTTAAAGGTACATGGTTTCATACAACCTGGAGCCTAAACAGAAACCAACTTCCTCACTTCATACTGATGATACTCGATTTTTGCCTTTTGTGCTGACTTTTCAACCTAAAACTTTCGAGTATATGAAAAAAGTTGAAAGAATACAGCAATGAAAACTCATGTATCCAGTGTCTACAGCAAGTGTTCCCATTTTGCCATATTTGCTTCCTCTCTCAATCTCTCCATCTCTACATCTTATTTTGATAGAACCATTACAGAATTACAGACATCACATCACTCATTCCTAATACTTCAAAATGCAGCTCCTGAAATAAGGACACACCCTTACATAACGATGACACCATTATCACACCGTACGAAACTAAGTGTAACTCCCTAATATAATCCGCATCATCCACATTCAAATTTCCCCAATTGTCTCTAGCATAACTTTTGGTTTTGCAAATCAAGATCTAATCAAGTTTTAATATGCCACATTTAATTGATGTGTCTCTTCTTTTTTTTCCTCCCATGATATTGACTGTTTAAGAGACCAGGCTCAATATCTTACAGAATATCCCACATGCTGAACTTATCTGATCGTTTCTTAACACTAATTAATTTGTTCTGTTGTCTCTTGACTTTCCTGCTACCAGGAGATTAGATCTATACACTTGATTGGATGCAAGAATACTTCATAAGTGATTCTAAGTACTGAGTTTGGAGTATAATCTCATAAAATGCAACTTTACCATGTTATTGTACTAGTGCACCCTCAACAGAACCCTGAAATTTCTACCCATGGATTTCTATCTTTACAGATAAAAATACTAAGGTTGGAGTGATTAAATGACTTGCCTAAGGTCACACAACAATGAAATAACTTAGATCACAAAGAATTGGAATAACATGACTCAAGGCTTGTTTTAATGAGTCTTAGTTAAAATGGGTACTTTCCTGAAGCTTGAAAGAGAACATACTGGAAGAAACAGATCAATATTCCTTTATTAAGACATAATTCGGACAGAAAATACAACTGAATTCAAAAAGTATATTCATAAATAATAAATTAATACAGTAAGGATATCACACTACAATAGGGTGATGGTGTGTCAAAGTATTATCTAGGTCATTTGAATTCAGTGGAGACAGGACCCTGAGAGTCATCTATGACAGCACCCTCTCTCTTATGTCCAAGTGTGTGAACCAGACTAACACCATCTTGAACAAATCTGCCATGGTGACCATTCTGTGACCTGAAGCCTTCTTGAGCCCAACCCCCCACCTCCCACATTCTTTTTGTTTAACCACACCCTTACATACACGCCCAGGGCATAACAAACTAGATCTGCTCTGGAGATACGACTGATTCTCAAACATTTCCTCCTGGGTAGCCTCCTAGCAGTACATTCTAGCCTCTAGGGCAAAAAGGCAGATCTTATGGGAGGTGGGGTTGAGGAGATCTCCTCATCTTGTGGCCACCCAAGACACACTTCTCTCCATAAGCCCCCTTAACAAGCCATTTCTTGTCAAGCTGGACTTGGCCTTTTTCTTCTGTTTTACAGCTTCTTTGACTTTTTTGGGTCACTTTGCATATACCTTTCTTTCATGAATACCGTGTCTAAACCTGGTTGATTCTACCTCCAAAAACAGATCTGAAGTCAGTCCTCTTTTCTCCACAGCCCCTGTCACCATCCTCATCCAATACACATCCTCTTACTGGGATAATCGTGGTGTCTCTTACAGGTCTCCCTTCTTCTCCTTCTACTCTTGGTTCCCTTCCGCGGTTCTCCACAAGACTACAAAAGCGATCTTTTTTAAAAAAGCAAATATGAACATGTTACCCTTATCCTTAGCCCCATATACAGCTTTAAATTCCTTGACCGCCTCTCACTGTACTCACCACAAAGTTCATAAGCGTTAATATGGCTAACAAGGCTAAGCATGGTCTGTCTGCCCCCTGTGTCTGCTTCTCTCAACCAATTTCATGCCCTTTTATTGCACCATCTTCTGCTCAAATGACTGACCTTTAAGAAAAAAGCCTCACGCTCTCTGTTGACTTTGGACAACTGTTCAACTTGTTCTCTCTGCCTGGGATGCATTCCTTCAGGTCCTCCACACAGCTTCACCTACCCAGCAATTTCCTAGGCCTCTTTGGTTCTCCAGTCAAAGGTCTCTTCCTTGGGGAGAAAATCTTTCCTGACTTTGCAGACCCCTCTGAGGCCCCCTGTAGTCTCCTGTCATCATACTGCATGCTTCACTTCCACAGGCCTTACCACTGTCGGTAAAGTGCATTTAGCTTTGTTATTACCTTCCCCAGACTGAAAGCTCCATGAAAATTGAGACTATGTGATTCCAGTACACCAACTTAACCCCAAGAAGGGGCTAATAAGTTGCTGCTGAATGGATGCTGTTCTTGGAAGACCAATGGAGCTTTCAGCCCTAAATATTCAAGGTTGGCCACAGAAAAACAAAACAGGCGAAGGATGCAGAAACCATAGCTTGGAAGACTGGGCCATAGCATGGTGGGACACAGCCATCATGAAGGCCTCCCTTGGGCAGGACACACGCAATATGAGCAAGGAGCCCAGAACTAAGAAAATACCATAGAACCCTCAAAATCCTACAAATATGAAAACCCTCCAATTATAGTATTCCGAAACTTCACCACATCTTGAGGGGTGAAGATAAAACAAGCAATTAGCGGGGCGCCTGGGTGGCACAGCGGTTAAGCATCTGCCTTTGGCTCAGGGCGTGATCCCGGCGTTGTGGGATCGAGCCCCACATCGGGCTCTTCCGCTGTGAGCCTGCTTCTTCCTCTCCCACTCCCCCTGCTTGTGTTCCCTCTCTCGCTGGCTCTCTCTATCTCTGTCAAATAAATAAAATCTTAAAAAAAAAAAAAAAACAAGCAATTAGCAGTAATAGCACCCTTTTCCATCTAAAACCTCTCTGCCTGCACACCTTTCCTCTGATCCCAGAGGACAAAGTACCCTCACCCCTTGTTCGGAGCCAACCTCTCATCCTGTGCACCTAATCCTATTTTCTCCCATGTCCCTCAATTTCTCATCAAACTGCTCTCCTTTTCTTATGTCTTCAACCTCCTCTTCTCCCTTTAGTTTCCCTCCCCTCTGAGCGCACTCAAGCCTCTGTCTTTTCAATTACAGAATTCACCGTTGACCCTGCCTCCTCTTCCAGCCAGGACCCTCTCTGCTGAGAGAGGAGTTGACACTCACTGTCTCTGCTTCCTCATCTTCCCTTCTTTCCAGTGTTCTGGATTCTGTCCGGGCTGTTTCGTTAGAAATGCTTCCATCAAGTTCACCAATGAGTTCCAAATCTTAAAAAACTTTAAGGGGCACTTTCTACCATGCTATTAAGCTGCTCTGCTGCACCTGGCAATGGGGACAGCTCTGGGCTGTTTGAAGTACTTGTGCCACAGTGTCTCAGTCCCCGAGAGTGTGTCATTCTCAGACTGGCCTCATGGAACTCCCCGGGGTTCAAGGAGTGACCTTCACTCTCTTCAACAACCACCAGAGATATGCTAGTAACATCCAAATTGATACCTCTCCAGAAGTTTTGGCTGCTAGTTCTCCCCATAAAGGTCTCAGAGGCATTTTGAAATTAACATGCCCCAAACTGAAGTCACCTTCTGCCCCCAGGTCCTAATTCTCCTTTGATTTCCCTCACCTCAGGTCCTTGTTACCACACCACAAAACTGAGATAAAAATACCTATCGAATAGTATTGTTCACTCAAAACTGAACTGGAGGAGGGGAGTAATCCAAGGTGCAAAACGGAATGCAACTATGGAAAGCCCTAGAATTTGCTGAGGCTCTGGATGGGCAGTGTTCATGGATGATCTCATTGAATCCTCACAGCTCTACAAAGGTATAATTATCCTCTATTTTCCATATGAGGAAGCCACTGCTCAGAGAAGTTAAGGTGCAGGCCAAGGTCACCAGCCAGTAAGTGACAGAGCAGAATTTAAATCCAGCCCTGTCTCCTTAAACGCCCTTGAGCATTCCACTTATGCTACTGCCACCTAATTATAAACGGAAACCTTGTGCCCTGCTGTCTGCGTGGTGCCCACTGCCCTATCCTTCACTACTTCCCACACAGTCCCAAGGCGCCCGTCTCTTTTTAAGTTGGGAAGGGATGCAGCATTTTCATCTTATTTGGTTTCAAGGATCAGTGTGTGGTCTGCAAAACAGAAAGCTCCTCTCAAAAGGGGAAGATTGGAAGGCTTCCTGACCTGTCCCGGGTAGCTAAGGGGAAGATTTCAATGGTCTGAATCACATCAACAAATAGGGCCAGAGACAGCGTGTACTCCAGTTTTCTTCTAGGCAATGCCAAGTTCATTCTGCACGTGGGGGTAAGCTAGACAGAGAGTGAGAGACAGATGAGAGGTTTGAGAGAGGAGAAAGAGAACATATAAAGCTTCCATTTTAAGAATTTCACCCAGGACCTTCCACCTTGTTAAAATTAGTATTAACGATTTCTAATTTGAAAATTACCAAGCTGAGAAGCCAGGATGGTGAGAAAAACTGTATTGCATGCTTACTTCGAGAGCCTTTGCATGCTCAAGAGAGACTTCTGTTTTGTTTTATGTGCCTTTAGGTCTATTACTTGTTCAATGCAATCCAAATCCACACACGCATACTTTTTCAATGACGTCCCTATTTTTTCCTCACTTTTCAACATGAATTTAAGACTTTCTTATGTGAGATATGTCTTAGCATTATCCAGCTTCCAAATAGGATTGTTTCAAAGAGGAAAGTTTCCTAAATATTTAGACCGTTTCTCTAGCCTGGGCCCTGCCCCATGGGTCTGACATCAACTGAAGAACATAGACAAAAATAAGGAAACAAAGATAAGTAAATGAAGGTTATAAATGCTTTGAAAGCACAAATGCACACAAACGGTCTCTCCAGAAAAGGCAAGGTTTATCTGAATATGGGTTGTTTGACTTCATGGAAAATGAACAGATGATATTTAACATCAGGCTGAAACTCTCAGTTTGCTGTGTCCTAAATGTCACCCTCAACTCCTGCTAATTTTGAGAATGCAAACCCACCCCTCCTCAACTCAGGGCCTTGAGCTCTTGATGATCTACTCCTTTCTCATATCCTCAGCCTCTCTTCTCTGCTGGGGACTTCTCGACAGCACTTAATCTTATGTGGTTCTCTCTCATCTGAAAAACAAACAAGCACAGCCCATATCGATCTTGAATTATCTCCCCCTTTCCTCTTCAACCAAACATCCAACTGGGTTCACTGTGTCTCCTTTCTCACTTCCCATTTGCTTCTCAAGCTACTGAAATCTGGCTAATCATATGGTTCCCTTCAAGGTCATCCAACACCACCTTACTCCCATGTTGCCAGATCCTTAGGACAGTGCCAACTGGGACACTTTTGATCCTATCTCTTGTAGTATATTAGACTTTCTGGGTCATTCCTATCTTTTGAAACTCTCCTCCCTCTGCTTCTGTGATACCATGCTTTCGCCCCTCCTCCTCCCCAACCTGTCTCCACTGCTCATTCTTAGTCTCCCTTGTCAGGCTATATTCCTCTGCCTGGATTTAAACACTGTCTACTAGATTCTTTCCCAGGTTCCTTTCTCTCCTCACGCTATACAATTTACCTGATGGACTCTTCTACTGCCATGGCTTCAGGCACTAGATAAATGTTGATGTCTCCCCAATCTGCATCTCTGCATCTTGAACTGTGAGTCAGGGGAAGACATGGGGTTGATTCCTGGATATGCCACTTATCAGCTGTCTGGCTTGAGCATGTCACAAACTCTTAGTGCTCCTATCCTCTAGTCTTAAGATTAGACATAAGAAAACGTCGCTTGTAAGGGAGTTGTAAGACCTATCTGAATCAGTTTACCTAGCCCTTTCTCGGTCATCTCATTCATAAAGAGAGGAGGTCTGACAGTATTATCTGCCTGGACCTTCCTCCACTTTAAATGCAGTAATTCAATGGTAAGAGTCAAATAAAAAAATCAATACTTGTATTGCTGCCCTCTTTATTATTCAAGGGATCATTGGCTAGTGTCTACTCACATGGAGGCACCAGCCATGTCAAATGTCTAAATAAGTCTTATATAAATCTACTCCAGAGGAGGAAAGGATTTCCCATCCTACTGATTTGGTAAGACAGGTCCATGAATTATGCTTGTACCACAATAGTAGGTAAGATGAAAACCCCTGCAAATGCCAGTCCCTCTCAAGGTGCTTCTAGAATAGAAAGGACCACCATTTCCTTTCAAACAGTGTTGAAATAAAGTACGTGCCTTAGAAAGAGATGATGTTGGAGAAAAGGCAAGAGTAAGAGCTACTAACCATAACCTTTGGGTCTACTTTAGTCATATCTTAGGCAAAAATATTCTGATCTCAATATCACCCAAGGAATACCACATGGCAGAGTGTCATTCTCCACTGTCCAGGAGGCAACTGGTCATTCTTTCAGAAGCTTGCAGAAATTATTTGTTGAGTGACTGCTAAGTTCCAAGCACTATGCTAAACGTTTGCATGAAAGGGTAAAAGCAAGACGGATATGATCCCCATTCTCCAGAAACTTCATTTTGATGCAGAGAGAAACAAAATGTACAGGTAAGACCTGACTGCTAGGAAGGAGCTAGCCATGCCCACAACCAGGAGAGGCACATCCAGACAGCCAGCCAGAGCCAGAGAAAGTAAGGATCATGAAAAAGGCGGTGTACCTGCAGCAGACTGAAAAAAAAGGAAAGGAAGGAAATAGCAGGAAATAAAAAAAGGGCAGGCAGGGGCCAGATCATAAAGTTCTTAGGACTTATTAAGCATGTACTACCATGCAGCGCACTTTTCAAGGAGTAGAGAATTTTGTACTGTTTCTGTCACATTTCACAGTATTTTTCAAATGGTGGGTCAACAAATCAGTTTAGTGGACTGTGATCAACATTATTTAATGACATGATAGAATAACCTTGAATACAAAAATCAGAGTGCGTCACACAGAGTAAGGACGGATCGGCATTATTTGTGCAAGCTTCATCTCACGTACGGGCGCACGCATGTGTATATACGCACTAGGTCAGCGTTTCTCACCCTCAGCACTACTGACATTCTGGGCCTGATGAGCCTTTGTTGTGAGGGATGGGCCGTGCTTTATGAGATATTTAGCAGCCGCATCCCTGGCCCCCACCAGCTGCTCACAGTCCCCGCACACCTACCGGGGGCAACCCCAAATGTCTGCAGACATTGCCAAATATCTCCTGGTGAGCAAAATCCCCCCCAGGGCAGCACTACTGTACTAGCTGTAAAACATTTCTGATGATGGATCATGGTCTCTACATTCTCAAAGCAAACTACAGAATGAGTCTATATGTTCTGTATTCATACTCCTTCTCTACTCTGACACCTGTCTTTGTACCCGATTTTCTCCCTTCTAGAACGAAGCCTTCTTCTTTGTCCCACACTTCCTCTCCTTCATCTCATCCAGCATGTCCTTCTATTCCTGCTTCATGTTCTCTACCTCTCATTTCTTCTTGCTTACCTCTTCTCCCCCAGAAGCAAGACCGAACTCACTCTCTAAATAACATGGAGACGTGTGGATCATTACCTTTGGGGACGAGGCTGTTGGGAGAGGCAGCGGCACCTTGCTGAGGCAGCCCACACCTGTGAACCCACGGCACTCACTGAGCGAGTGCCACACAGGTGTGTACTTCCGCATCCAAGACCTGTCTCTCTCTCTCTCTCTCTCTCTTTTATTTTTCTCCTGGTCTGTCTTTATGTGTTCTGTATGTATATTCAGAAACTACAGGCTGTGCCCAGAGCAATCTACACTTTCAATGCTATCCCAATCAAAATACCAAGGACATTTTTCAAAGAACTGGAACAAACAGTCCTTAAATTTGTATGGAAACAGAAAAGGCCCCGAATCTCCAAGGAACTGTTGAAAAGGAAAAACAAAGCTGGGGGCATCACAATGCCGGATTTCGAGCTGTACTACAAAGCTGTGATCACAAAGACAGCATGGTACTGGCACAAAAACAGACACATAGACCAATGGAACAGAATAGAGAGCCCAGAAATGGACCCTCAGCTCTTTGGGCAACTAATATTTGATAAAGCAGGAAAAAATATCCGGTGGGAAAAAGACAGTCTCTTCAATAAATGGTGCTGGGAAAATTGGACAGCTACATGCAAAAGAATGAAACTTGACCACTATCTCACACCATACACAAAAATAAACTCCAAATGGATGAAAGACCTCGATGTGAGACAGGAATCCATCAAAATTCTAGAGGAGAACATAGGCAGCAACCTCTACGACATCGGCCAAAGCAACCTTTTTCATGACACATCCCCAAAGGCAAGAGAAACAAAAGATAAAATGAATTTATGGGACTTCATCAAGATTAAAAGTTTCTGCACAGCCAAGGAAACAGTCAGAAAAACTAAGAGGCAGCCCACGGAATGGGAGAAGATATTTGCAAATGACACTACAGATAAAGGACTGGTATCCAAGATCTACAAAGAACTTCTCAAACTCAATACACGAGAAACAAATAAACAAATCAAAAAATGGGCAGAAGATATGAACAGACACTTTTCCAATGAAGACATACAAATGGCTAACAGACACATGAAAAAATGTTCAAAATCATTAGCCATCAAGGAAATTCAAATCAAAACCACACTGAGATACCACCTTACGCCAGTTAGAATGGCAAAAATAGACAAGGCAAGAAACAACAATTGTTGGAGAGGATGTGGAGAAAGGGGATCCCTCCTACATTGTTGGTGGGAATGCAAGTTGGTACAGCCACTCTGGAAAACAGTGTGGAGGTCCCTTAAAAGTTAAAATTGAGCTACCCTATGATCCAGCCATTGCACTACTGGGTATTTACCCCAAAGATACAGACGTAGTGAAGAGAAGGGCCATATGCACCCCAATGTTCATAGCAGCAATGTCCACAATAGCTAAATCGTGGAAGGAGCCGAGATGCCCTTCAACAGATGACTGATTAAGAAGTGTGGTCCATATATACAATGGAATATTACTCAGCTATCAGAAAGAACGAGTTCTACATTTGCTACAACATGGACAGCACTGGAGAGATAATGCTAAGTGAAAGTCAAGCAGAGAAAGAACAACTATCATATGATTTCTCTCATCTATGGAACATAAGAACTAGGATGATCAGTAGGGAAAGAAAGGGACAAAGAAAGGGGGTAATCAGAAGGGGAATGAAACATGAGAGACTATGGACTATGAGAAACAAACTGAGGACTTCAGAGGGAGGGGGTGGGGAATGGGATAGACCGGTGATGGGTAGTAAGGAGGCACGTTGCATGGTGCACTGGGTGTTATCACAACTAATGAATCATCGAGCCTTACATCGGAAACCGGGGATGTACTGTATGGTGACTAACATAATATAATAAAAAATCATAAAAAAAAAAAAAAAAAAAAAAAGAAACTACAGGCTGTGGAAAGAAACCTCATCCCCTGTCAAGGGTTTGGAGGGGAAGGAGTGGGTGTAGTAATCTAGGAGACATTTCAAAATATACGCTAGACAAAAGAACCTGAGAGGCACAGGCAGCTGGGGGGGGGCGGAGAGCAGGGAATGACCTCCCAGGTCTTTTCAATCCCTTATTTCTGTGTTTCCCCTGCTCTGCAAAGCCTCTCTGCTCCCCGCTGTGTGCATCTGCTGTCTGTGGAACACTCGGCCCCCTCCCCCTGCAGAGGACGTCTCCGGTCCTGACACCAGCTCCCACTGCCCACGAGGCCCCCCGCTGTGTGCATCCACCATGCCTTTCTCTCTCCTCGCCTGCTGTTCCTGTGTCCACCATGGCTGTCTCTGAGTCCTCAGCTTGGCTCCCTTTATGTAAGCTGGATCCTTTCCGTTTTCCCGTCTCCATGCCTGACCTCACGCTCAGCTTTCCAGTTCTTCCTTCCAGCCCCACAGCCTCTGGTCAGGATTTTCTCCTTGCTTCTCCCTGGAATGAAGCTTTCTCCTCCCTTCTCCTTCTCCTGCACAAACATGCACAAACACATGCTGACACGACTTGCTCACCCTGAATATTCTATAAACCTACAAGTGGCGCACAGACCCAAATGAATAGCTATTCTTCTTCCAAGAGCTTTTGAAAAATGCAACTCTGTTCAAACTCGCTTGTTCTCCATGTGCTTGCTGGTTCATCTCTAGCTGAGCATAGATTTCTAGAGAGGATGCAAGTCATACCTCTGTTGTCCTGGATGCTCAAGATGGCCAATCAAATCTTTTTTCAAAGGAAGTATCACTGGCAATTCGGGTGGCACAGGCATCTGAGACTCTAGCTAAACTCGAACATTTGTACACGCCGAGTTTCCCTTCTCTTTCTCCCACCTGCTCTGCCCAAAGTACTACTAGGCAGACTTCATTGTGTTTCCCTTGCTCGTTTGCCCGTGGGAAAATGGGAAGTCTTTCAAATGGGCCATACGTGCAGCCACTGCGTTTCCACCTTTGTCCACCAGGACCCACCAGACAACGATAAAACCACAGTGTTTTTGTGTAGGTTTTGCAGAACATTTGCACCCATTATTCCCTTAGCAGATTATAACAAGCCCAGGAGGAGGAAAAAGAAGCAAAGGGGGAAAAAAAACAGAACCAATTTAAATGACTGTTACAGGTAGGCACCCATAGGGGTTTCTATATACATAATCTTCTCTAACTGTCCACAGCAGACATATAGAGTTGCTACGATGATCTATGTTCATAAAGACAAGGAAATTGGGGCTTATCCAGCTAGTGCCCAGTGGAGTTAGGCTCATTCTCTCACCCATTCAATGGTATTTATTTTGAGGCTTAACCGTGAGCCAGGGACTGTTCTAGGCCCTGAATTCCATGGGATCTCTTTGCTAAGGGAGCAAAAAGTTGCATACAGATAGGTCCAACCTGTGTTATAAGCAATGACAAGAAGAAAGAAAACCAAGATCACCCTCAGTAGTGTCCAAAGAACCCAGACCTATAATATGACACATATAAAGAAATATGTACCGTGGTCACCAAGGATTCCGTCAGAAATCCATGTTTTGAATTTCCAGCCTTATGTGCCAGGTATAGCCTCCTTCATGAAAGAATACCTTTCTGAGTTTAACGAGTCTCAGAGAAGAGACAGTTTAAAATAATGACCACAGCTCCAAGTATAAATACAAAATCGCCTGCCTGACCTGCTCAGCTGGGCCACTTGGCCCTCTCATACACACGCACCTGGGAAGCCATCCTGGGTGGCATCTGGCCCCCGAAGGTTGCACACGATCTGTAATAACCTTTCCTGGTAGGACACACACAGCCCTTGTCTGTGCCTTCTATTTCCCAGTGTTTATGCCTTTCTTTTCTGGTCTGGAAAGAAAAGGACCGAGATAGTTGTCTTTCTATTACGGGGAAGGAAATGTCCCTCCAGCTGGGAGAGACAGGTGAGTGGAGCATTCCACGTTAAACCACTTTGGAAACCCGGGGGCTGTGCTCCTGCGCGTCCACCCACTGGGTCCACAATCAGAAGCACTGCCAAAGGGAGTCAACAGCATTTGGATCCTATAAAGCAGCTACTTATAACTGCTAATGTGGAGCAAGATAATGAAGGGAGGCCAGGAAGCGCTCAGCAAAGTGATAATAGGGAAGTTATGACATCTGTGGCCCCATTTGGTCTCTAGTCAATAAAGCACACAGCCCAATAACTCTCCCATTTCCCCAGAACTGTAGGAAAAGGAGCTGGTCCCACTAATAGGAAAGATTTGGAAAATTACGTATAAGAATCCATGTTCCAGCCCAGACTCACGTCAATCTGCCATCATCTCCCCTCACCCCATACAGCAGAAGCCCTGACACAATTACAGACCATCATGCTGCAGCCCTCAGGCTTCCCACATGCACCTGCTTCTGGGACCCTTTTACAGCATATCTGATGCAATGCAGTATTTTCTTTTCTTCCCCTCTAAGACCTGACATAAAAGAAGAGGGTTGCTCTCTTTAAAATCATATTGCGAATGCTCATCTGAGATTTTCAAGAGTCTAATGTTTGTATCTCCCCTTTCTGACCTAGCCCAAGAATGTGGTGGCTTTCCTCTACTGCAGGAGGAGAGGAGCTTCTTATCTCAGGAGGAGCAAGTTAAATACAGACAACAGATATCGCCTTTAGAGAGTACTGCGGGGGGAGCCTCACACACTGGAAGCAATCTTATTTTTTCAGTCTTGTGGAACTGAAATGAAAGCCTTTTTTTTTAATTTTTTTTTTTTTTTTTTAAGAACAGAACTCCAACACAAAGACTTGAGATGTTGGGGTGGAGGGGTGGTGAATAAGCCAATCAATTTAGCATGAACATGTGGGACTAATTCTTTGTTAATAAAGATCAAAACATGAGTAATACAGAGTGAGTAGTCATCCACCATCATGACATCCCTTCAAATGCACCCTGGGAACAAGTTTCTTGCATTAATGAGAATCAGGATTGTTGTCATATAATTTCTAATTTCAGTCATGTCTAAATATGTAACTAATCAGCTAACACAATCATAATATTTCCTCAACTACAACCTGAATTTTATTTTAACCAGCCACTGAAGAAGAGATAACAATTTCACGTTAAGGTGATGTGCCTTTAATACAAAATTCAAATTTTGAATGGTCTGTCCCACAAATCGACAGGAGGCGTCACTTGAAGAGTGACATGAGCTTCAGAACACAAATGCACTCACTCTCAGATTCAATATAAAATGTAGTTCTCCACAGGAACACTGTCCAGAAAGCTAATAGGGGGACATCTAGGAAGAGGACTTTATTGTGCACATGCGCGCACACACACGCACACACACACGCGCACACACGCACACACACACACACACACACACCTCCTTTATTTATAAGCTATTCTACCACAGATGCTGGGATATTTTTTATAAACCAAACAAAGAATGCATGGAGAAAAGATTTACTGAGCAGAACACATAAAAAAAGGACATATTTCTAAACTAGGAAAAGGAACACAAATATATACAACTCACACACATCTAATAAAAGCTTGATAGCCAACAGAAGAAGGGAGAGAGCATAAGAAAGAGAGGAAGCAGGAGGACAAGGTATGAAGTGTCTGAATTGTCTGAATGACAACAGCCATTTTATCTAAAGTGGCTATTAGGAACAATTTTATAACTGATAACACATTTTAGTGATGCCCCCTCACCTTGCAAAAGGATTCTGGGGATTATTGAGAGAAGCATTCAGATGATGATAACCCTATCTATCCACACAGTTTTCCATTCCAGCTGTTACTTAAAAAATAGTGACATCTATGGTCTCCGAATGCTCAGCCTCAGAGATTGATGGGAAGATGGAAAGCAGGGGGCTGGATTTGGAAGGCAAGTCCTGCATTACAGTAAGCACTGCTCTGTTCAGTTCAGTGGACTAGAGATTCAATAACCAGAGACAATGTCAGATTAGGAAACAACAAAGGAAGGGCCAGTTGCAGTGGGAGCAGGAGAACAAGAACAGTGACCACGGAGTAGCTCTAAAGTGATCATTTCCTAAGATAAAGGAAGAATGACAAACTGTCAGTCTAACTAGATTCTAGCCAGGTCTGTAGACAGCTTAGGGAAAATATGCAAGGGCAGGTCATAGATACAAACTGACCGCCTGAGGGCTGGATTCCGTCTGCAGATATGTTCTGTCTGGCCTGCATGATTTCTTTAGTGCATAATTTTGCAGACAGGCAATTTGGGCTGTGCTCAGCTGGGTGGTTCTTCTAGCTCTGGCTGGGCTTCCTTCTAGTCATCTGCAGGTTGGCAGGTGGTTCTGTTGATCTTGGCTGGGCACTATCACATCTCTAGACAAGGACTGACTCAACTCCGGTCCACATGGCCTTTTATCCTCAAGTAGGTTGGCTGGGGCTTATTCATATGGCAGTTGGGCAGAGTTTCAAGAGAGTGAGAGAGTACTCAAGAACTGGCACCTTGGTACTTCCACAGCATTCTATTTCCAAAGGAGTTCACAAGGCCGGTTTGGGATTTAAGGGTATATATACAGAAACAGATTTCACCTCTTGATGGAAGGACATGCAAAAGGGTGGCATGAACTGCAGCCATTTTTGCATGTTCTCTCCCAAATCTGGTGACTAAGTCCAGATCCAAGTTACGGTTGTAGTTGCTAGATGACTGCCCACCAAGGTTCCTGGAACTCCTGATTATTCCCCTCTTGTTACAACCAGCCAACCTGACACATTTCTTGCTTGTCTCCTATTATCTTCTCATTTTATTAAGGCAACAGAAGGGAAGAGAGTGAGCTAATAAATCCTTCCCAGGGTATTAAGGGATCTAACCTTTCTGTAATCTCTTGTTCTTTTTCCCTAACAAAATCTTTCTTTCCTTTCATGATCATCTCTCTTGACCCAACTTATTTAAATACTGCTTATAAATTCTGACATTTAGTAAAAACTGATACTATTTCTAAGTATTACCCATGAAGATTCCTTTAAGGTATCACAGACTAGGTGTGGCATGTAGGAACCCCAAAACCAAAAAGGTAAGGCTGATTATCCCTACAACAGCACATAGCTGTCTACTGATAAGGAACAGAAAGGCTAAGTATATTTCAAAACACTTTTCAAAGTCCTTGGACTAGAAAAAGAAATTATTCAGATCATCAAGTTCCTAACCACCCTCTCCTTCTTCTACTGCTAGTTGTTTCATCAGTGACTCCAGGCAAGGGAAATCATTTCTGCTGTATCTGTGGTCTTGCCATGGAATTCCGCCCCCAATTTAATTCCTTTCTCCTCTGCCCCTCTCACCTCCAAGTACAGGAATCTCATTCACCTTTTGAATTCAATTCCAAGACCATCTGAACCTTCTCAGATTTCTCCCTCTCTCCTATACCTTGTGCCTTATATTTTCAGAAGATATGCTGTGAATATGCCTGTATTTGTACTTTTTACGTACCAACCTCCTCTCTCTCTGCTTACCACCATTGCTTAAACAGCAATGGTCCTTGTAACTTGCTAATGTCTACAACAACATTTTTCATATTGCAGACTCTGAAAGATTTGTCAGAGCAATAAGTGAATACATGATTTCTATCTTGGTTTAACAACAAGGAACATCTCCAACTTTACATTAATTTACATGGTACTTTTATCTGTTTCAAAATGTTGACATGTATATTATCTCAACACCCCCCCCCCCACCCGCAACCATGAAGTTTGATAAGAGGATTATGAATTATGATCCCTTGTTTGGATTATGAAATGAAGGACTAGAGTAGTTAAATGATTTGTCTAAGGTCATCCAAGTAATGAATGATTGGCTAGGATAAAAACCCAGATCTCTTGGTTTTTAGTTCAGTGTTCTTTTTGTGGTCATGGACTCAATGACAGCACTCTAATTTAAAAATTAAATATAAACTATATGGCATTGAAGGGGGAGAGCTCTTAAGAAGTCAAAGGTCACAAGGAGACCACCATGCCTTAATTATGGGATATTCCTTGGGCTGGCTGCCACAGGCATCCACATCAGCTAGAAGTGAATATAGTCAAAGCTCCTCCCCACATGGAGATTCCCACTGATAGTTAATCTTTAATGGGCTGCAAATGGAAAGCTGCCAGTTCCCAAACTAGGTTTCTTCTGGTCTCCATTAATCTAATGATTTTTCCCAGCTAAAATAGATAACAAAACAATGGAAACTTGCAAATAGCCCTTGACCATACTTTCATTTGAATGGAGTCTCAGAATAACCAGGAGGGGTGGGTTATTGTCCCTTCCATTTTACAGATGAAGTCAAGGCTCAAAGGTTAACGACTTGGCCCAAAATCACATGGAGAACAGCAGAGTCAGGCCTTGAACCCAAGTATCACTGTGTCCTGTGCTGTCCACCCACCAGCCTTGGAATACTTTCTAATATTCACCTCCATGAAGATCTCAAGGCAGTTCTAGAATAGTCTTCAGGGAATGAGATCACTCTTTTCTGCTCGTTCTCCCCTTACTGCCTCTCCTGCCGTCATTGGTTGCTTGATGCCAACATTACTTCCTTGGCCAAGCAACACATCTTCCTTCAGAGTTCAGTGAGGTAGTCAGAAACACTGTCTTTTCTAAGTATCAGTGCTTCCTGGGGTGGTTGTGGGATTAAACGAAATGGTTTTCATAAATGGTGTGGTACAGTGCCTGGCATATAGTAAGTTCTCAATAATGTCCTAAAGGGGAGCAGAATTTGCCACTCCAAAATATGCCTCTGACACGAAGATTATTTTAGGCTGATCATTTTTTCAAAGAAATAGCAGACATGGGGGTGCCCTGGTGGTTCAGTCGGTTGGCCGTCTGCCTTTGGCTCAGGTCATGATCCCAGGGTCCTGGAATCGAGCCCCACGTTGGGCTCCTTGCTCAGCAGGGGTCTGCTTCTCCCTCTCTATCTGCCTCTCCTTCCTGCTTATGTTCTCTCTCTCAAATAAATGAATAAATTCTAAAAGAAAGAAAGAAAGAAAGAAAGAGAGAGAGAGAGAGAGAAAGAAAGAAAGAAAGAAAGAAAGAAAGAAAGAAAGAAAGAAAGAAAGAAAAGCCTCGCAAATGAGGTAGAAGTTACCTTTTTGCAAGAGATATTTACATTTCTAAGGGAAATCTCTACTTGTAAGGGTGTCTCCCTCTCTGGACTAGGAAGAGAAAGACTCTAAATCTCTAGAAACTTCTTATCAATGGAGAAGTCAATGACTTAAATTTGCATTAACAACCTTGTTTATTGTGCTTTTCCTGGTAACCTCACATAACTGGCCTCCAGGCATCGCCTATTTCTTCTGTCTTTTGCTGGAGAGGTTATTTGAAGTGGTAGCTTGGGCCATTTTATGGAGTCACATGGTTTTCCTGGGTTTCTCTTTTGTATATAGGACATGTACATGTTGTTAAACTTCTGTTTGTTTTTCTTCTGTTTATCTTTTTATTACAGGGAGCATTAGGTAAGAATCTAGAAGGGTAGACAGAAAATTATTTATCCTCCCCTACAGTTGATAATGATGACGATGATTATATTGTTGATGCATTCATAAAAAGCTACTAACCTGGAAGCTTTAACACTAAACAATCTAGATGAAAAACATTTCATGAAAAATAGATAAATCAGTCATTCCATTTGTCTGAGAGTCAGTAATCACAGAATGAATGTGTAAACCACAAAATGATCGTTTTAGGTAGAGTGTAAGATTAATGGTGGATTGCTGACTCATTTATTTGGTATATATATTAGGAGCTGGTGATGCAAACATGAGCAAGATAGAGACCTGATTTCAAATAGAAAATATTTGGCACAGGGTAATAGATAACATTTATTAAACACACACTGTTCCAAGAACTTTATGCATATTATTACACCACTTAACACACGTTAATCCTTTGGATTAGGTCTATTATTATCCCACATTTTACAGAAGAGGAAACTGAGACAGATAAAGCAACTTACTTGGGATCACACAGCTAATAAGTAATGAAAGTGAGACCTAAACCCAAGGAGTCTGAATGCAAAGCCAGAATGCTCTTACCTACTACAGTAGCCCCTTTATCCATGGAGGACACATTCCAAGACTCCCAGTGGATGCTTGAAGCTGTGAATAGTCCCCAACCCTATATATACACCATTTTTTCCTATACTTACACACCTATGATGAAATTTAATTTATAAATTAAACACAGTATGAGACTAACAATGACTAATAATAAAATAGAACAATGTATTATAATATAGGTCATGTGAATGTGATCTTTCTCTCTCAAAATACCTTATCTATACTGTATGATGATGTGACATGATCAAATGCCTACATAATGAGACGAGGTGAAGGGAATGACATAAGTACTGTGCTGTAGCATGAGACTAGTACTGACCTTCTAACGACTCCTCAGAAGAACCTTCAATCATCTGTTCCAGGCTGTGGGAGACCGTGGTAACTAAAACTGTGGCAAACAAAACAGCAGATAAGGAGTGGGGGAATTCTGTACTCTACAGTATCTCCCAGTAGGGGCTCAATAAACATATTTTGAAATAAACCAGGAATTGCAATGAGACAACTAAGTGTTTGAGAAGATGTGTCCCCAAAGTGTGAAGACACTGTAAAGTCAGTAAATATAGCTTTCTCGGTCTTGAGATTTGGATGGGGAAGCCCTGACACACAGTGGAGAAGGCATCAAAGGAAGGCCTTAGGAACGTTCCAGGTGATCAAGAAGGGAAAGGGCATCTCAGAGGTAAGCTACAGAGTCTGCAAAGATTCAAAGTACCCATGGATTCCAACTTAGAAGGCCTGTAACTTCTTCCTTTACTTAAAAGGGGGTTAGAAGTTCCCCTTCTAGAATGAGGTTCCCCTTCCATCAAAAGGAGGAGGGCCAAGGATCCTTCCACCTGTCCCACTCGCTATAGCTAACAAGACCTCTTGCTCTGTGCTCAATGTGATTAATATGTGCTGAATGAACGAAGAAGCCGCCTCTCCCAATTGGACAGGGGCTAGGAACGAAGTGGGAACAGAACCTGTGAGGTTAGAATGTGTGCCAAAAGTAGCTACTTGTAGACACAGGGGATGGAGAAGGAGTGATAGGAAAAAAAACTGGAAACTCTAGTAGCCAGAATCCCCTTTATCCAAAGTGTTACTAGAACATGTTTTTCTCCCAAGCATCTCTCCCAGTCCTAGGGAAGCCAACTTACTTTACCTTCTTTATTCTACCCCATTTGCTTCTAATGATTTTTTTTTTAATCTGTTACACTGAAGGGCCTGGACAGTGGAAAAAAAAAAATAAAAGCCCTACATTCTCCAAAGCACAGTCTACCCCCACCTAAGCCATTTGCACCAGTGCCCAGTGACCCTTCACTTTTAAATGCAAAAGAGCAAACAAAGGCACTCTGAGATGCTGATCCTAAATCTTTGAGTTCTCAAAGGACTGCTGAGAGATGTATCTAACATTTCAAAGGAAAATGAGACTCCAACTCCCAGGGTATTTGTAGGAAGATCTCAGCTAAGAATGTTAGGGCGATCTGGATTACTGGGAGAATGAGTTCAATCCATTGAAAGGATGGGAGATGGACAGCTGGTCAAGAAAAAATTTGGGAAATATGGAAAGTAGCTCAGCAGCCTCTGTGACTATGTTTGTGGACCCCTAGTCGTTAAGAAAACCAAAATGGAAAACACCTTTCTAGTGAGATTGTTTTAGCAGATGCCACCCTGGGCAAATAATGACACCAGTGAAAATTCAGCCCCATCTGTAGCCACTGCTTGCCACGGCTCCTAGAACCTCAGTGAGTACACCCAGGGCAGACAGACAGCCAGGGTGGCTGTGAAGCTTGTAGCTTTACGGGTAGCACCAGACAACCCTGAGGTATCTCTTATTGTCAGGGATTATATTACTTCTGCCTCCTGGAAGACAGACAGCTCCAAATAGAAATTGAGTTCAGTTAGAGAGAAATAAACACAAGTTCCTTGCACACGGGAAATTTTGCACCGAGATTCATACCTGTTAACTCCTCCTCCCTAATCCAACAGCCAGTCTGTTGGACTACAGGATTCATCCTCTTTCGGTCCTAATATCCTGTCACTGAATATTGTCACTTTTGAAATGTTTGTTTGGAGTCCCCTTACATCTCCTTTCACTCTGCTAAATTATATTGCCCTTAAACTGTTATAATCCATGTCATTGGAGATATTTGTTTAAAATGCAGATTCCTGGCCTTAGGGATCAGCCTCATCAGGTGCAAGTCCCTGAGCAACTTCCTGCAGCCCCTGATCTCCCTCCTAGAAGCTCCGCCCTCCGAGTGGGTACTTCACAGCTTAGTTCATAAGCATCCTCCTATTATCTCTTAGGTGATCATTTTGTTTTCTAGCTAGAGTTTTACTGCCTCAAGGGCAAGAACAACATGTAAACATTTTTAACCCAGGAAAGAGAAAAAGAAATAAGCAGATTATGTGTCAACCACTGTGCTAGGAGGGTTCCCACATGTGTTCTCATTTCAATTCTGACAAAAACTCTTCAAGGTAATATGTCAAAATGTAATTTTCTGAATGTTAAAAACATAATTTTTACACAAATATATAGTGAGAATGTGTCAAATTTTATTTAGCTCATTATCAAGGAAACTAGAAGGATGGCAAACCAGTTCACAAGAATTATGAGAAACAAGAATTGTAGTAGGCGGGGGAGGGGAGAGAGAGTAGAGGAGGAAAGAAATATACTGAGAAAGCACTGCTTAGTTGCAAAACTAGTTAATGTCCTACAGGGCAATCCAACCGTAACTCTGGTATTGGACAGAAAAGTATGTCATCACGTCTCATCAGTTTTATAGAATTGGAAAATATCTGAACCCTAATCCACTGTGCAAATGTACGTTTCCCTAACAAGTGAGACGTCCTTCAGCTGTACTTTTTAGAAAATGTTCTTAACATGGCACCAAAAGATCATTTTATGTCCTTTCTGCTTGACTTGCTGTTCTGGAAGTTTTTCTTAACAATAAGTATAATTTGGGGTGCCTGTGTGGCTCAACCATTAAGCGTCTGCCTTTGGCTCAGGTCATGACCCAGGGTCCTGGGATCAACCCCCACATCGGGCTCCCTGCTTGGCGGGAAGCCTGCTTCTCCCTCTCACACTCCCTTTCCTTGTGTTCCCTCTCTCACTGTCTCTCTCTGTCAAATAAATAAATAAAATCTTAAAAAAAAATAAGTATAATTTATCCCCATTTTATAGATGTGAAAACCAAGGTTCAGAGTAGTGAAGTCCCTTGCCTGAGACCACAAATAAGGAGAAGAACCATGTATTGGTGCTAAAATTGGTCTAATTTCAAAGTCCGACCTTCTTCTACAATCTTACTCTACCATTAGGTACATAAAAGGTATCCAACAAATCTTCTAAATTGGTTGACATAAGAGTAGCATCCAAAGGCTTAATTTATAAAATATTAGCTAAGTAACCTAGAATAGTTGATACCTGTCCCAAAGTGCTTAAATTACTCATTGGAAAAGTTGACACACAGGGAAAGGGGAATTTCAATGATGGTCTTTCAATTCCAACTCAGAGCCTACATTTCAAAGAGACATGCAACCATCTTGATAATCTCTCTACCATAAGCAGGATTGTCTTAGATGCTGCAGATGTAGCCCCTAACTCTGTGGCACTTGTCTTTAGATAACCATTCAACAAATATTTTTTATCACCTACCGGATACCAGGAACCCTAGTTCCACCAATACCACAATTCACGTTAAGATACTTCAAGGCATTTAAAAATAATTATTTTATTTTACTTTGAGAGTTGTAAGATTTTATTTCAGATCAGAAATAATGACCTAATGATAAGTAATGATGGCACATGTTAAAGACCAAGAACTTTCTTGGTAGTTAGGAAATCATGTGGACCTCCTTTTTTAATTGTAGCAATTTTCTATTCTATTGAGGAATGCCTTCAAAGGTGACATTTGGTGTCTTGGAATGAAAGAGAAACAGTACCATTTTTCTTTTCAAGACAGATGCAGTGCATTTTAATTTGGGAGGAGCCAAATAATTTTTGCAGTAGGCCATGTCACTTTCCTTTTCTATACAACTTCAGGAAATCCATTACTTTCCTCTTACTAAACAATAACTAATTTCTATGCGGATTTGTGTGGTCGCAGTACTGCTTCTGGACAGCAGAGGTCACTATTAACAGGTACTCTGGATTACCAAATTTTAATAAATGCAAAAGAACTAGAGGAAGAAGCAGTTTTACCCAAACTGTCTACTCTGTGGTCACTGTACAAATGACCAATAACAAAAACTGAATAAAAAATCCTCACTTTTTCCTGATAATATAACTACCAAAATCAGAATCCTATTTTCTAAGAGCCACCTACCCCATCATTGACTTAGAAGTCACCCATTAGCCAGTTAATATAACCAAGAGAAGTCTGGTGTTTGAGGTTCCCCACCTTTCGTTTGACCAACGCTGGTAATAAATCATTCAAATCATAAATAAGAGATCAACTCAAGGGTACTAAATTCTAAGTATCTCTTAACATCTTAAGATTAAAATGTTGTGTCCAGGCCCTAGGCCAGCAGTTCTCAAGCTTTAGTCTGCATTAAAATCATCTGGAAGTTCTTGTTAAAACACAGATGGCACGTCCCCTCCTCAAAGTTTCTGATCCAGGAAGTCAGAAGTGGGACCCGGTAATCCCAGTAATTTGCAATTCTAACTGGTTCTCAGGTGCCGCTGTGGCTGCTGCTTTAGGGACCCTACTCTGAGAACTACAGGTCTCTATCAAAGCTTGAACTACACAACCAACACAACACCATGGCCAGATTTGGGGGGGGGGGGGGAGGAGGTGGGAAGAGCTTTATTTTAGAGCTCAATAAACCACACTCTGGGTAGCTGGAATTCAATCTAATAATGTTATTCTGCTGATATTTTAATCACATCCCATGTCATCCCGTTATTTTTCTTCTGCCCTTATCTTCATGTTATTAAATGTTTTACTGGTTATGTCACTGTTTCCTATCAACCTACCCAGCACCTCAATGTTTGTGCTGAATTCTTTATCTCAAGTTAACCAGCTTTATAACAGAGTTAAATTTTCTGGAACACTGAGTTTAAAGCAATGGACAAAAATCATAAAGAGACAAAGGGAGTAAGTCAAGCAGCAATCGAATGAGAAGAGTTTCAGTGAGAACAGCTGAAAAGGCCTCACTAACCGGATTTTCTAATCCACCCCCACCCCCGGCCCCCGCTTTGGCCTGTTGTTTTGCTCAATCATTAGCAGGCAGGTCGGATCTTGACTGGGCATTAAATGGGATGCTGTAATATGACATAAACTTTCATGCTAATAGAGAGACCTATCAGCAGTAAAAATATGGAGAGTGAATATAATGCAAAAGCCATAGCAAAATATCACTGACTCATGAATTCATCTCTCAGTCTCCTGGAAATATATATTAGTGCCTTTCCAGTTACATTCATTGGGTCAGATGGAGCTAGGTGAATAGCCACAGTACAACTAAAGGGACTTTTAGTGCCCTCATGAAAGAATTCACCTCATTTCTCAGGGCTATGAGTGAATGAAAATAAGAAATTACAATGGAAATCACACTGCAATCTTCACTCTAGGCTAGGTTACAATGAAGACTATAATAACACATAATAAATATGCAGCAAACCATGCCTGTTAAAGGGGATGCTCCTGCTACTGGCATAGGGTACACATCCATCATGGCTCGTACAACAGGCCAACTGCTCCACATTGCAGGAGGAACGCTACCAGCCGGGAATGACAGGCTCAAGAATTTCCTGTGCGCACCGAAAAAGGAAGTAGAAGTGCCTTGAACGATATAGGCCCATATATACTTGTTTTGTATGCAAAACTGTCCTGTTATAACACTGTCACCCTTGGCTTTTGAAATGAATATTTATAAAGAAGCTTTTGGAATAACAACTTCATTTTAGACCCAGGCTGCCATCAAATAGGTTAGGTTTATGGGGCCAAGACTGCAGAATGTTAGGGTGTCCAGGGCTCTGGAGACAGAGAGGCAAGATGAATTCTAACCATCACTTCAACGCAGTACTTTAAAAATAATATTTTATTAATTCAGTCCACATACAGACTTCTTGAGGCAGAGAGAAATTTGCATTTTAACTAATTCACTTTGTGATAAAGATCAGAAATGGAGGAGTGTGCCTCCATTAGTGATGAAAAAGCCTGAAGAAACTCCTGTCCGCTGGATTTTGGGGTGGCACAGCACCTCAGCTCTGTGACTGTCATGTACTGTCAGCAGCTTGCTGCAAAGCACCGAGCATATGGCATCCTCCAAGGATTCGCTAACCATTTTTTTTTTTAACGTGTGAGTCAGTCGGTCACTCTAGCTCCTCTGTGGGATAATTCAAACAGCTGATCCCAACCAACTTGAAGGTGGGAAAAGCTCTTTGTCTGACTTTCGATTACACCGGCTTGCGTGGGGTTGCAGCATTTTGTCTGTGGCTAATTTAATAGTGCCCCGCTAATTGGCCTCACTACTTCTGCAATAAAGAATGGAACAATTTGCTCTGTCCACATCAGAACCAAACAGGTCGAGCTATATTTTTATGTAACCCAAAATTAACTTTTATTGGATGGTATCTTAAATGAAAATAAATGGCAAATTTGTTTTTATTTCATGAACACTGAGAGATATTGGGAATGTCATCAACTCAAGATCAGCTCTGTTCAGAGAAAGACAGAAAAATCGAACGGACTTTTAGTTTTAGTCTCGGTCAAAATCTTGTAATCCAATTATTCTATAATATTTTCCTTCAATATACTTTTTTGTTTTGTTTTGTTTTGACCAGAACAGAACAGGAGGCTGTCTACTGTAGTTTTACTAACTATGATACTCCAGACACTTAACATAGATCAAGGTCATGAATATCAGACTTCTTTGAGTTCTTATCTTTCATGGTTCAGAGACCTCATCTCTTCTTTGATCATCAGGGTTGCTCCCAAATTGAATCTGTTTTTCTCTCCCTTCTCTCTCTGCAGCCAACTATTGCATTCTGGACCAAGAGATTAATGGAATCATGGTTAGAGTGAAAAAGAACCTAGTGAACCAAAGGATGATAAATGAGTAAATAAATATCAAAGAAAAAAATTTAAAGAGAGAAAAACTATGCCTGAAAAGGAAGGTGACTGGAAATATAGACCTGGCAATCAAATTTGAGCGTCATATACACTTATGGATAATAAAAAAAAACAAAAGAAAAGAAAACCTTCCAAAGACATAGTTTAACCCCAAAGGGAATCTTTCGAACAGGAAGATCTTTTCACAGCATTTTACTGACACAGTTTTCAAGTTTATATTGAATGGCAATTAAAACGCTAAACGAATTCTAGGTTAGACTCAAAGGAAGTATGAGTTGAGTCAGGTATGGCGAAGACAACTGAGTTCAGAGATGAGTGACGTCCCACTCTTTCTAAACAAGGGCTGCTGTTTCATTAAAATGTCTTAATCAAATAACAAATAAATGATATGATATAGAGTGACACCAAGGAGAAAATCATGACACTCTTCTTAATTATCCAGCTGCCTCCAAAAAAGTACATGCTGACCAAGTGCTTTCCAGATTTCAGTGGCTGCCCCAGATTTCTTGGGGGATCAGGACACCCAGTGTACGAACACGATTTCTCAGGGTTTTATGTGACATCACCAAGTATCCAGCCACCCTGCTCCCATTAAGGGGGAAAAAGCAAAAAGAATGGAGTCTGTGTCCTGTTTTACTGTCCTGGCCTTATTCGGGGCAAGGTTTCCCTGTGCTTCCAGCTGCTGTGTCCCCCACCCAATGCCTCATCAGCCATCTCCCAGCTCTCAGAAAAGCAAGGGAGACATTTGCTCCAGCTGAGAAGTGAAGGGAAATTTGTAAGAGAAAGGATGGCAAGGCAGCAGAGAGAAATTACAATGACTAAGGAGAAAGGAAGGTAAGAGGAGGAAAAAAAGAAAGGTAAGAGAAGCAAAAGGATGCCTAGCTACAGAACAACTAGGAAAGAGTGGCTCCCCAGAGCCAGTCCCAGGTTTACTGAACCTAAGAACAAAATGCAACAGCAAGTTGCCATCACTGGGATTGTCACAGGTACTGGAGCCCAATCTTTCTTTAAGCAGCTAGACTAGGTCAGGAGTTTCCAGCTTGAACACATCCAGAAACATCAGCCTTGGGACTAAAATCCAATGTCCAAAGGCCTCCATTAATGTGCCTTGTGTGCGATTCATGGGAGAGTGACACCACCAACTGTGCTCAAATGTTCTCCTCCGTCATACTATACGCGCAGTACTTACTAAAATAGACAGCATTCCATGTGAAAACAGATGGTTGTTTTTCTTTTTTAAGTTGAACAAGTACAAGGTATTACTATCACAATATTTAATAAGATGACTGTCATTTTCCTGAGTTTGATTTATTAAGAAATATGCAATCAATATTTGAAAGCAGCTGTCACTAAAAAATCTTGCTCCAAAGAAAAGAGTGATCTTTGCAAAATGCAAATTGTATTAAAATCCATCCCTTTCCACTTCTCTGATACTAGCATTTCCCTGCTTACCTTTCATTAGTCTTCCATTGTTCCCAGGAGACAGAAAACTCCTTGAAGGCTCTCTACCAGACCCGTGCCTCCTCCTGCAGCCCCATCTCACACCCTTTCTCAGCCAATAGAACTGAAAGTAGTGTAGTTGGTTCTTCACTCCTCTCCTAACTGGTCAACTAATCCTTACTCTTCCCTCAGATTTTAGTTTCATAGTCACTTTGTCAGAGAGCCTTCCTTGAACTCCCTAATGGAACTAATCCCACTGGTACAGGCTCTCAGGATCCCATGTACCCCTCTCTCCCTGCTATAATCAACACAATATATATGACATTTGAATGATGTTTGTCTCCCTCAGAAGACTCAAAGATTCATGAGAGTAGCAATCATGTCAGCTTTACTCATCATTTGTCTCGACACCAAGAACAGTGTCTGACACTTAGTAGATGCTCAAGAATTCATTAATTAGTTAATTAATTAATGAAAATAGACCCATCATCAGAAAGTTAGCTGTCATGGTTCATCTCAGAGAAAGAGAGAAAGAGAGATTAAAAAAGAAAGAGAGAAAGAAAAGGACGCGTGTTTGGATGCAGCTCCTCATCCAATATTGATCCATTGATTAATTTATTCAAAAGGCCTTTATTGTGCTTCCTACTAAGTAGACTAGATATAAAAGTAAACAAAGCACAATTCCTGCCCTCAGAATAGTTATTCTCTGAATTCTGTGAAGTGCCAGATTGTAAATACTTTCAGTTGATAAGCCAGGCAATCTTGGTTGCAACTATTCAACTCTATAGTATAAAAGAAGCTATCAGCATATGTAAATGAATGAATGTGGCTGTATTTCTGTAAAACTTTATAAAAATCGGTTGTTGGTTGTTTTGGCTGTAGTTGGTTGGGTGACTATAATTTGCTATCCCCTGCTCTAGAAGAAGTAATGACATATGTGTAGATATATATAATATTTTAATTCACAATACATATTTTGATTCTGCAGTCAAATGATGGGTCCCTACTATGCACCTTGCACTGGGCTTGGGTTTTTTTTTTGTCACACAAGAAGAAGGCTGGCCATGCTCCAGGGGAAGCTCTTCATGTAAGGAAAGAGATTCTCATGTTCATTCATTTTAATAAAACAACCTGAAAAGGATGCAACAGGAAATTCTCTATGTAACACAGTAAAAACAAAGTTTTCTAAAAGCTCAGAGGAGGCAGAGATGCAGGTACTGGTCTCCTGAAGATTCATCATTGTAAATGGCACACGGAAAGCCATGCTTGAGAAAGAGAATCTGAATGCCTTGGGTTGAGTGGATGCCAGGGAAAAGTGCAGGGGGCAGGGGCCATGCAAGAGCCCATGAGTATAGCTAGATAGAAGGTTCTATGGTGGCTGTTGAAATGGGGAGGAAAAAAACAGATCCCAGGACACTGCAGAGGTTTCATCTGTGAGATCGATCTGCTAATTGGTTTCCGCTGTAGTGATACAGGAGGACTGTCCTTTAACTCACAGAAGAGTGCCACAGACATGCAGTAAGAACATAAGTGCAGTTTACCCACCAGTGGTGATGACAGGGTCCCTGAGACATTAAAACTCCAGCTACCGAGTTTCCCTATGACCTACACACATTTATCAATAAAAGACCAAGTTTAGAAACCATGGAAACATGGGGCGCCTGGGTGGCTCAGTTGTTAAGCTTCTGCCTTCTGCTCAGGGCGTGATCCCAGAGTCCTGGGATCGAGCCCCATATCAGGCTCCTCTGCTGGGAGCCTGCTTCTTCCTCTCCCACTCCCCCTGCTTGTGTTCCTTCTCTCACTGGCTGTCTCTGTCTCTGTCATATAAATAAATAAATAATCTTAAAAAAAAAAAAAAAAGTAACCGTGGAAACAGTTAAGAAACACAGTTTGCCTGAGTTTATGCTCACAGGCTAACTACCCTACCATCAAATCATCATTGATGGACAAGGCCTCTTCTATATAAGATCCCACCTTTGATTCCCAGGCTAACAGGAACCATCTCTTGGTCACTGCTGTTAAAAACCAGGCCTTCACTGGGAAGACCCAGTTCTAAGCTTTCAAATCAGAGCCTGATTTGCAACTTGGTTCTCCCAGGGTCTGGGAGCTCTTCCTGGGGATGATGGGTTATGACTCGAGAGGCCTGAGGAAGAACTCCTTGGTACTCCAGAATGCACCTGCTTCAAGCAAGGGAGCCAACAGCTCCAGCATTCATTTCCTCTGACACCCTTTGCTGGAAGTGCTATGAGCAGTGAAAACCTGGACGAGAAGGCAGGCCCCAGGGGAGGCAGAGAACCAAGGGGGGAGCTGGTGGAAAGCACCAGTGACTAATCATCCCCTGACTCATCCGGATCTCTTGGACCATCTTTCACATCTCAATTGTTTTATAGAGCTCTGTGGGAACCTACATCAAGGCTGTTCCATCTTAGAGCCCACTTCCTGCCCCCGTCAGGCTGTTCTTTACAGCCTAACAGTCACTGAGAAAGGGACTGGGCCTGGGGGCTCTAAGCTCCAATTCCAGCCCCACTGAGTAACTTATAACAGGTTATTTTCTTTCTTGAAATTTCCCCTCATCCTCAGAGTCTCACAGAAGAGGTAGCGCCATTCATCACCCTTAAGCATGATTTCATTGGCACAATCCCTGAATAACATTAGAGAAATCACACATAAAACTGGAGTATTCTTTTCTGTAGTTGTGAACAAAATAAGAGGTGTGGAGGGAGAACCTGTGGGTTCTGATCCCACCATCCCACCCCCACCTGAAGGTCCGACATAGGACAAGTCACTCAAATACAACACTCTTTTGTATCTAGCTCTGAGATGGGAACAGCATCTGGGAGTATGGAAAAGGACTTTGGAAACAATAAAACTCTTTTGGCTCCTACAAGAGAAGGCCTGGCTTACAGAAAAGAAAACAGAATGTGGAGCGAGATTCAAATCCATGCTCTATTCCTTAGGGGGAAATACCCAAATGACCTCTTAGAATTTCTATTTCTTCTTCTGCATATTGTGGAGAGCGCCACCTCCAGGGGCGGTTGGGAGCCTGCCGTGCTGTAACGTGTTGAGAGGGCTGTGTACACTCTGAAGCCCTAGGCAGATGTGAGTTGCTGTTGTTCTCACAACAGGATTTGATAAATCACTAGCCAAGTTCAACTCTATCTGTGTTTTGAGAAAAGTACAGAAAGGACATAAAAAGGAGACAGAGACAACAGTGCTAGATGCTGGGGAGATTATGAAGATTATATTTCTCTATGCCAGTAAATTAATTCTTAATGGAGAGCTCCCGAGGAGAGAAATAGGCTAAACCTGAGAGGCCAACCGTAGCACTTTCCAAAGAGAAAGTCATTTTCCTCAGATCAAGTCTGAACTTTGCCAGGCGTGGTTCACTGGATATTTGAGCCTTGAAGTGCTCCAGTCTCAGTGTTTGGTTGTAATTTGCCTCAAAAGAAGAAAGAAAAGAAAAGAAAAGAAAAGAAAAGAAAAGAAAAGAAAAGAAAAGAAAAGAAAAGAAAAGAAAAGAAAAGAAAAGAAAAGAAGGAAAAACACCTGTTTTTTTCTGTCAGCAACATAAGGACTCTAAACTCCAAGAGTTGCAACTGCTTTTGTACAACATTCTGCAGACACTCGAACTAAATCAGACAGCAAAGAAAGAATGTAATTGTTGGAGTTAGATCAAATTTAATTCCAGGCCACTGAGAACTTGCACAACCATGGACGCACTGCTCAACCTCTCTGCACCTCTTCCCTCAGCTACACAGTAAGACTCTGATACATTCACTCCTCACAGGTCTGCAGTGAGGGTCGTCGTGCCAGCCAAGCCCTCAAGGGAGTGCTAATCAGTCTCAGTAAAAGAGTCCCCTCAAAAAGAGTCATTTACTGGATGAAATTAAGAATGGGGATCAGAGGGACGCCTGGGTGGCATAGCGGTTAAGCGTCTGCCTTCGGCTCAGGGCGTGATCCCAGCGCTGTGAGATCGAGCCCCACATCAGGCTCCTCTGCTATGAGTCTGCTTCTTCCTCTCCCACTCCCCCTGCTTGTGTTCCTCTCTCGCTGGCTGTCTCTATCTCTGTCGAATAAATAAAATAAAATCTTAAAAAAAAAAAGAATGGGGATCAGAAAGAAGTCTCTATGTGACTCTAAGTAACAGGTATTATTAGTGGCTCATGGATTAATAATTTATAGCTATGAACTGATTTTACAGCTAATCTCTTATTTGTTTTCCTTTACCTTCTCTTTTAAGATCTCCGATACATTGGGGTGCCTGGGTGGCTCAGTCATTAAGCGTCTGCCTTCGGCTCAGGGCGTGATCCCAGGTTCTGGGATCAAGCCCCGCATTGGGCTCCTCCGCTAGGAGCCTGCTTCTTCCTCTCCCACTCCCCCTCCTTATGTTCCCTCTCTCGCTGGCTCTCTCTCTGTCAAATAAATAAATAAAATCTTCAAAAAAAACATCTCTGATACATAAAGTTTAGTTAACTATACTCATTTCCCCCTCACCTCTATGCTAAAGGATTCAACATATATCATTCCATTTCACCTTCCACACATGTGTGCCAGAGACAGAGACTGAGATTCAGCTTTTTTGCCTTCGTTTTACTTATTGATTCCTCTCATGACAGACATATCAGGGCTTACCCAGGGCTTGACAGTCCACAAACATCATTGCATTGAACCTCCATATAGCCCTGAGCCCACTTGTCCGAAGTCTGTTCTTAGGGGCTGGATTTCTAGGTTATGAGACATGCATATGCTTAATTGCTTTACATACTTCACACATTGTCTCTAGAATGGCTATTCTAATTATGCTTCACTCTGAAGTGCATGAAAGGTGCCTGCATCCCTACAACTTTCCCAGCACTTGATATGATTTGGCTGTCTAATTTTTGCCCATATATTGGGTCTGAAGTGGTATCTCATTTTAATTTGCATTTCTATTTACTAGCAAGGTTGAATACTTTGTCATTTATTTATTAGTCAATCAGATTTCCACTTTGGAAGTTACCTATTTATCTCCATTTTCCATTTTTCTATTTTTTTATTGCCGATTTTCCATAATTTCTTGCTTAATTCTAAATAATTAACCTCCTGTTGTTTTTAGACAGCACAGATATCTCTTCTATTGTCAACTTTGCCCATATGTCCTGAGTTAAGCAGAAATGTTTGGTTTGGATATAGTCAAATCCATCAGTATTAGGATTTTTGTTTAGGGTTCTTGTTTAAGAATCCCCTGCTTACTCTGAGATCACAATAACCCTTTACTTCCTTCCAGAGTCCTGAACCAATAGTTGGTGACACTTAACTGCTATGTGAGCTGCCAGCCTCTCTTCTTGTTGTCTTTTTTTGTCCTATAGTGTGAATGCTTCTATTTCCCCTTAGTTATTAAGCACTGGCCTGTCTTTTTCTCCTACTGTTTCAATACTTGTTCTCAATTGTTTTCAGAACAGCATGGATAAATATATTTATATATTATTGGCTAAGATTTAAGTGCATAACACTTCTCAAGGACGTCTTCAGTTTGAACAGAGAACATTTTAATGAAGTACTCCAGTATACAGAAGAGTGTGGTATTACAAAGAAAAAAAAAAAAAAGAGGGGGGGGCAGGGTATGAGGCTCTATGTTTAGGCAGACCTGAGTTTGAATGAATCCTAGCTTTGACTGTGACTTTGTAATGTTAATCAACTCGCTTAACTTTTCTGTTGGAAATAGTAATAGCTGCCATATAAAACACATTGGTTAGAAATACTAATGGACATAGTGACTACTATATAGGATCTACTGGCTGGAAAAGGCTAGCTTATACTAAGGCTGTACATGAATGCTAAAATCTCAAGGGCTTAACAAAGCAAAGGTTTCTTTCTCTCTCACGGAGGAACATGTCCAGCGTGGGTTATCTACACGTGGTCGCTCACATTGACAGACTGGCCGATACAGAAGCTCCGAGTCTAGAATGGTACTGGTCACACAGCTAACTGTCAAAGATGCTGGGGTGCACCTCCCAGATTCCTCACTCAGGATGGAGATGCTCGCCCCCCCCAGAGGCCAGGAATGTTGTTTGCTGGCAGCTTAAGCTTCCACAGCCTTCATGAAAGAGATGCCACTCCCAAGGCCTGTCCCTCCCCCAGGGCAGCCTGCATGGATAATGACTGGCTAATTTAGGCTAGAAAGGCCCAGGTCCCTTTCCTTAGGTGAGGAAAACTCTGAGAGCCATCCCCATGCCAGAGCTCGTAAAGGACTGGCCAAGTCTTCCGCTGCAACACAACCTCAGCTTCTCTCTTTCTCCAACCCTGCTTACATCTTTCTTCGCAGGGGTGGTTCCTGAGAACGCCCACCAATGAAATGGCCGCGTGCGAATCCCTGCCTCAGAGTCAGCCTCCTGGGAAATGAGACCCAAGACAGCTGGTACTGGGAGGGATCCTAGGAAGCTGACTCTGACTTGGGACTTGGGAGACAGATCACCTGCCCCAGGAAAGCCCATCACTTCCAGTAAGTGAAGGACGGATATAGCCGGACATGCTGTAGTGGTACAATTTTTAAAACTTTCATTGATGGTGGAACAGAATGGAATAGAGTGGAAGTAAAATCCACTGGCAGAGGCACTAGCTGAGGAGTGTGAGAGGTTTGGGGAAAGACTATGGAACTGAGTGGCTCTTACTGGGTGCTATCAATGAAATGGAAAAAGACAATGACAGTCTGAGGACGGTTTATCTCTAATTGAAGGTGAATTGTGAAAGCCAGAGGGCTTTCTTGGCAGCACTGGCAAAGGCTCTTATCTCCTGTAGGCAGAAGGAGCTGAGTGAGGATCAGGCCGGGATAGGGCGATAAAGAGATAAGAGCTTCAGTAAAGGTTGAATTCTCAACCCCAGCAAGTCTCCAGTACCAAGGTCAGGGACCTAACTGGGAAGAAGTAGGACCCAAAAACCTGAGATGGGGACATTTGGATCAATGCACTTGAAAACCTTGAGTTGTCAGATTTCCCTAAACCTCTCAAGCCTGCAGAAATGCCCAGAAGTGATGTCTTTGCTACAGCAGGTCAACAAAGCTTTGGATTCAGTATTTCCAATCCTAACAGGAAATCAGATCTGAAGCAGTATTCAGTCCACATGGGACAAAAAAACAGTGTATGTTTATGATCTTACCTCAGGGCTATGTAAACTCTCCCACCCTCTGCTATTACAGTTTGAAGGGGCCTGGACCATCTGGACATTCTTCATAACATCATATTGGTGAGTTACATCCATGACATTATGTTAATTGGTTATGATGAACACAATATGGCAAGCTGAGAAGGTATTAGTAACTATGAGGATTCAAGGGCTCCCTGCCTTAATGAAATTTTAAGAGCCTAGTGGCCTGAAACATGCCAGGGCATCTCCTTCAAAATAAAGGAGTATTCCTTCCCCTAAGAAGGAAGTATTTTGGAGATGGATCAACTGAATGCCAGCTGTCAAGGAAAACCCCAGGGTTTTGGGTTCTAGAGGTAACATAATCTATGCTTGGATATTCTGTTCCACCACACTCACCAAGTGACATGGAAGGCCGTCTAAGCTGGTTCGGGCTGCAGTGCAAGGAGTCATACAACCTGTTGTTTGGGTCATACAACCTGCCAGTCCCTGTGGTAACAGGGATATCTGTGGTGGGGAAAAACACTGTGTGGAGTGTATAGTAAAGAAATTAAATTAATTAAAGAGAGGTTTGGCCTTTGCCCTGGCCTCCTGGAAGGTAATCCCTGTTTGTCTGGGGGTCTTAGGGCCACCAGGCAGTAACAATGTGATTTCAAGTGAGGGCTTTGAGTCATGCAGTATCAGTTGACCTGGAGACAGACAGAGCATGTGGACAATCAATCGGTCTTGTCTTTCCAATGGATCCCAAGAAAAATTCTGAAGACCAAGGTCTGGACAACTTCCCCAGCTGGCAATACTGTGTGTGTACTGTTACACAGCAATACTGGGAAAGTAATGTGTCTGGGTTCCTCAGAATGAGAACAAACTAAGTTCTATTTGGTACTTCCCCAAACTCTGCCCTGTGTACTTTTTTCCTTGGCTGATTTGAATCTGTATCCTTTCTCTGTAAAAAAGTCATAACTGTGAGTATAATAGCTTTCAGTAAGTTCTGGAAGTCCTTCTAACAAATTATCAACACTGAGAGTGGTTTTAGAACCCCCCCACCCCAAAGAAGACATGAAATTGAAGTCAAAATTAAAGGTAGTTTTTTGGGTGAGCTATTCCCTCTAACTTTGTAGTAGGCCTACACTCCTCACATGGAGGTTTGGGGCAAGCCCAGTAGGAGAACCATAATGTAGACCCCTTAGGATTCTGGAGCAAAGCCATGACATCTGCATCAGAGAATTATATGATATCCAAAAATAGTTCTTGGCATGTTACTGGGCCTTAGAGATGAGCCTCCAAACACAGGGATCATGTGTCCACACATCCAGAACTACTGGTCATGAGCTGGCCCAGACCATAAGGTTAAAGAGCCCAGTAACAATCCATCACAAGACAGAAACAGTACTTCAGAGGTCAGTCACAAGAAGGGTCATAGAGCACAAGTGAGGTGTACTAGCAAGTGGTCCAGACCCCCATGTCACTGCTGTTGCACCATTACCTCCCCTCACACCAATGGTCCCACAGTAGGGTCCCTTACAACCAGATGGTAGAAAAAGAAAAAAGACAGAGCTTGGTTTACAAATGAGTTTTGGTTTGTGTAAATACAAATCAAAAACAGACTTCCACTGTCCTGAAAGACAGTAGTGAGAGAAAATCCTCCCATTGGACAAAACTTTGGGTGGCTTATTGGGCCACCTGCTCTGTGTGATAAAAGCATACATAGAAACTTGGACAGTTGTGAATGGTTACATTGGTTGTTTAAGGGCCTGGGAGTAAAAAGATTGGAAGGTCAAGGAAAAAAGGTCTTGGAAAAAGTCTTGTACATGGGCCTCTGGGGACATATACAATATAGAAGGCATTTATTGAGCCACCCACCTGGCAAGAGAAACAGAGAAGATAGGATGGCAGAGTAGGTATAAAAGGCAGAGAGAGATTTGGGGATGCCTGGGTGGCTCAGTCGGTTAAGAGTTTAACTCTTGATTTTGGCTCAGATCATGACCTCAGGGTCATGATCTCAAGGTTGTGAGATCAAGCCCTACATCAAGCTCCATGCTCAGCGGAGAGTATGCTTAAGATTCTCTCCGTCTCCCTCTGCTCCTCCCCTCAACTCATGCATGCTCTCTCTCTCTAAAATAAATAAATAAACCTTAAAAAAAGTCAGAGAGAGATTTGAAGACGCTATACTGTTGGCTTTGAGGATGGAGGAAGGGACCATCAGCCAAGGTATGCAGGCAGCCTCTAGATGCTGGAAAAGTCAAGGAAACAGCTATTTCTTAGTGCTTAATAGGAATTTCCATCAGGGCAATGAACTCTTCATTTACAAGGCATCACTAGCATGTAGCATGAGGTTTTGCACAAAGTAGACACTTAATAAATATTAATGGATGAGTGAATGAATCACTGAATTAAATCTTCACATTCATGATTCTCCGCAATTGTGAATTATGCATGAGCTCTTTTCTGTCTCTGGAATGACCTTCCTCCAACCTGATAAATCTATAAAAGTTCAACCCATCCAAAGTAAAGTCATCTCTACTGTAAAACCCTCCTACTCTACAACACAGTTAACTTCCAAATGCACTCCCTTTACTGTTTGTACATACCTCCTGCACAGCATTTAATACAGTGAACTGTATTTATGTATATACATGTATATCTCTTAAGATTGTGAGTAGCTTAGAGAAAAAGGGTGATGAATTATTTATTCTAATATCCCCTAGAGTCTTAGCATCGTGCCTAACACATAATAAATTGTTAAACATTTGTTGAATGAATAAATGAATGAAGAACAAAGGAGAGACAATTTCAAGTCTACACAGAATGAGTTCAAAACCCAGGGGAGGAAATCCGTATAAACCAGATAGAGAAGGGATTTCCCTGAGAACCTGGGACAAGATCTGGATTTCTGGGGCCAGCCAGAGGAAGGTCAGAGAGGCATCTTTACAACAGCCTAAAATCCACGAGAGTAATGTCTAAGGGTAGAAATGACAACTTGAGCCTGACTGGTCCATCTTTGGACCATGAGATTTAGAAAGGAACCATGGATTGCATCAAACATCACAAAGCTCCCTGGCCTCAGCCCTCCAGGAGCTATGCCTGAGCAGTGGTCACTCTAAAAGACAGGAAGACACAGGCTCTAAGACCAGGCTGCCTAGGTTCAAATCTCACCTTTGCCACCTCCTAGTTGTGACCTGGTGCTCAGTGTTTACATTTTCTATGCCTCAATTTCCTCATCTGTATATGGAGGTAATAACAGTGTATATAATAGTATAGTATATAATTAATTCTTCATTATAGTATATAATAGTATATTTTATATTATTATATATATCATAATGATGTTATATAGTGTATATATATCATATATACATGTATATATCTATATTTATGTACAGGGTAGGTTTTTTTTTTAGGTTAAATATGTCCTGTGTTCAGAATATTGTCTGGCACATTATAAGCACACAGCCAGGATTAGTTACATATATAAAAATTTAGACTGTCATTTAGAATCATCTAAGAAAGGCTCTTAGGATGATATGAAAGAGACTTCTGAATACTATCTAAAAAACGCAGAAATGCTGACTTGGACTGTTACAGAACTTGGTAAGATTTCTGCAAATTTTATAACTCCCCAAGTACTTTTAATTTTTGCTAACCTTTTATATAGTCCCACAGAGGTCAGCAGTAAAGTCTCTAAATAGTCTCTATGCGTTTATTTGGGGGGACACTAATAAAGAGAGGGGTGAAAAGGAATCATTTGGCTACCAAATCTGTTTTGGAAGAAGAGCAGCCCCCTAACTGAAAGCAGATGCTGGCACTTGAGAGAAGAAAGGAAGTAAGTCAACCCCCTAGGCCATGGAGCCCAGGTGCAAAGGGAACAAGGGACTCCCCAGGATGGAGACGTGGCCATAAGACTTTAAGCTGCAGTCACATGGCTCCCTGAAAATTCCAAAATTAACCTCATCTCTGCCTCCAAGTGTCCCACGTCTGGCAGGCAGTATATCACACTAATAACCCTTGAAGTTGTTTTGTTATATTATCCTTCTCTTTTATCCTTCATATCAAGTCTGTCACCAAATGTTACCTATTTTTTCTATTTCTGTTTTTTTCCCATTTTATTATTGAAGTATAAAATATAGAAAAGTTCAGTTTAAAGAACAATAGCAAACAAGCACCCATTTAATCCTCCATCCAGGTTAAGACACGGAATATTGGCAGGGCTTTTAATGTCCTTTATGGGCTCCACCTGGATAATTCTTTGTTACTTCACCGTTTTCCATGGATTCACCTTCACTGGTGTAGCCTCACTGTTGTCACCAGACCATCATTACCTCAGACCAAGATCAAAGTTGTAACTACTTCATTCATTCATTCAAAATATTATTAGCATCTCCTACTAGATGAGCAGTATGCTGGACCTTACTGAAACCAAAAGTGAAGCCCTGCCTTCCAGGAGCTCAGAGTTGAAGGAACAGACAGACCAGAGATGGACAAGTACAACTGAATGTCATGAGCACATGACAGGGGTAACCGAGGTGCTTTGATGGCTGGGGAGAAGCCTGGTTCCTCTCCCTGTCTCCTCTTTCAAACTCTCCTGTACTCCACTTTTTATTATATTATATATGTAGTCTGGGATTAACAATAATTCCCCTCTGCTTAGTTTTATAACCTTCCAAAATCTGGCACAAAGGAACATGCATCAGGCATGAATCTGAGTCTAAGCTCTATCCCTTACAAGCTGTGTCACCTGAGAAAGTCTGCTTAACCTCTCTGAGCTTCAGGATCCTCATCAATAAAACGAGAATCACAGAACATCAAAGTACTTTGCCAGCTAAAAAGCACTGTGCAAATATTGTGTGGGATGTTCTCTTTCCTCTTCTCTTGTCCTTATTGAAATTTACCCACCATTTAAGATTCAACAATTATGTCTTCCATGGACCCTGAAGCTTGAAGTCAATCTCTCTGCACCCTTGACTCCTCCAGCTATTTTGGTCAGCACCACATATTTTGGGCTGTGATGACTTTGCAGAAGTAAGTTTAATTTCTCAAAGCAAACTCTGAGCGTTTTGAAGGTAAGATCACATCTCATATTTTCCTAGTGTCCTCCGAGGACCCAACACTCTGCTTGACGTCATTTAGAATATTCTCACATATTCATTGCTTATTGAGCAGAGTATGACTAGCACCGTGTTAGAATTCAATTATAGAAATGCTGTCTTGATGGTATTTCTATATATTTCTGTCAGAAATTTGCTATGAAATTAAAATGGTTGCAAAATACCAGCAACACCTGAACATCTAATGTGTTGTTAAATTGACGTCAAATGAGGAATTAGAGGTTCCAGATTTTGACTTATATTCCCTATCACTGACTGCATTCCCTCAGACAAATGTGGCCAGATGCCTCAGTCTTGACACATGCAAAATGAAGTCATTAAGTGCTGCCTATCAATTCTGAAAAAAACTGTCAATATGTTCTGTGAAGAAGGCTTTGGAATGCCATGATCTCCTAGAAATAAAGAAAGCAGTCAAACATTGGTCTGGGAAGACTTTTTTGGATATGACACCAAAAGCAAAGGCAACAAAAGCAAAAAGAGGAAAACCAGACAAGTGCAATTGCATAAAGCTAAGGAGCTTCTGCACCATAAAGGAGACCATCACCAGACTAAAATGCAAACTATGGATGGCAGAAATATTTGCAAACCATATACCTGATAAGAGGTTAATGTCCAAAATATATAAAGAAACTCACCTCAGTACTAAAATAATATTAGTTATAATAATCTAATTTTTAAAATGGGCAAAGGGCCTGAATAAACATTTCTCAAAAGAAGACAAACAAAAAGCCAACAGATATATGAAAAGATACTCAACACTACTAATCACCAGGGAAATGCAAATCAAGACCTCAGTGAAATACCACCTCACACTTGTTAGAATGGCTATCACCAAAAAAGATGAAAGATAGGAGGTTTTGGCAAGGATGTGGAGAAAAGGGAACCCCTATACACTATTTATGGGAATGTAAATTGGTACAGCCATTATCAGAAACCATATGGAGGTTCCTCAAAAAATTAAAAATAAAACTGCCATATGATCCAGTAATTCCACTTCTTGTTATAGATCCAAAAGAAGTGAAATCAATATCTCAAAGACATATCTGCCCTCCCCTGTTCATTGCAGCATTATTCATAACAGCCAAGATCCGGAAACAACCAAATGTCCATTGATAGATGAGTGTATGTGTGTGTGTGTGTATATACATACACACACACACACACACACACACACACACATAAATAGGATGCTATTCGGCCATAAAAAAAAAGAGAAGGAAATCCTGCCATTTGAGAGAACATGCATGAACCCGGAGGACATTACTCAAAGGGAAATAAGCCAGATACAGAAAGACAAATACTGCATAGCCTCACTTATATTTGTAATCTAAAGCAGTTGAACTCATAGTAACAGAGCAGAATGCTGGTTTCCAGGGGTTGGGGGGAAAGGGAAGATGGAGTGATGTTGGTCAAAAGGGTATGTAATCTTTCAATTATACAAGATGAATAAATTCTGGAAATCGAACAGACAGTAATGTGACTACAGTTAGTAATACTATAGGGTATACCTTAAATATACTAAGAGGATAGATTCTCAAGTGTTCTCACCACCACTACAACAAAAATGGTAACTGTGTGAGGTGATAGATACATTAATTAGCTTGATGGCAGGGATCATTTCACAATGTATAACAATATCAAAACATCAAGTTGTATACCTTAAGTATATACATATATTATTTGTCAATTATTTATTATACCTTAATAAAGCTAAAAAAAGGAAAGGAGTCAAAGATATTCAAGATATCCTTATAATAATCACTGTTTCTGCATTACCCCAAATTAGCTGCATATATCATCATGGGCATCCACCAACTCCATGGACAAGGTGAATTCTTAAATCTGTTTTACTTAGTCTAATTTAGTCAAAAAAAGTGAAAAGGTTTGGGGGGCACACATGGAACTGGGAAGAGGGTAGCGAATGCCGGTTGAACAAAGAAAACTTGTGAATCTCCCACAGGAAGCCTCATTTTCTCCAATCCAAATTCCTTCCTATGCCCCCTAACAGCGAAGCTTTAAAGTCAGGAAGAACAAATCTCCTAATGCCAGGAAAATTATGATACCTTTCTCATCATTTTCCTTTGATTTTATGACTAGAGTTGGTAATCTAAAATATACCCTATAAATCAGAGTCAGAATACCGACTTTTAATATTTTTAAGTTGTTCTGCTTTCAGTATCCATAGTTTGTCTATATTTTGAACAGGTCACATTGACTATTGGTGTAATTCCAACCATGCACGGATTATTGTTAAAAGTAAATAAATAAAACACTACTGTTAATTACTGTGATTTACCATTTCTTAAAGGGAAGGTGCAGAGTGGAGCAGAAAAAAGATAATATTTAGCACCAGAAAGTCCCAATCTGAAATCCATTTACTTACTATCTTGATCATGGGCAAGTTACCTTCTCCAAGACTCAATTTTCCCACCTATAAAATTTACCTTACAAGACTGATGTAAGAATTAGAGTGAATGTCAGTAAAACATCAATCACAGTATTTTCTGTGAATAGTTACACAATGACTGTTAAACGCCTAGAATGCATGCTGGCAATTTACGTTAAATTGTCTTTAATTCCGTTTTCTATACTCCTATCTTAACTGGCCTTGACCCGTGCCTGGGGGATGGAGGGGTAATCCGAATACCCTGGGAAAGGAAAAAAGCATATTCAATATCACCATTATTTTGAATCGGATTATGTGCATTATTAGGGACATGTTGCCAGGTTCTCTAGGAGCCATGGAATATCGTCCTAGTAGTTTAGATTTTGTTTCAGGTGGGCTGTGGGTTTTGTTGTTTTTGTCACTGTTGTTTTAATGAATGCCAGCATTGATCATTGTCACTGTAGAATAACTTCCAAACAGACATACTTTTAACAACCAGCATTAACTGTGGTGATAGATTTCCTGGTTGTGTCTATGCTGCGGCTGCTTATAACGCTAGAGTTCATGAAGGTGAAGAGTGTCTGACAGCATACTTCTGGCATTTGAAGATTTCATTTGACAGTATCGACTGCAGCGAACTGAACACCCACCAAACAACATTGATAAGAGTATCTCGTGTGGTTTTGAGAGGCAGTCTGATACAATGAAAAGAGATTTGGGCTCAAAATTCACAACAGCTGGTCCCACCCCTGATTCTACATTGGATTTGTGCCGTGACCTTGAGCATTTTATTAAAGCTCTTTGGTACTGGGCAGCATCTGTAAAATTGGGGCAGTATCATTGTAATACAGCGTCAACTCACAGTTCGGTGGCATGGCATTTCTATTACAATCTAGTGCGCACCAACAATGGGATAGAAGCTCTACTGAATGCAGAATAAATCTTTGGCTGACAAACTGAGCAGGGAAGGCAGGTCACACACCCAGGGGAACGATGGGGAAATAAACTCAGTGGAATTACCATGCATTACAAAGAATTTCATAAATATAGTTTTAGATAGACTTGTGCAATGATAATAATTAAGAGACAGGAGGATGCTGTACTCAAATCAGAATAGGGGACAAGGAGATTGGGTACTATCGCTAGCCTCCATTTTAATGTTTAAAGCTACAATTATGGTGCTTGTGCTGGACATCACAGCCAGTTCATTTGTGTTTTCCTGTCTGATTGGCTGAACCCAGGCTTTGCCACATGGCTTTTGGCTGGAATGGAAGGTGCATACCGTGCTATCAAGACAAGTCACATATGCAAATAACCCTCAGATTCTGGCTCTTATCAGCTACAAACATGGTGGGGGGTGGGAAGAAGACTGGTGGGTGTCTGTTTATGAATTCAATGGCTTAGAGCCTAGGGAAATATGAGGATGCTTTATTGCCACAGCTACCACCTCTTGATAAAGAGAAGAGAGACTGTGACCATGACAAAGAGAGCAAAGTTACTGCAATAAGCAAGCGCATCTCCCAGAAGTGACACTCAGTAGGAGCATGTGCTGGAGAAAGCACACGGACAGGACCAGAGGATGGATGAGAATCTTGTCATTGTCTCCGTGAAATAGGAGAGCAAACCCCAAAATGCAAGCAAGGTGCAATGAGAGGATGAGAGGTGAAAATCTAAGTACGGAACATAGTATTACTCCTGGCAATGGTGCATGGCCCAGGTCTGTGCTGTTCAAGGTGTGCTCTCTACACTATGGCAACACACCTATAAAAATTGAGGCTGAGTATTTAGAAATCTTCAAAGCAGTTTCATAGAGTAATTATGTCTACTGAACTCAATACTAAAAAAATTTAGGCTTAGATTTTGTATGCCTTTTAGAAAATTTTATATTTCTGGTACTTCATTTTTATGTACTTCACCAAAGTCTTGGTTTATGACAGATTTGGAAATGGTTAGAAATGGTTCTCTACCACATATAGCATGTTGAGAAGGAACAGTCTAGTTCACAGCCCACATTAGTCTCTTTGGGTTAAGGGGTTCTGCAAAGACGCATTGATCCAGGGATATGAGATCTCATTAAGTACCTCTTAAGCACCCAAGAATATGCTGGTAGCAGATATAGATGCAACAGTATGTTGGTAGTAAAGGAAACAGATACAGTGTCAGTAGATCCAGAGAAACCCTCTAAGCAGAATGTCTGAATTATTAAGGGGCAGGTTTAGACTCAACATATATATCAGTCTGGGTTCGATCAGGAGACAGAAATCACACAGCAATTTAAACAGGGGCAGTTTAATAAAAAGAATTCTTAAACAGTTACAGGGGAGTCAATAAAGAGATGTAAAGAGCACTCTAAAGAGTACCCAAAGGCTAAGTGAGAGTCCCTACGGCTGGGGATCAGACCTCACTGCAGGAAATGGGGAGCGAGACGTGTGCTGGGTTGCCTGAGCCAGAGCTGGCCTACAGTAGCAGAGCGAGCAGGAACCAGGCCCCCCGGGGCAGGTGAGTTAGTGCTGGGGGAGGGCACAGGGACGGAAATGGGCGCTGCTATAGGCACAGGCCTGAAGTAGGCAGTGTCTGCATCTTGAGGGGGAATCACCTGGATCACCTGCATGACCTCTGCAAGGTGGTCACCAGGCCCATGCAGGCCAGCAAGTTGGCCAAGAGACTGCACACTCTGGGCACACAGCCCGGGCAGAGTAGCACCAGAGCGCACGCACACACCCACACAGACACACGAAGACACACCACCACCACTACCACCACCACCACCACCACACCCATTCCCTTACCCCTCATCACCCAGGCAGTAGGCACAAGAAGGAAAAGGCATCACACGAAGCCAGGAAGAGAAGCCCCTCCTCCTCCCGCAGTGCTCCTCTAGCGCCCTCTACTGGTAATGGAGCAGTATGCTCTCTGTAAAGGAAAAACACTCCGGATGCATCATTGCACCCCAGGACCTGAAGACTGAATTTGGAGCTGAGAGCTGAACACTGATAACTGGTGCAAGATTAGAAAGAACGGTGCCACACCTGAGCTGAGGAAAAATGACTCAGGAGGCAAGTCCCCATCATAACTCACTGAGTCTGATTATCCCCATCTTACAGATGAGAAAACTAAGGCACAGGTTTAGTAACTTGCCCAAAGCCACATAGCTAGAAAGAGGGAGAGTAGGGATTTTCACCCTGGAAATTAGACTCTAGAATCTTCGCTTTTTAATAACCATGTGATGATGCTCACAGTTGTGGAATAATTAAGTAATAATAGCCAACGTTCATGGGGAATTTACTGTATGTCAGACATTATGTTGAATACTTTCTATACCTATTCTCTTTCGTCTTCATCACACACTTATGAAACAGAGCCTATGGCTACCCCCTCTCTTCTGGAGATGAGGAAATAGAGCTTCTAGGGGTTTATCACCTAGCCCCAGGCGGCACAGCTAGTAGGTAGTTTTGTTTCCAGGCATTCTGCTTCTGGACCCTGGATACATACATAACTATCCGGGTCTCTTTATACAGGAAGACCCAGAGAGGAAAGAACACAGCAATGCAAATCATCAAAGAAGGCTTCAGAAGAGAGAGGTGGTCTAGGAAGGACTGTAAGGTTTGGTAGGATCTGAATAAACAAAATGTGCAGAGCAGGTTTGCTTATTCGGCACACATACAAAAATTTTTTAAATTTTGTTTTAGTGTATGTCCACACCTTTAAAAAATCTAGAGATTTCATACAAAATCTGAATTTCTACCTTCTAAAAATGTAGAAGATATGTCAATACTGAGCTACATTATGACATGGCATCCACTTGCTAGGGCCTACTAGCAACAGGGCCCTTTCGACCTGCTGTGCCCTCCCCAGTTTGCCATGCTCCCCACCACTCCCTGCTTCACTCATTTACATTGCAGAGCCCCTGTGGGAAACTGAGACTGCACATGGAGGCAGAGATTCTCAGGCTGGGGAGAAAGCATGATGCAAGGTATGGAAGCAGAGACTGACACGGGTGTGCGTATGTGTGCACGCACACGCACGTGTGTGCAGTCCAACTCAGGAAGAGAAAAAGTAGAGGAGTAAGAATGATGGCACTGTTTAGAGCAGAATGGAGAGATCAGGTGGGAGTTGAGCAATGGAATAAAGGAAGGACAGTGAAGGATTTCATCAGGGAGATCCTATGAATGACTCCTCTCAGAGCTGTGGTCCTGGGGGTGTGGCATTTCGAAAGTTGAGTTTGGTAGGAGAGATTATACAGGGCAGAAACAACTGGGACAAGATGTGAGGGGACACCGCACTGAGCCACATGAAAAGCAGGGAGAGTCTTAGACCAAGAAGGAGCCCCTGTTCCTGCCTGGTGCAGCCAGGAAATATTTAGCACCTTGTCTGGCTTTGTTTACTTAAGTAGTCCCTGGTGTAGTAAACGGAGTGGGAAAAGGTGATGTTTGGGCTAGAGGGTGATATGGGAAAGAGATGATTTTTCACTATGAAACAGATGGGGGAGACTGAACAGGAGAGTGTTGGCAAATAGAGAAATGTCACAAAAAGAGTCTGCAATAACAGCCTTGAGCCATAAGTGTCTCTTTTCTCTTTTCCTTCCACACAGTCTACACCCACTCCTTGTAAATTCATATACACTTAATAAAAATAGTATATGTGAAAGCAGTTTGCACAGAGCAGGGCACATAGCAGGTGCTCAATAAATAAATATAAGTCTGAATCAAGACAGACATTTCAGTTTGCCAATCTGCATTTCTGTCAGGTCTGCGAAGACCAACTTCAGCTGTAATAGATTCAGTACTTTGAGGGCATTACTGCAGCTCAAGAGGAAGGAAACCACTAATGAGGAGAAACTGCAGCGAGAGGAACAGGATGAAAGAGTAACACATATTTTTATTCCTACAGGAAATAATTGCCTAGAAATCGCATAAACTTTCCCAAGTTGAAAAAGAATACTGTACTTCAAATTCCTTCTAATGCCCATGATCTAGTGACCCCATTTTTTCCCTCAGCTGAGACATATGGCACAGTAAATACAATTACAACCAAAGTCAATATACTCTTTCCATTGTGTATTTCCTCTCATCAGTGGGTTTTCAATGGGTGACGTCAGTATAGCATTAAAGTACTTCAGCCCAAAGCATCTCAGTTATGGGGACATGAAGGATTTCTTCCATGTTAAATTTTTTATGGGAATAGTATGATACAGTAGAATGAGTATTAATATAGCATACCAAGGATTCTAATACTAACCTTGCCAGGTACTGAGACTTTGGGCGAGTCACTTTACCTTTCTGGGTCTTAGCATCTCCCTCTAAGAGATGAGATCAGAGAGCAGTGGTTCCTAAATCCAGCTGAATAACAGAATCACATGGGGGTGGGGGGAATTTTAGAAACACACATTCCTGGACTCCCCAGTCTATTACTCAGAATATCTGAGCCAAAATCAGATAGAGCCAAAATCAGGCCCTTGACAAAGAACCACAACGTCTCAGTGGCTTATGTCAATAAATATTTGGGTCACACGTCCACAGGTGAGTCTTGGCTGGGCTCAGCTGCATGGCCCTGCTGATCGGCGCTGGCTCAGTCACATATTGGGGTCAGTGGATGGTTGCCTGATGAGGGCTGGGCTCCGCTGGGGCAGCCCAGTTCTGATCCATGTGCATGCATGTTATCCCTACCCCAGGGACCATGGTCCTACATTATGCATGTCTTCTCATGGCAACACCAGAAGCACAAAGGAGCCAGCTTGACTTCACAAGCTCATTTCAAGCCTTTACTACCTCATGTCTGTAGAATATCCAATCGACCACAACAAAATCTAGCCAAACATTGAAGGGGAAAAGTATGTTCTTCCCGTGGAAATTAGGAGGAAAGATGGATACTTTTGAAGAATAATCCAACCTGTCACAGAATGCCAGGAAAGTGGTGTTTTTTTGTTTTTTTAAATCCCCAGGTGACTTGGATACACAGTCAAGAATAAATGATCCAAAGTATTTTCTAGTTCTATCATTCTAAGATGTTGTAAACTGATAAAGAGAAAGTGAAATTGGGTTGAGAATAAGGTGATCTAGGTGGAGAGAAATGAACACTTACCACCATGAAGCAAAAGCCATTACTGGTGGCACAGCAAGAGGAGGGCCAGTGACTTGTGGAAAATATGAGAGACTATCCTTCATGGGCATCTGTTCTCTTCTAAGCACTTCAGATAAGCTTCCTCACTTTGTTCCCGACAAACCCTTACCAGTAAGCTGTTACGAGTCTCATCCTTTTTTCATCTTCTTTTAGACAAAGAAAATGTCCCAGAAAGATGAATCGTCTTGCTTCAGGCCGCACAGCTCAAATATGGCAGCGTTAGGATTCTAACCCTACTTGGGCTCCAGAGTCTCGACCCCTTCCACTGTGGCTTTACTGCCTTCACACAGGGTTACAGCGAGGACCCAGCCAAGCACTACAGAGTCTGGAGACTGAAAAACTTCCTGAGAAGTTTCTCATCTGTAAAGTCGGCATCACAAAACCTGCCTCACAGGGTCTCTATAGAAGTAAATGGGTCAAAGTTTGTACTACTACGCATCGTGTGTATATACGAAGTCTGGCACATGGCAAAGGCTAATTAGGTGTTTGTTAAATAATGGTCTCATTTGGACACATGTCTCGTGTATAGGATAGGGAACAGTGATTCTCAGAGTATGTTCCACAGACCATACCCCACACTGACCGGGACAGGACCCAGCAACCTGCATGTTAACAAGTCCTCTGAGGGATTCCGATGCATGCGGAAGTATCTCAAGAACTTGCTGTCCTCTGCCTCTTATTAGAAAACTCCGTAAGTCAATGTCAAAATGATGGTATTTGCCATTTACTGAATCCACCAAAGTATTAGGCACTACACCAGGCACTTTTAATCCTCCCAACCGCCCTAGGGGGCCATCACTATTATTACTCCCAGTTTGTAAATAAGAAAATTGAGGCACAGAGCTAGGAGATATAAATAGCAAACTGGCCACTCTAGGATTTGAACGCATTCTGTCTAAAACCAGGATCTACACTCTTCAATCTCACACCACACGACTGAAAGAAGGCAGTTGGATACATCAGGAACACCTATTAGACACAAAGCTCCGGCTTTGGGCACAAACCTGCCACCCATGAGCACCCACCCTCCAGGGGGATGTCAGAAAGGCGAAGAGCAGTTGCTCTCTCCTGGGATGGGAAATCGCACAGCATCTCCTACCTGCCTGCCGGTGCCTCGGTCTCTGCCTTGCTGCATGCCAGACCCCACCTGCCAAAATCTCCCCAAAGGGGTGTAACCCTTCCTGCCTCTACTGCCTTTCTAGACTCACTCTGTTTTTAGACCTTAGATGTTCTGGATTCTACCAGACTTGCCTGTTTCTTTGATCTTGAACTAGACCTGAGTTTCCTACCGGCTCCTCCCACATCTCTGATCCGTGGCCCAGCCAGCCCAGCACACACCCATCAGAACACACATAAACCGTTTCCTGACCGCTAGGAAAGGCACACACTCCTACGCGTATCAAGAGTTTTATAAGAGATTCACTTGGGCCGGCTCATTTAGCAAATTTTAAAAACCGCACTATCTATGCCATTTGTGCCTTGTTCTTAAAACAGAAAACGAAATATCCTGGTTTTTAGGATAGAGACCATCTCCTAAGGGCAGCTGCCAAATCTCGGAATGTGTATGTCTTCAGGGACAGTGACAAGAGATTAACTTTCTCTTGATTCCCTGCCATTTGCATCTCAGCTATTTCAGCTTTCACCTGGATTCCGAGTGCCTCGGTGCAGCTGTCTAGAGCACAGTTATTTGTAAAGCGCCTACTGCCAAATCCATGTGCCGGGTGGAGAGTAATAAAGGGAACTTTGATCTCACCTGGGACAGAGGCCAGCTATGCTAGCCAAAGAAGCAGACAAGAGAAAAAGCAGGGCTCAAAAGGGGCGCCACCCACCCTCCAAAAGAGGACGCAGACAGAGGGAGGGAGACAGACAGAGAATGCCTGTGCACATATGTTGTCAGGAAGGGCTGGAGAGTTCGTAGAAAGCCCCAGAGGAGAAAGCAGCTGCTTTTGTTTCCTTGGAGGCAGAGCCCAGTAGGGAGTGGGTAAGACAGGAGTCCGGGAGACAATTACTAGAAAGGCCTTCCCTGGTGTTCTAATGAGGCAATTAGAGCCACTGAGGTTTCCACTGTCAGAGCAGGACAAGGCTCCGAAGACCCCAGCCCAACCCCCTCGTTTTAAAAAAGAGGTAACTGAGGCCCAGAGGAGGTGAATGACTTGCCCAAAGTCACAGTGCCAATTAGGGCTGGGAGAAGAACCAGGTATGCAGACACCATGTGCTCTGCACCTGTTGGAATCAAAACCTCACCCACTGGAGGGCTGCACCTGAGGGTGGAGGGAGGGGCGAGGGGAGGAGGAGAAAAATGTTCATGGAAGCAAGAGGGTTTTCACTCTTTGCAGCCTGGGTGGGTTTCCTTCAGGGGGCACAGTCGGTTCAGGAGGAGGCCTGTTGCTGAAAAGAAGCCTGGGTCAGGGTGGGGAGGGACAGAGGACCAGATCAGGGATGGGGGTGAAGTGGCCCCCCCCCCCCCGGGCAGCCCCCAGGAGGCTGTGACTTTTACCTGCCTGAGTCAGATACTGTGTCGTATTCCTGCCACCTTGAGCAAACACATGACTCATCTCTGCATTTCTAAACAGCCCATTCCCAGGGCTCTCAGGGGGTCCTAAAAGGCAGAGAGCCCTGAGATGCCTGGAGTTTCGAATTCTGAAGGGCCTCCCAAGCCCAGAGGCCACCAAGTGTTTCCTTAGTCCTTAACAAGCCCAATAAATCCGCTAACAAAAGGCAGAAGAAAGAACCTGAAGAATGCGCCCTGCCTTCGCCTCCCTCCTCTGCCCCCATCTGCTCCCCTCCCCGCACACTTGTCCTCATGAATTGGCTCTTTGTCTGCCCATCTCCCTGAGCAGGCTCAGCAATTTGCATCTTCGCTCTTCTCCTTTTTTAAAATGACAGAAAAACATTCAGCAGAGTGGAGCCTGCCCTAGCAGGGCTTCTGCCCACAGAAACAGAGGCACAGAAGTCAACTTGACATTTAGCCAAGTGTGCCCCCTCCCATCCCCTCGCACATACCCCAAAGTAGACTTTAATAAAGGAGGCTCTGAGAACAGGGAGTGAGGGACTAAAGGGAAAAGAGGCACAATCTTTTCGCCGTGCACAATTTAGTAAGCATCTCTGTGCACAGATTTCTGTGTATGAGTCACTGGAGATGATGGGGTTCAGGACACACTATCCCCAAATATGGCACGTTGGCATACGGAATATTCTAAGCTGAGGGTCACTCTGACCTCCTCTCCTGCCTCACCCCTTTCCCCTGAAACGGGTCATGGAACCCTCACCAACACCTGGGGGAAAAGGAGAATCTGAACAAACAGGCCCTTGCTAAGTTCCCTCCAGTTTATTAGTTTACTAGACTTACTCGTAACCCTTAACCTATCACAGTCCTCCACGGCTGCTCACTCTCCATCAAATCTAGCACAAACATACACAGGTCTGTTTCTCTGTTCTTCATTTCCTTATGAAGTCTCCTGTGTCAAACAAAACAAATTTGTTTGCTTTCCTCCTGTTAATCTGTCTTTGTCAGTTTAATTTTCAGACCCAGCCAGGGAGAGGTCCAGGAAAACTTTTTCCTCCCGTATAGAGATCAATGGTAAACCCTCAGTTGTGGGTTTTCTACCCCTCTTCTCCTAGCCTTTAAAGGGGAAAGAAGGAAGGGAACCTGTATCTTCTGAACTGTTTGCTTTATCACAGTTAATTCTGCAAAAGCCCGACGTTCCCATGCTACAGACAGGGCTGCCGTGGACCAGAGGTTAAATATCTCACCCAAGGACACCTGAGATTCAACACCCGCACACTTTCCATATACCTGGTGGCCCTCTGTTTTTGTTTTTTTAAGTGCTGCATTTAGGGAAATGTAGCAAATATTGTCATCAAAGGCCTATATTTTCTTCCAATTAAAAAGATGCGCCAAAAGGGCCTCTTCTCTTTGTCTTTCTTATCTAACATAGCCTCGAGCGCCTCCCACTGTCAGGTACACTGTTGGCTATCCATTCACAGACAGAAGGGAGGAATTCACCCGAAGGGAGAAACACTGCACAGCCACCTTAGGAGAACCCCTACCGTGGAACTGAGGACTTCATCCACGTTAATGAGGCAGGCATGGAAGGGGCATGACTATCGGGAGGGTGGCTGAAAGAAAAGCATCCTTCACTTGGAGCTGCATGCGAAATACTGTCGCGAGGCCTGCGGGTACACCTGATGGTTTGTTCTTCAGGGTTCTCAAGCCCACCAACATAACGTTACAGACTATAAAAGGGATAGATTCAACGCGGTTCAGGTGGAATCAGGCTCCCTCCCGTTTACAGTGTTGAGCCCCCCTGTCCATTCTGCTCTCAGCCGGGCTTCCCCATCCCCCTTCTGCCGGGTGCGTCTGCATTTGTACTTGGGAGCAGGAACCCCAGGCATTATGGTGACTGACACTAACAACCAGAGACTGGACACGCGTATTGGGGTGTCACCTGGCCTGCTCTTCAAGGTCTGTGGGAGATGCTGGGAGCAAGATTGGGAGGAAGGTACAGAGAGTTCCCGCAGAAACCCTGCCCCCACATGCACACCCTCCCCCACCTATACATCAATTGCAATAAATGCATTATTCTGGTGAGGCATGTTAATGTGGATAATGGGGGACGGCTTTCTTGATTTTTCATTCTGTCAAGTGGGAAATGGTAGTGCATGAGCCAGTGCTAAATTCTGATAGGACCTGACACTTACAGATGCAAAATATTATATATATATATATACATATATATATAAATATATATGGCATATATATATGGTATGTGTATATATATAAAATATATATGGTATGCATATATCGTGTGTGTGTGTGTGTGTATGTATGTGTGTGTGTGTGTGTGTGTATCCCATTGCCATATCATAAGGTTGAGTTTCTATTCCTAGCAATGTTCCTGGACAAGTTTTCTTCTCACATGGATGACCACCCAGAAGGATGCTCACAGCATAAAGTGAGGCAAATCTTGTCCAAAAATCTTAAAGTCTTTGACACAGTATCATCAGGAAAACCTGTATTTCAAACCTTCCTTTGTTTTGTAAGATACGGAGGCTATTTTTAAAAGAAATTTTTAAGAAAGTGAGGGCATGAACCAAGCTGCTTTAAAGTGCTGGTATCCGGGCGCCTGGGTGGCTCAGATGGTTAAGCGTCTGCCTTCGGCTCAGGTCATGATCTCCGGGTCCTGAGATCGAGCCCACATCAGGTTCCCAGCTCAGCAGGGAGTCTGCTTCTCCCTCTGCCATCCCCCGCACTTGTGATCTCTCTGTCTCTCTCTCAAATGAATAAATAAAATCTTAAAAAATAATAATAATAAAGTGCTGGTGCCAACAGGTGCCAGTGGGGACAGGGCACTTTGCCCCCCTCTAGGGACTGCAGCTCCACTGTTGTAACTTTACAAAGATAAACTTTTGGTAAGTGTATGGAAATAACAATGGGCAAAGATACTGGATTTTCATGAATTTCTAACATAGCACTTGGCACATGTAACTACTCAACTAATGTTTGTCGTAAGAATAAATGGTTGGGATTCTTAGAAATAGCAGCTGGGAGCATTCGTCCCAGGTATAGGCAAGTAAATCTGAAAACAGAGAGGAAAACAGACCATGATGAAAGCAACTGACAGGCGGGAGGGTAAGCCTATGTGAGGCATTCCTTTAAGGCCTGCAGAAACAATGAAGGCACATTTTAAGGGAGTGATCTGCTTGGTTGAGGGAAAGAAGCTCAAACACTGGTGACTATGCCAGATAAAATACAAGAGCGTCACACACACACACACACACACACACACACACACCTTTCTCACGTTTCGAAGAGTGACTGTCCCTGAGTCCTACCTTTTCAAATTAAAAAAAAAAAAAAAAAAAAGTACAAGCTCGACCTTGCCAAAAATATATTTCAGATCCATCAGGACAGCAATTTTCTTTCTCCAGGAATACTAAAGCTTCCGAATATCAAATTACCAAAACCATTAAAATATTTTAAATTGTATCTGGCACCAAAGTACGAAGGACTAATTGAGACTAAAGTTTCTAAAACATCAAACCTGAAAGTGAAATAACAATAACAATAATAATAATAAAGTGAAAGTAAAAAGTGTTTTTCAACTACTCCATAAATTATTTTCTTTCATCTCTAGACTGATGGGAACTTCTTTAAAAAGCCAAGAACCAGCATATCATCCCAAGACATCTGGTCCTCTCATCCTTTAGTGAAGTGCAGATGGAGACTCCTATGTGGTCTTGGTAAGAGGAATTGGTCACGCTCATTAGCCTGGGCAGATTTAGCTTTCAAATAATAAGCTAAATTGAGAACTACCCAGAGACCAACTCTTGCAAAAGCTGCACTGTAGCCTGAAGGGGGACATGCCAATTTTGGATTAATTAAAAAGGTTATTAAATTGTTCAGATGGCATGTTAATGAGCAATCTTCAGGGCACTCAGTCAAAACCACGCCTCCCAGCCTTAATTACAGGACCCTGATATTGAAAAGAATATAGGCGAGCCTGCAAAGGAGCTCCAAGTGCATCAGTCTTGACTATAATACGAATATGGTCAACCCAGGACAAATCCCATGAAGAAAGATGGTAGTTAAGCAGATAATATAAACTCTTCCAGAAGACAGCTGATGCGGATTCCAGCCAACTTGGAGACACTGAGACGTTAGAGTTAATTAGAGATATAATAGATAATGTGCCTTTTTATACATTTTGGACCCAAGAGGTCCAAGTGCTTGATATATTTTATTAACTCACATTTTCCCCAATTCCTGGTGATAAAATTAGAAGCCTTAAAGTATTGTTTCTATTTCATAAAGTTTAACTGAATTTATAGATTGAGACATTGTAATGTCTACCATCGACTTTACAATTTGAATGCTAGAGAAAGTACGGATCAGTACTTCTCAAAGTGTGGGCCACATGGTGCCACCTAATAACTCCCAGCCTGATCTACAATTGCAGGTTTCCGCTTCAGTCGTTTTGGGTGAATTACCCGTAATTCCATAGGCTTTACCAAGGTTTATTTTCTAGTAAATTCTTAAGTCAGTTAGCAGTCACTAAAATTTGGCATTCATAAACTAAATCTAGGCAGTTCCTAGAGTTTACTGAGTAATACAATTGAATATTCTTCTAAGACACCTGACTGCCACACAGCTTTTGACAGGGATGAAAACCTATTGTATATGATCACTTGCAGATTACTGGAAATCCCACAAAATTCAGGAAGGATGACTTGTTTTCCTTGCATCACAAATTTTCTTGGGTTGGTCATGATTTAAATAACTGTCAGGATTCCTTCTAGAACTTAGCATTTCTATGTATTCTTATCTTTATCAAGCTAGTTTGTTGTGGGTTAACTCTATAGTGCTCTTCCTATGCACTGACATGGTATCATTGTTTTAAAATTATAAAGTGGAAATGGGTGGAGTAAATGGACTGTGGGTTTTTTACACTCCCTTGTGGGGTACAGTAAAGAATGATGGAGAGCCACCAGTCAAACCAAAGAATACTGGGAAAGCAGCTGAACAATAGCTTCAGTTTTGACCATTCCTTATAACTAATACATGAAAAAATAACAGAAACCAATACTTTTGCACTGTTCTAAAGTTATATCCTTAGAACAAATGAACTCATTGGATAAATAAACATTTATTAAGCATTTATCATGGGCTGGTCCCATGCTGTGGGCTTTTTCAACTTATGTTACTTCAATGAATTCCCTCAAATGAGAATTGCTAGATTTTGTAAGTAACTAGTTAAATATGAATTTCACCTTGACAAGAAATAACTTTTTAGTGTAAGTATGTCTCAAATATTGCATGGGACATAGTTAACACTAAAAAATTGTATATTTGAAATTCAAATTTAATTGGGTGTCCTGTATTTTATCTGGTAACTTTATTCCAAACAATTCTATAGTTTTATTAAGAAAGGCAAAAGAATTCGGTAAAATAGCCCTGATGGGTATTGGCTGTCTGGAATGTTCTGAGACTATGAAGACTGGGACAAACACGCCCATTATCGATTAGTGATGCCTGCCATGGATAAGGCAAAGGATTTACTGATAAAGATGCTGAACTTCTGCTATCTCTGCCCTAGGGGCTAGAGTAGAAGCTCTATCTTGCAACGTCCTATTGATTATGTTACTCCCTTGTGTAAAACCTTAAAATCTTTTACTGCTTCCATTGCTCTTAAGATAAAAATAACACAGAGTTCTTACTGTGGTTTTCAAGGTACTAGGCTCCTGCCAACTTCTACAGCATTGTCTTTGCCATGAGCCCCTCACCTTCTATGTTCCAGCGTTCCTGGCCTTGCTCAGGCTCCTCAAGCAGGTTATTTCCTCAGCCTGGAAATCTCTTCCTCCTTTTCCTGACCCAAATAATTTCTGCCCATTCTTTAGATCCCAACTTAAACACCTGTCCTCAGATAAACTTTCTGGCATCCCAGAGAAGGTCAGGAGATATAGACTCATAGAAACTATCACAGTTCGTGAGAATTATTTGTGTCAATACTTGATTAATATATATTTGTATTCCCTGACTACTAAACTATAGAATTCTTGAAGGCAGGGTCAGCCTTTGTTTTATTCACCATTTTATCCACAGAATCAGTGTCTGCCATATACTGTGTTTACATTACATATGTGTTGAATGAGTGAATTTATTGACTTAATGAGTTCTATATTATGAAAAATCTTAGTGGTCCATTAAAAATAAATTAGTCATATTTTTTTTCTTTCTCAGGCCATCATAACAAATTTAGACAGAACTCTGGAATGTAATAAATACAATAAGCATTCGTTTTGCCAGTACAAATCATAATAACTCTTTAATTTATATACTTGCCGTCAGTATTTTTAAATGCTTCCTTAGAAAAAACACTTCAGGGGGCACCTGGGTGGCTCAGTCGGTTGAGTGTCCGACTCCTGGTTTCATCTCAGGTCATGATCTCAGGGTCGTGGGATCAAGCCCCATGTCAGGTTCTGCACTCAGTGGGGAATCTGCTTGAGATTCTCTCTTTCTCCCTCTGCTCCTCCCTGCTGCTCCTGTGCAAGCCTGTTCTCTCTCTCGCTCTCTTGCAAATAAATAAATAAATAAATAAATAAATAAAATCTTTAAAAAAGAAGAAGACAAAAATGATTTGGTGGAGAGTTAAATATAGTAGAAGGAGATTTCTTAGGTATGTATGTTTCCTTTTTTTGTCATAATTTAACTATTAAAATTTTGTTAAAATACATTCTAACCATCATCCCTTGGTAAACATTTTATTTGGTTTATTCATCTACAATGACTATTTTTTAATATGGCAACTTATATAAGGTTACAGTCCCCAGTTATTCCACCAAACACTAATTTAGGTGTTTCTGTAAAGGTACTTTGCAGATGTAATTAAAGCTCCTAACCAATTGACTTTACATAAAATCTAAAAAACATTCAGGATTTAGTCCTGAATAATATGGGTAGAACTCTTCCATTTCTTTTTTTTTTTTTTTAATCAGGGCTGAAGTTTCTCCCAAAAAGAGAAGAAATTCTGTCTGTGAACAGCATCTTCAGTCCTTGCCAAGAGTTTCAGCCTGCCTATGACCTTCCTATTTTATAGAGTTCATATGTGCTTAGCCAGCCTCCACATTCATGTAAGCCAATTCTCTGTAATAAATCCTTTATTTATTATACACACACACACACACACACACACACGCACTCTACTTCTCTGGTTGAACCTTGGCCAATACACTATTCATTGGTCCTCACAACCAGTTGTGTCAAGCGTATTAAATAACTAAGTAGATACTAAAATGAATAAGATAGAGCTAAAAGCATTGCTGATTGCAGAGCTTTTATAGTCCAGGTCACACCTTACCTTTGCCCCACCTCAAACCAAGCACAATTATAAAAAAAATCCAAAGAATCATTAAATATATCTTTAAACAAAACTAACACAAACTAGTTTTAAAAATATTAGAGTAGTAACAATTTGGGGGAAAATGTAGCTGCTGGCTCTAGAGCTCATTTCAAGAAAAGCCTTATCTTTGTGGGGGAGAGATTTTGATAAGCCAACTAAGAGTAGATACTGAACTCTGAATGTAGATAGAACTTTTCTGTATGTGGGAAATGGAAAAACTGTTATACTGAAGGATATAGCAGAGGAAGATGAGTTATAAGAGGAAGGCAACAAGAAGGCCAACTTTCACATCCTGTATGACCAAACCCTATTTCATCCCCTACCCCATTTCCTGACTCTTTAATGAAGTCACTAAACTCAGGTTCAAGTGAATTTTTAAAGAAGCCAAGGAAGGAGCTGGGCTTCATGAATTGATATGGCAGCATGGCAGCTCAGCAGAAGGAAAAGGAAGTGGGGCAGGGAAGAGACAGAGAGTGAGAGAAAGAGAGAGAGTGAGAAGGAGAGAGAGGGAATGGAAGGTAGAGGGAGGTAGAAGGGAGAAAGAATATACAGGAGGAAGAAAGCTCACCCCCTTCAACACCCCCCACTGCCCCCCCCATTACTACACCCAGACACATGAGGAGGACTATGAATGCTCCCTGAACACAGAATTGTGATTCTTGGGAAGTTTATCAAGATCTCCTAGGTGGGAATGAGGAGGATACTGGTTAACCAAAGTTACCCAAATATGATGTCATCATTTCCTTCCATCACATACTTACGCATTTTCAGAAAGCTGAATATTTTACCTAATTGGCCTAGTGTTAAATTGTTAATAGGTCATTGTAAATTCCCCAAGGCAGCAGCCAAATATCAAATTGGCTAATTAGGAATAAAATATTTCAAATATTGTTAAAATTCATAGCAGGTTGTCAGAAGGGCAAATTTTGCATTTCTTCAGCATACACATTCAGATTCAACAACTTGTGTTTTCATATGCTTAAAAAATAAATATTTACAAACCACTAAATACACTGAAAATTTCCCACTTTGGTGCAAACCCTTGGAAATTGTTGCCTGTTAAAATTTCCTGGTAAATATTCATCAAAAGAAGCAAGAAAGAGTCTTCTCTCTTCCAACAGTTGTGGCTACAGTCACTGGAATTTTCCAAATGAGTTTTCTCTTACCTGGTTCCCTTCCCAGTTTTGTATATGGTGGTTGGAGACAAGGTAAAGAATAGACAAATACATTCCTATCTGTGATTCCTGGCAGTGTTTTGTTGTTGCTGTTTTGCTTTGTTTTGTTTTGGTGCCTATTCAGTCCAATTCAACTAATATTTATGATTCAGACTCTGTGCTATGCGATAGCAACACAGAGATAATTAATATATAGCTCCTGTGCTCTGTGAGTTCAACATCTAAATAATTAAATGCCATTCATGCAATAAGAGTATAATAGAGGCAGAGAATGGTGGAAAGAGTGGTTGGCTTGATCTAGGGTGGGTGGGAGGTCAGGGAAAGTTTCACAGAGGTAGCCCCATAAGATGACAGAATTTGAACTCGATAAATTAGAAATTTAAAAGGAAGGTGCATTTTAACTAGTATTAGAAGGCCAGGGATGGGATGCACAAGGAAACCTTAAACTAGAGAATATTAATGGATGACTAACTGCTATTTAAGCTCAATAACAGTCATGAGGAATGGGAAGTAGCATGAATAAACAAGAAATGGATAAAGTACCTGAGTCCTTTGGGTGGCTGACCATTTTAAAACTTCTATTATGACAAGACATAGCACTGCACAATCAACTGTAGGTCCCAGGGACAGCCAGATGCCTTGAAAGTCAGCATGAGAGATGAGTGAGAATCTAGTATGTGTGCCTTGAGGGAACAGCATTTCTGTGTTGTTCTCAGACCTAAACCAGTGTTGTTGTATCTAGCACTGCTGTTCCCTGCTGCATTGCCACCACCTCACACATAGAATGTACTCAATACATAATCATAATAAGAGCTATTATTTACTGGATTCAGCTTTCTATGTGTCAGGACTGCTCTCTCTTGATATCAACAAATCTGGCTAGGTGAAAAAAGTCTTGAACTAGGAGTCTTATAGAGAATTTACATTCCCAGAACTTAATTTCAACATGCAAGTACACACTCTCTGTGGGCAACTTCACCCACTGTCATGGTTTTAAGTATAATATAGTTAAAATAGCCGTCAAATGCTTCTATCCCAAGCAAAATTATACAGGAATACCACTTATGAGCTCTACTTTTCAAAGATTTATGCAAGCCCAAAATGATGAAAATAAAATTAATTCCAGTGTCAATGGCAACTCACATTATGGGGGCTTTGCCTGGCGGATTTTGTAGGTCTTGTTATAGAGCACCGAGTTTTCCTCTAGGACATAGAAATCAGATGCATAAACATTTTAGTATCCTACCAGGAACTGTTTCTCTCCCTCTCTCCCCACACCACCCTGAGACAAGACACATATGAAAAGTTAAATGACCTAAATCGTGTTAGAAACCTTGCAAATGAAGCATAAACATGACATGACATGGACATATAAAACATTTTCTACTTTGACACTGACCTTGCAAACAAAAGAGCACATTTTGAATGATAAAAGCAGGTGAGAATATGTTTACTAAAGTAGGTTGATTCAACACCTCTGGCCAATACTGATCTATTTACAAACCCCACCTCTTAGCTTGCTTCTTTTAGCTTGCTAGAGCCAGTAATCTGGAATCCATATTTAGGAAAACAGCTCAAAGGAGGTTTCCGTTTGTTTGTTTGTTGGTTGGTTGGTTTGTTTGTTTGTTTTTTAAAAAAAAAATACATTTCAAATTGTGAGTTAAAAGGGTTACTTGCTCTTCCTATGGAACCTTCTAAGAAACAAAGTTCACGGAGTAGAAAAAATATAAATTAATGGAGAAGAAAAACAACAGAAAGATATGGAGGGAACTGAGACGTAAAGTAACTTATCCAAAGTCCCATAACAGGAAAATGATGCAGGTAGGGTTTAAACCCAGGTCTGCCTGTTGAATAAGAGTAGAGGGAAAAATCAAAGGATCTTTGAAAACGGAGTAACTGGACATCTCGGGCAGGTAGAAACCTCAGTTTGAATCATTTCCCTTCCTAGGCCTTTTTCTCAAAACACTTGTAAGAAACACCAAGCAAAGGAGTGACTTTTGCCTCCTCCCTCCCTCCCCGCCTTCATTGTTCTTTCCTTTCTTTTCCAATTTCTGGCATAAGTACTGTTGGAAAAGAAATAGCTTTAAAATGCAGCTATATAAAATACCAAAGGAAGTTAAAGCAGGAAGAAACCTAATGACCTATAAGCCAAAAAATTAATTCCTAAAAAGCTGTTGACTTCACTAAGACGTTAACTTGACATCTACTCAAGTGCGTTGGGCAGAATATTAGTCCTAAAGATGATGCACGTGTACACTGCACACATGTACACACACATTGCACACATGTACACACACACACACACAGACACGATTCCACTGGCAAAGAAGACTTTTGATTACAGCTCTTCCCACATTCCTCCTGGTTGTTCATTAACATTAGACCTTTTGAAGTTTTTGAACCTTAACTCAGGGTTTCCCAAACTTACTTGACCATGGATGGGGCCTTTCCATAACACACACACATGGTTGTGGCTGTTTTTTGTTTGTTTTCGGAAAACCTATTAAGCTGTGGAAACCACGGTTTGTGAACACCTTAAAAAGCACTGTTATAGCCTGCATGTCATCACACACACACAATCTGATTTGAGGAACATATGAAAGTCCCTCCTGACCCCCTGTTATAACTCCTGTAATGACAATGGCACTTAGAAGCTGTTGGACTTTTGTGTCCTTCTTTAATAAACAAATGTCCAAGGAATCAAAGCCAAGAGATACCAACTGGTTAGTGCAACCAACTGATCAACGGGAATCCTAATTAGGCCCTGAGCTGCCTAAATGCTATCCATTTCAAATTAAGAGAAGGGGTTGGCCAAGGGTGGAGGCGAGCACAGACTCTGCTGCTATTAGTATATCTACTCAGTTTCTGCAAACTGTGGATTTCCTCAAAAATATCACTCTAATTTAGCATTTCCACTGCTCCCCGTCTAGCCCAGATTTTTGTCACCCCATGCCTCTCTTCCAGACTCTCTTTATATGACCTATCATGCACATACCCCCCAAACAGACTCCCCCAAATACTACTTCTATCCTCTGCTGAAGAATCTAGAATGATTCTCCATTGCATGTCAAGTCATTATCTGCACTGCATCCTTCAACAACCTTCAGAAGCAAAACTATCCATTATCCCTTTTCCTTTATTTTTCCTCGCTCCCCATTCCTTTCACTGCAGACGGGTTCTTCAGTCTGTTCTGTGAGCTCCAAGCTCTTGCTACCTTCTTTGATTTTCTCTTTATATTTTTCTTTCTTTCCTACTTCCTATCCAAACTCCATTCACCTTTCAAGTTCTACTTCCCCCAAGAAGGCTTCTAGTAACTTTACCTAGTATTGATCCCTCTGTTTCCTGCACCACAGAGTTGGGGGTGTTATTAAACGTATTTAGTACTGGCTTCTACAATTGTATTTTGTTCTCTGTTATAATTGTGTGTGTTTGGTTCCCTCTCACCACCCCTTGCTTCTAAATACAAATCTCTTAAGAGAGCAAACCTCGTCATAATCTTAATTTGTATTCCCTACCACATTTATCATGAATAAAGAACACAAGAAACACTTCCTCAGTTATTGACTGGAATGAAAACAAAATGATAATCATAAATGAATACCATCCGGTTATTAAAGACTGCCAGATAGGAAATTTTCTTGATAATACTTTATTTGCATTAATTTTAAGATATTCTTTACCATAAGTAGCAAAATTATATGCCATTATACTATTCTATAATTCAGACCTTTCAGACTAACTTCCTCCAAATGAACTTAAATACTTTTTTTTCTCTAAGAATGGATGGAAACAAAGAATGAAGTATGGCTCTTAGGTTTCATACCTCCAAAGTCCAGTGGCAGACAGACTAAGATGGCCGCCAATTATCCCTGCCTCTTGATATTCATGCCTTTATGTAATCCCTTTCCCTTGAATATAGGTGGGACCTGTGACATGTTTTTAACAAATAAACTGTGGCACAGGAATGGGATGCCACTTTCACGATTATGTTACTGAGATTGTAACTCTATCTTGCTAGTTGACTCTTTTTTGCCTTCTCAGTTTGCATGCTTTGACGAAGCTAGTAGCCATTCTGGGGAGGCTCACATAGTAAAGAACAGTAAGCTAGGAACTGAGGCCGTGTTCTAACAACTCTTCAGAAACAGAACTTTGCCAACAATGTGAGCCTTCAAATGAGACCCAGCCCTGACCAACACCTTGATGGCTGCCCACGAAAGACCCTGATGCAGAGGACCCAGTGAGGCTGTGCCAGATCCCTGACACACAGAAATTCTGAAATGAAAAATGTGTGTTATTTTAAGTCACTAAGTTTGTTGTAACTTGTTATGCAGCAATAGATACAAAATAGCAAGTGTTAAAGTATATCTCAGTGAATCTTTCCAATGGCTGACTTTAAGATATATCTGTCAAAAGAACGAGCTTTGTGATTCAAATATTCTGTATGGAATCTCACATCATACATAGAAGCTCATGTAATCATGCTGGGCAGATTAAGAGTGTCTTCTATATCTAGTTATAAATTTAACCAAGGGGGAGCACCAGGGTAGCTCAGTTGTTAAACATCTGAATCTTGATTTTGGCTCAGGTCGCGATCTCAGAGTTGTGAGATTGAGCCCTGTGTCAGGCTCTGCACTGGGTGTGGAGCCTGCTTAACATTCTCTCTCTCCCCCTGCCCTTCCCCACTCCCTCTCTAAAATAAATAAATAAGTAAGAAAATAAAATAAATTTAATCAAGGAACTGAAAGATCTATAGACTAAAAACTATAAGACATTAAGGAAAGAAATTGAAGACAAAAATAAATGGAAAGATATTCCATGCTCATGGGTTGAAAGAATTAATATTGTTAAAATGTCCATACTACCCAAAGCAATCTACAGATTCAATGCAATTTCTATCAAAATTCCAAATGGCATTTTTCACAGAAATAGAACAAACAATCCTACCATGTATATAGAACTACAAAAGATCCCAAATAACTAAAGCAATCTTGAGAAAGAAGAACAAAGTTGGAAGCATAACCTGGAAACCTCCCTGGTTTTAACAGCTATTACAAAGGTATAGTAGTTAAATCAGTATGGTATTAGCATAAAAAGAGACACATAGATCAATGGAACAGAATTAAGATCCCAGAAACAAACCCACACGTATGTGGTCAATTAATTTATGATGAAGGAATCATGAATATACAATAGGAAAAGAACAGTCTCTTCAATAAATGGTGATGGGAAAACTGGACAGCCACATGCAAAAGAATGAAACTAGACCACTGTCCTACACCATACACAAAAATTAACTCAAAATGGATTTCAGACTTGAACTTAAGTCCTGGAACCATAAAACCTCTAGAAGAACATATAGGTAGTAAGCTCCTTCACATACATCTTGGTGATGATTTTTTAAATCTGACACCAAAAGTAAAAGCAACAAAAGCAAAAATAACTAAGTAGGACTGCATCAAACGAAAAAGCTTCTGCACAGCAAAGGAAAGCATCAACACAATAAAAAGGCAATCTACTGAATGGGAAAAATATTTGCAAATCACATATCTGATAAGAGGTTAATATCCAAAACCTCTAAAGAACACAACAGTTAAAAAAAACCAAGCAATCTCAGTAAAAAATGGGCAGAAAACTGGACAGCCAGAAATTTTTCCAGAAAAGACATGCAGATAACCAACAGGTACATGAAAAGATGTTTGACATCATTAATTATAATGGAAATACAAATTAAAACCACAATGAGATATCACCTCATATCTGTTAGAATGCTAGCATCAAAAAGACAAGAAATAAAAAGTGTTGGCGAGGATGTGGAGAAAAAGGAATGCTGAGGCACTGTTGGTGGGACAGCATGGAGATCCCTCAAAAAATTAAAAATAGAACTACCGTATGATCCAGCAACTCCAATTCTGGATACTTATGTGAAGAAAATGAAAACACTAACTCTAAAATATATATGTACCCCCATGTTCATTGTAGCTCTATTTATAACAGCTAAAATATGGAAACAACCTAAGTGTCCATTGATGGATAAATGGATAAAGGAATTAAAACACACACACACACACACACACACACACACACACACACACACAGAGAGGAATATTATTTGGCCATAAAAAAGAATGAAATCTTGCCATTTGCCACAACATGGGTGGACCTGGAGGGCATTATCCTAAATGAAATAAGTCAGAGAAATACTGTATGATCTCTCTCGTATATGTGAAATATTAAAAACAACAACAACAGTAGCAAAAAACAAGCTCATAGATACAAAGAAAGGACTGGTGGTTGCCAGAAGTGGGGGAGGGGGGCTGGCAGATGAGAGAAATGGGTGAAGAGGGGCAAAAAATAAATTAATGTCTTATGTAATACTGGGTAGAAGCTTGAAAGTATAGACACCATTATTAAGAAATCACATTATAACTTCAAAACCTTGGCCACAATGTTCAGAAAGTAAAGTTTAGAATAGGCTAAGGACTTGGTCACTTTAAGAATATGTCAGATGTCTCCATCAAAGTTCATACATTTATAAAGGTACTAAAGCTACATATACACAAATGCAAGCATTTAATGACAAAGTATAAGAATTGTATTTGATGTACATTAACTAGTAAACATCTATTAGCTAGATATTTGATGGGTGAGAGAACAGCAAGGATAGAGAAGCTACTGAGTAGAGAATTGCTAATTAGAAAAAAAAAACAATGTAACTCTTAACAGATTTTCATCTTGCATCACTACAAAATTGGCTCTATGTTTTGGTTTGGTTTGTTATCATTTGGCTGTGGGAAGAACCCACAGACAGTTTGAATTTTTCTTCTAAAAATTTGTGATTCATTTGGTAAAACAGTGGTTCCTAAACTTCTGGATTTCAAGAACCAGGAAAAAAAACAAAAACAAAAACCCACATAGTTGGCTGAGTAGATGGATCGAGTAAACTCCACAGAGAGTAAAGTTCATTTTACCAAGTTAGAACATTTAAAAAATAAATCACCACGGGTTGCCATCATCATTTCATAAAGAAAGGACAGTTCAACCACAAGTAGTAACCTTATAATCTCAAAATAAAGAACAGAACTTTAGTTTCAGTAAATCTATCTTTAAGAAAAATTCACCACGTTGTCCATATTTTTCTCTTTTCCTTGTAGATCATCACAGCATGTGGGAACCCTGGGCTAAAGAGATGTCCTTATCGAGCAAGAGCTAAGAGACTTTTGATATATGACTGCCTAGAACACCTCCAAAGATGTTCAACTCATTTAGGAAATTCAAGGTAATTTTTTAAAAAAAGGTTTTGATAGATAAGTGACAACAACTGGAGATTAGCAAGAAGTTTACCCAAGTAGGTATGTTTCTTTAAGTCTTATTTTGAAGTACATTCAGACCTTTTAAATTGCAGTGATTATCAGATTCAGACAGTTTGATAAAAATTTTCACCATTCCCCCAATGACGGGGCTAGAAATGTCGGTTGGATAGAAATGTTCACTGACTCCGTTCTCTCCTTCAGGGAAGACAGGTTACTGTGACCCAGAAGCACTAATCCAGCCACCACAGTGCCCAGGTAACAGCCATCTTGAATCAAGGTATGGAAGCTCAAAGGAAATAATTTCCCGGGGCCTCCACACCCAAGTGTAAAACGTCAAGTGAGGGCAAACAGCACATTCACATTTTACCCCTCCCTGAGGAACAAAATTAAGTCCTCACAGGACCTACAAGTCCCCAAAGATCAAGAGACTCTTGGGTGAACTCTGACAGGAGAAGTTCACTGTGGTTAGATAGGTATCTCAGCATCTGATCTCCAAATATACCAGCGAACGTGCAGATTGCTCAGCCACCAATGTTGACAGGACTTGATATGTATCACAGAACTTAATTGGAAAAAGCTCAACCATCCCACGGACTTAGTTCCTTTCTATTTCTTGGGAGGTGACCTCTCACAGTGCCTAGCCGCCCTCTCAGAAACCTTCGGGAACTGCAGCTGAAGGAAGCACACAGGCATTGGTTGTGGAAAAGAGCAGTACCTGAGACGAATGTCAGGGCCAGAATTTAGCTGATTGGCACACATTAAAATGCAACATAATAGCGTATTTGTCGCCGGTGGCCCTCTCCTGCAGTTGGCTCATGAGGAATAATGATGGCTTACTGACAGAAGCAGGAACTCAGCCGCTTGATAACATTGTCGAGCTGATGGTTTTAAGTGGTCCCAACGTCGCCTGGATTTGGCTGGAAAGAGCAGCCATTCACTGTCTCAGGCAGGGTGCTGAAAACAGACCCACAGCCATGCACAACACTGTCCATTTTGAAAGGCTTAAGTAAAGCATTCTCTGCCATAATTTCCATTGTCATTCTTCTCCCACTGTTTATATAATATGGCCAGGAGTGGGACTGTAAACTAATATTATATTCAAGAGCCTCAAACAACAAACACCAGAGCTGAGTTTTCCGGGGAGAGGATTACCAAGCTTCCTACAGAGGCAGGCACCACGGCACACACACAACCACCTGTCTTATTAAAGCAGCCCTTTCCTGGGAAAAGAACATTGCCACGGAAATAATGAATTAATTTGGCATTTCCTTCAGTCTCACTCAGCACGCAGTGTGCTTCTCTAAGCATGAAAACAGCACATCTTCACGGAAACATTTCTAAAATGATGTGCCTACTCATAGAAAAGATCAATTTGAATAGATTCAGTCCCCAAGAGGGCAATTCGATATGAAAAGTTTTCGAGTAAAGTCAGGACAGATTGTCCAACTAGTTTTTGAGCCCAGCGCAGACCTTTATCTTTGTCCGTATCTCAGCTTACAGACCCTCTCTCTCTTTCCCTCTCTTGCGACGTATATACACACACAGACACATTTATTTGTAGCTCTCTGTATACTGAGAACAAAGCTCTTGCTATGTCAGCATAAAAGCTGTTGCTGTTGAAGTGAGAAAAAAAGCGTACTCTAATATAGGGAATGGAAACATAAAGTTATTGAATGTGACTTTTGCCTGAGAGGCTGTATTTGGGTTGTTGAAAGTCAGAAAAAGAGAGATGAAATAGGATTATAAGGGGAGGGAGGAGGGATTGGGAGAGAAAGGGAGAGGCAGAGATGGGTTGATTAAAATGCTAGCTGGTGGGGACTGTGTTGAAAACCCAGATTTGAGAGGTGAGAGGCCAGACCCAGTGCAGAACAGTCAAAATGAAATTAGAGCTTAAAAGTACAATTAGCAGATTGAGGGCCAGAAGCTACGCGTTGCAACAAGGAAGTGATAATTATAAACAGCTAAGGAGAGGATGGAAATCCAGAAGTGATAATGTGCTGCTGGGAAGGGAGAATGAACTCCCTGGATCAAGTATAAGAAGACACAACATGCAATCCACCAAAACTAGGGCACATTAAGTGAAAAATCTGACAGCTGTGGTTTTTTTTTTTCTTCTTTTTCTTTCATTCTCAGGGCAAGTGTTGTTGCCACTGAATTTACCAGGTTGGTTTTTGCCTGGCATCCACTGCAGAGACCTGTTAAGAAAGCAGAGAGCTAAAATTCCTCTATGACATTAATCCAGTATTCTCGGCATGCCTATAACTTATGATACCATAGATCCAGAACTTACCATTGTCATCCTCCATCTTCTGAGATGGGCCTGAGCATAGTTTATCCCATGTTAACTTCAATACTTACAACTGGAACCATGGCTGGGTAGCTCAGTAAGTAAGAGCTCCATACTAACGAGCAAAGAATACAAAAAGCAGTGGTTTCCAAACATGGCTGCCCATTAGAATCACCTGGACAGGTTGTTAAAAGTCCCCATTCCAGTGATGTAGGTCAAAGGGCACACATTTTCAGTTATTCTGATCTTGGTAATCATTCTACAATGTATATGTATATCAAATCATTGGGGTGTACACTTTAAATATATACAATTACATTCATGAATCATTCCTCAATAAAGTTAAAAAAAAGATTTAAAAAATCAACAACAGACACAAACACACAAAATTTCCCATTCCAAGACTGCATCCAAGACCAATTAAATGAAAATTTCTGGGGTGAGATATATGCATTCTTTTTTAAGTATGAGAAGTGCCCGAATTGAGGAATCCCTGCAGCCCAGTTGACTTTGATGAGTTCCACATCCCTAGACATAGATGGCACTCCAACCCTATGCTGTCCCATCTCTCAAATATTGGCCAATAGATCTTAGAAAGCTCTAGTGCAAATGTGGACAGCTCAGCATCAATCCATCCCCTCCTCTGTCAGAGCCACTCTTAAGTACTGAGAGAGTTAAGGCTTGATGATAAAGGCCAGGGGAGGTGGCTTCAAGAAGCAAGAAGCAGATTCAAGTTTGCAGAAGAAATTTCGTCCCTGAAATAGACATGACTTTAAGCCCTCCCACTTCATCACTTGTACATATCCTCTCAATGTTATTACAGGTATCATTTTAGGGCCCAAAACAGAGAGGTCTTCTACTCAGTTTTATGGGTTGATAAACAGAAATTGGACCATTACCAATGGTTTTCTGCCCTCTGGGATTTTGCTGTAGGTTTAACATTGTCTTTAGTGAAAGTAACCTGCTAACGTTCAAGGTTTGCTCTGACCCCATGGGCTTCTTCTCTATTCTTAGAGACCCAAATCAGAAGGTTTTAGTCTTAGACTCATTATCCTTTACAGCCACACTCAAGAACTCTATTAAATCTGAGTAGAAAGCAATTCCCAAAATTCCCTGCTTGTTTTTCTTTCTTTCTTTTTTTTAAATAAATATCAATTGAGGCCATAAAGGTTGACTGAGCTCTTTGTTAATCCAATCACACAAACAATACTAGGTATATAATGCTTTCTATATTGTTACATATTTGCTACTTCGTGTGCTACAAAATTCTTTTCTACAGTAAATTTTTATTTCTCCATTCTTTATTAGGTGATTTTGTTAGTCCTGACTTTAAATCTGATTCTGAGTCAAAACTCTACAACCTTAAAAAGCTCAACATAATTCCCTCTACACCATTCTCCTTGTTTCTTAATTCTTGTAATTCTCCTAAATTATTTCAGCATTTGTGCTTGTTATACCAGTTTAAAAAAAAAAAACAAAAAACAAGCACAACTTGCAATGGCTCCCCAGTGCCTAGTGAATGAAGTTCAAGCTCCACAGGCAGTCTTTAAAAATATTCCATAATCTGACTCCAACCTTAACTCCTAGTCTTTCAGTTAACTGATCTCTCCTTCTCCCTGGAATATGCCATGCATGGTCTCTCACCAATGTTTTTGAATGTGTGCAATTCCTTTTACAGTAAGAATTATCCCCCATCTTCTCTACACTAAACTGACTGCGTAAAAGGGTTCTCTTCTTGATCCTGTCTCATGAAATTCTTAACCTACCTCTTGAGGGCTTTATGTGGATTTGTGGGATGTGCCTACTGCTTGAAATTATTATACAAAAATTATTATATTAAATAATATACAAAATTATTATTCAAAATTGTGTGTGCACAGAGTAGGCTGTAACTTTGGTGGCTTGCAATGAACTATGCCTCCCAATATTCATGCCCTTGTGCAGTTTCCTCCCATGAATCTGGACAAGCTCTGAAATCAGTTTCAATAAACAGAATTTAGAGAAAGTGACTCTGTGTCAGTTCTGAGATCTGGTCTTAGATTTTAGGTTCTTAAGGAAGGTAGCTGCCTCATAAAAATTCCAGCTACTCTGAGACGACCAGACCATTGGAAGTCCAAGCAGCGACATGGAGAGGCCCGTGAGAAGGAGAATTGAAGGCCCTGGCCAAAAGCCAGTAGCTGGTACCAGCTGCCAGGAATGTGAGTGAGGCTTTTTTGGAATTTCCAGCTGCCTCAGTGTCCCAGATGAGACCAGATGAAGCAAAAGAAACACCTGCCAATGCATGCAATCATGAGAAGTTTAAAAAAACCCAAACTGTTGTTTTGGGATGGTATACTTCTCATTAATAGATAACAAATCAGAGAGTATGTGGGTGCTCCTGACTGTAAACTTTTCTAAAAAAAAGATCCTGATTCTCTAAGGAATTAGTGATACAAGTTAAGTATCTTTAATGAGGAGGTCCCTGTAGAGCACTCAAAATAGGACCTGCCATATGGCAAGCACTCAGTGTTAGCTATTAGTATTATGTATCCAACATAATACTGTATGCCCCATCTAGAGGGTTATCCAGTATAGGTATTCTAAGGCAGAATTTTTAGAAGGCAAGTCATCGCTATGGTTGAGAGAGAAGCCAGAATTAGAAAAAAGTAAAAGAACTAAAAGTCTGTGCATCAAATCTGAAGGATAAGTGAAAAATAGGATAAATAGCCTTGAATCAGGAAATTCAAAAATATGGTGGGCAATGTTTGAAAAGACCGTATTGGGAAGATCAAGACTTAGCCTGAACAGAAAGTAAGCACAAAGAATCCTCCCTTTTCCCCTTCATGCAAAATACGTAACTACATCCACTGCCCTGAACTGATGAGTTTAGAATAAAGGCCCTAGAAGTCACCAAGGATGGAAGGAAGGAAAGGTGAAGACAAGGGTGACTTTGGGAGGAGCAGGACGTAGGCTGTGTGAGTGCACACCCACTTGCCCTTACTTCTTCAGTGAGGCAGCCAATGAAATCATTGTCCCTGAGTGCCTAGAAATGGGGGGGGGGACTTGAGGAACATGGTAAAGGGTGAAAGCACCCACTGAAGGAATGGGGAAAGCTGACAGCCAGGGCTGAGTGAAATGTTGGCCAAGTAGCATGGAGAGCCCAGCTGCAGCTGGAGGGTGTAGAATGAAATGTAGGTCACACTCACAAACAGATGTCTCAGCAGGATCCTTCCTTGATTTCTGAAAATGATAGGCGGCAATCTGTCTCTGGAGATGTTGGGTGGAAGTAGGATGACCATCTGCCAGGGCTGTTGTCAGGAGGCACTGGGTTCAACAGCAACCCACAGGACGAGTAAAGTCCTCCTTACTCAAGGACTTCCTAGTACTTTTTAGCTTCCTGACCTGGGCCAGGTTATTAGCCATTCTGTGGTTGGTCTCCTCACTTTGAAACTGAAAATGGCTGTTTTGAGGATTATATGACTATCATGCATGTAAAGCACTTGGCACAATGTTAGCCATTATTATTATTAATAGTAGTAGTAGTAGCATAACTTTATAAACCAATGATAATAGTGTCTTTTTCTTTTGGAGGCTCAAGTCCCATTCTTTGGGATATCTTGTGAATTTTACAATGTTCCATTATTATACATTCCTGAAGATTATTCCTTTAAAATGAAAATTTATTATTAGGCTTCCCATATATACCAATAAAAAGCTAAATTCTTGTATTGATTTCCCTAGTCAGCCAATGATGTTTCCCTTGCCTTTAGGCATAAAGTAATCACACACACACACACACACACACACACACCCCTTATAGATCTTATATAAGATAATTCAGATAGTGGAAAAGTTAATAAATATAAAATCTCACCAGCCTAGCTGTGATAGTTAATATTATGTGTCAACTTGGCTAGGCCACAGAGCCCAGTTATTTGGTAGAACATTATTCTAAATGGTTCTGTGAAGGTGTTGATAGATGATATTTACATTTAAATTGGTGGACTTTGATAAAGTAGATTGCCTTCCCTAAGGTGGATGGGCCTCATCCAATCCACTGAACTCCTCTGAGCAGGAGGGCATTCACTGCCAGCAGACGACCTTCAGGCTTCGCCTGCAACATCCACTCCTGGGTGTAAACCCTACCAGCCCAGCCTGCAGATTTGGGACTTGCCACCCTCCATTATTACCTGAGCCAACTCCTTAAACTAAATCTCTATGTATATATACACATCCTATGGTTTAGTTTCTCTAGGAAGATCTGAGTAGTTATTTCTGATGTTCTCCTGATGGGCCACTTGAGGGCCTACGATGATGGAAGCTTACTTAATGGAGACCTAACAGGTAGCAATATATAGCATACCCTCAGCCCCATTTTTTTTTTATTGTGAATTTATGAAAATATTCCTGAGGAAAGCATTAGGAGATTAAGAAAGGCATTAGATCAAGCCTGATGCCCTTTGAGTTTGTGACGTTTAATCCTCTATGGCGGCCCCACTCTGCCTATCAGACCGCAAGATGCGTCACCCAGAGAACAATAGTCTCAGGTTCTTGTAAGATCTACATTTTGCCCAAGGCTTTTTATAAGCGAAGCAAAATCTGCTGTCTCGGAGATAATACTCTTCCCACATCACCCATATCGAAGGGTTTCTGGGTTCCATGCTAGCTAGCATTTCTCCCATATTTCAGGCAACACAACTCTCTGTCTTATTTGTCAGAAAGGCTTTGTCATACATATTCAGGAAACATTTGCCTGGGAGACAAACGCAGTGAACACTATGCTGTAGGTAGAAGAGGCTCCTACCCATTCTTTCTGTTCCATTTCAGATAATGACTTTCTGTCTCTCCTTTAAATGAGTATTTCTGGACCACTGAAACGTTAAAAAAAAATCACTAGACACCAAACTTATTATTCATCAAATTCTAATTTCCCATCTTGCCTTAGTTTAATGACAGACTTCTTTTTCACTGCATTTGCTCATTATTTTTCACTTTCTTCTGTCCTTCCCTGTCTATCCCCTGTTATTGTTCTTTGTGGTCCCTGTTCCTACGCTTGCTCTTTCCTTCTCCTTCCTTCTATCAGACCTCTTTTCTGCTGAACTACAAATAGTGTTTGCTTCACTGATCTTTAAGTCAGCTTTTGCCTACTGAAGCTCTTTTCCCCTTGCTGTGAAAATATAACCTCTCCGAATTTATATTCTGCCCTAATAATTTTATTCCCCATCCCTCACACAACAGTTCCCCTTTCCCTTATCTTCTTTCTTCATAGCCGTTTTCTTAGGAGTTGAGAAAATTAGGAAAATAATGATAAATAATGATCATTTCTGGCCATTCATTACCAGAAAAAATTATTAACCATAGGAGATGTGAATACCGGGTGATATGGTACATTTCTCCTTGTAGGATCCTCAAGTCTCACTCTAACTTCTCTGCCTTCAGTTTGTTCATCTGTAAAGGGAGTTTTATAACAATAATAGTATGTGCCTCCGAGGACTGGTGCTAGGATTACATAAGATTAGCATATTAAAGCATGTTATAAACTATGAGTGATCCTATAAAGGTTAGTATCCAGTCATCCAGGTGTGCACTCACCCAGAGATTTCCTGTGGATTAAAAATTAAATTAAAAACTCTTCCATAACAAGTAAATAAAGAAACTAAACAGCACACAATTAACAAACTTAGTCTCAATTGTGCTACATTCTTTCTGTCACCTAGAAACTAATTAGTACGACATAATCACATACTTCCTGCCCAGTAAACATACAAGTCCCAGAGGAACAAATGATTTGTATCACGAATCACTGGCCACTGCTTACTGGTAATTATCATATAAATGAGGTGCTTCAAGTTGACCTCTGATTCCCTAGTCCTTTTCTGAGACAGCAAAGATACACCAGTTATGTAAAAACTTGATAAATTTTAAATTACTTTTCTAGCCTTGCCTTCTGGATTTTCTTTGTTTTGGGGGGGAAAAAAGATCACCACCCCAACAAAAAACCTATCAAAATACTAAAACACTAGTTTATGTTTAGAAATGGCTCTGGCAATTAAAAAGAAAATTCAAGAAAATTTATAAAACTCCAAGAGTAATCATTCATATTAGCTATATGGAAGTGACTGTATTCAAGCCTTTCCTGAGGAGGCAACCAGTCAATTAAAGGAAGGCATCCAGCTCTTCCCCTGATTAACTGTATGAATTTAGTCAGTCACCTTACTTATCTCACCCACGGTTTCCTCCTTTCACAATGTAACAATTAGATTAGGTGATTTTAGCATTCCTTCCTGCCCTAACATTCCTTCATCTAAATCTTGAAAAAAGAAATACAAATGCCATATACCTTGAATACCATTTAATATACTGATTCTCAACATTTGCCGCACACTGACGTCACCCCAGGAGCTTTAAAAAATACAGACGCTGAGGCTCCACCCCCAGAGAGTGGGAATTAATTGGTCTGGATGTAGCCTGGACACCAAGGATCATAAAAGCTCTAATGTGTCCCCAAGATCAAGAAGCATTCATTAATTACTACATACTTTTTGGATGTGGGTCTTTCCTCTTCTTTTCCTTCTTCATTTGAAGAAGTTAAGTTATCTCTGTGAGGCTACCTAGCCATCGAAGCATGGAGAACCTCCCCCGCATGACCATGGGAACCCTGAGCAAGATGGCAGCAGAGGAGACACGGGCAGGGTGCTGGCTCAGAGCAGGGATGCAAGAAAAGAGTCATTTCTTTCTTTCTCCCCACTTCCTGGCCCTCAAGACCTCCAAATACCAGACCTTCATCCACTACTAATCAAATATTGGAATATCACTGGAAGAACTTAAATTAATTCCCTGAATTAGAATTTTTAAAACTCAGTGAAAACATAATGAAGGCAGGGACTCTGTCACCATTATTTCCACAATACTCAGAACAAATATTTATTCAATGAAAAGACGAACTGGTCACTGTTTCCATAGGCCTTTGGTCTCTATCCCTCCTGTTCATCCCTAATACACATACACATACACGCATGCACGCACACACACACACACACACACACACACTTTGCCATCTTTCTATGACTCTGCTTTTCACTGATGTAAAGGACCTAAGTCTCGAGGACCAGGCCTTTTTCTTTCCCTTAATTATAGTATCCCTACTACTTATCACTGGAGACTTTATCCCATAGATAGGGTCGTACAGATACTGTCATATAGAAATTCTCAATAAAATACTGGTAGTAGACTCATATTTCCTCACTCATCATTTTGAAATATGATAAGAGAAGTGTCAAGAAATGATAGAATTAAAGGAAACATACCTAAGAGCTGACTTTGTGGGTATGCAAAGCCACCTGGGTTTGGTTTTGTAGCCCCTAGTGAGAGCCTTGGGCCAACTACAGGTGGGCCCTCAAATCAATGAAAAGATGAAGACAAAAATTTTTTATCACACTGAGCCTCCAACCAGTGGAATCTCAGCTTATAGTGTTTGCCAGCCCAGTCCTTGATTTCAGAGATCATTATGTGATGGGCAGGCAGGGCCAGAAATAGAAGAGGAGAACAATATTCTATCAGCCAATGTTCCTAGTCAATCAGAATAATTCATGTGTTTTCTCTTTCAAGAGGAGAATATGGAATGGAGTATGGTTGAAGCCTGAACTTATCAGTGAACAGGGAAAAATATAAAAAAGACAAATTGCTAATGTTCCAGTCTTTCCATCCATCAGCTCCAATATAATAAGTGTCTACTTCATCATTTTGTTCACACAGTCAAATATTCACTGAGGATTCTGACCAGGCCTCTTCAACTACCCGCCTGATTACTGAACAAGTCAGGCTGTCTTTGGCGTTTTGTGCCTAGTGCACACTGATGACTTGAGAAACAAGGAGGTTATAAAATACTTGACGGTGGGTAATATCATCAGACCATCTTGCATGCCACTCTTATATGCCCTTATAAATCAATTCAGCACAAAACAGTGTTTATCCTGACTAATCATATCTGAAAATTACAGGGTGAATAATCACTCACGATTACAAAACATCAAGGGGGCTCATCTTAATGTAGCTTTAGGTGGGCCGGCTTATAACCCCCATGTTCACAAGTCTAGAATGAACTGGAAGAAAATAATCAGAATAAACCAGATGGCTTTACAGAAGCAAAGCTCTCTCTCTCTCTCTCTCTTTTTTTTTTTGGAGTAGGCTCCATGCCCAGTGTGGAGTCCAATGTGGGGCTTGAACTCACAACCCTGAGATCATGACCTGAGCTGATATCAAGAGTCAGACGCTTAACCAACTGAGCCACCTAGGCGCTCCAAAAGCTCTTTTTGAAGATTAGGTAAATAGGTCGATGTTCTTCATAAGGAAACCAAACTGTTAGTCCTGGGCACCCCTAGAAAAGGAGGTGGAAGTAAAGCAAAGCTCTTCCCCAGGAAAATGGGGGTGACTCATTCACCTTGAGGAGGGCCGTGTGCCCATTAAGCCTGCCAGGCAAACAGCTAGTGAGCTTGAGCAGCAATTTTCTAAATGAGTGGTAATTTCCTTAATGAGTCTTCCCCCCCCCCAAACCTTTGTGAAGATAATTAATGTATATAATTTCAGAGACAAAAAACAGACCCCAAAGTGCCAGAAATGACTTGCCCACAGTCACACCATGAACTTCAGAAACTCACATTTGCTTCTTACTCCATGAAACCACATTCCTGACTCTAAGAAGAGATGAAGAACTGGGGCCTAGGCCTAAATAAATCATCAGGGCCAATGCCACATGCTTACTTCTAGAACCATCCAAGTCATTAACAGGAACCAGGCTGATAGAGTCACATTTTCTCTCTGCCCTTTATGTACTGCTGTTGGTTATTCAGAAGTGTTGAATAATCAAGAGAAATCGTACTTTTTAACTTCTCAAAATGAGAGACTAAATTAATCACATTCTACTCAAAAGGGAATTTGCTGAATATGTAGATTTCAAATGAAAGACAGAAAGGTTTCATTTTCCTTGTCCTTCATATATTTTTAAATAGCGAACAGGTTTAAAAGCAGTGCAAACCGTTTCCTTGGCAGTATTGTTTGTTTCTCTATGGAGTAGGGTCTGATTTTTTTCTACGGCCTCATCTTTTCACATCATTTCTCATGATCCCTCTGAAGCGTATGGCAATGCTGATAATAGGAATTAAGTGGTTCTTTATAAGCATGGGAAATAGAATTGTGTGGGAGGAAGTGGACAGGCATTAGAATTACAAATCTGGGTTCAAATCTCAGCTCTCCCACCAACCTTGACTAGATTCTTTCACAATATATTTCTTCATCTCTTCACAAAATGGGAAGAATGATACCCACATGGCCGGTGTGCACGTCAGCAACAATGATGACCACACACTGTGCCTGGATCATCGATGTTTCTCTAAGTCATGAGCCCTCCCTTTCCCTTAAAAGGGTCATCAGTCCAAATCCTGGTACAGTACCAGCAAGTTTTCACTTTGTGGAGATGTTTGCAGACTTAGCCAACCATACTATGAAAGTGTTGTTAGCAAGAATGCCAAAAAAAGCAAGATTCAAAAGGCAGCTGGGGACAGGAATAACGAGTTGGAACCATCCTCACCTGGCCACTTACAGGGACCCTCAGGCAAGTTCTGCTCTGTGTCAGTTTCTTCACCAGTGAAAACAGTACTTGCTATTCTGACTTCACACATTTGTGGGGAGAATGAAATGATGTGCTTATAAGTGATGCAAGTGGAAAGTGTAATTCTTAAACATAACAATAAGCACGGTAATTTTGTTTCACCTTCTTTCAACTATATGCATTCCAAACTTATTTCTTTGTACAAGAATGTCATACTTTATTTCGAATATTTTCTTGAATAAAATCTCTATGATTTTTAAATATGATCTGTAAAAAATATTTGTGTATGTAGGTGTGTATGCACGTACACAGATATGAAGAACATGGGAGGATAAGAGATGCCTCTGAGGCAGAAAGCATTTCAAATCTATTTTAGAATTCTGTTTGGAACCATTCAGGGTCAGAAACCACTGAAGAAGGAATTTTAAAACTCTAAAGCTGGATGAAAAGTTAATCAAATTAACCACAGATTAATAACAATAGCTAATGTTTATTGAACAACTGCCATATATCAGGTAGTGATCTAAACTCTTTTTTTAATATCTTTGATCCTCATGATGACCTTCTGGATAAAATGAAGAAACAGGTCCAGAGAGGCTAAATAATCTGCCCTAGGTCACAGAGCCAATATGTGGCAGGGTCAGGATTTGAACTCCTATCGTCTACTTCCAGAGTGTGCCTTCTTCACCACTACACACTTTTGTTTACCTTTTGTATTCCAAGTGATCAACCTGTTACTGAATTGAGCTCAAAACTTTACCAGGCATGGAGGAAAGCAGAATACAGAATAAATACAAGATCAAGTTGCCCATCTCAAGGATGTTTCAGTAAATCTGTAACAATTAAGGTAATTTACAAGACAACATACAAGTACATCTTAATATGGTGCCAATGGCCTATAAGAGATGAGAGGAAAAGAGTAATTACAGATAGGGTAAGCAAGCCCACTCTGACAGGTAATTAGTGGGAAAGGCCGGTGAATGGGTTGTTAAGAAGATGGGAGTGTGCTGTGGGTGGGGGATATTTTCAGGAGACTACACATCCTGAAGCATGGTACTGTGTCCTCTTGAGGAAAGTTGCTTATTTTTAAGAGGACAAATGCATAGATGAAATAAGTGGGTGGCAGTTGGTAGAAGACCCTTTTTTCTTGACTAATTCAAATGCAAACTGTAAAATTAACATAGAGAAATGGGTCACATCTTGGGGTGAGGATTCTTCATCAAGAGCTGTCAGCAACCAATTAGTCGTCAACCTCCATGTGCTCTCTATTACACCAGTTGTGGACAGGAAAAAAAGGAAATTATATCTTCCTGTAGGGATATCTCACTATCTAAAAAGTTTTATAATCATAGATAGACACATAAAGTGGCTGAAGAACTCTGGTGAGCAGGATTATCAGCAGAGACAAAACAATAAAATATATTTCCAAATTACTTAAGTATGGGAGAAATACCCCACCAGTCTGTTCTTATCTTTAGACTAGAAGCAAGAGGTAATTTTAGCTTCAGGTGTAGCTGGATGGAGGGGCCAAATCACTGGCACCATGACCCACCTGCTTCGGTTTCTTTGTTCAGCTCTGCACTTCTCCATGTATTGGCTATGTACTTAGGTCGTGTGATGGCTGTAGAACCTCTAGATTTTTCATCAGCTCAAAAGAACTGGAGAAGAAGATTAACTTTCTTCTAATCTCAGAAAAAATTTAAAAAATTTAAAAACAGGATTGAGTATCATGGGCTTTTAATGGCTTGACTTAATTGCTCTTAATTGCTGAGGTAGAGCTTAAGTCAAGTATTCCATCCTGGAGTTAGGATGCTGGAGTTAGCTTCACATGAGCTAATAATGAGACAGGTTCACCACTCCAAGTAAAAATAGGAAATTGTTGCCCCAAGAAGGAAGATGGCTGCTACATGGTAAACAAACATGGGACCACTACTGTCCGTCAAGCACTGAGACCAGGAACATGACCACCACGGCACTAACATACGGCAGCTAGTAGTAATATCTGTAAAAGTAGCAAAAGTCACACTAGATGGTTTTTGAAGCATGTGTATAAACAGCATCAGCATCACTTGGAGGTTTGTTAGAAATTCAGAATCTTGGGCTCACCCCAGACCAGCTCCAGGTGATTTATATGGAATATACCATTTCAAACTTGCCTCTGTGGTGTTCTGGTCCTGGTTCTTTTCCCCCTAACAATGAAAGGCAGGAAACACTTCTTTTTTAAACTGTGAAAAGTGCTAATGTTTATGTTATCTAGTCAATTCCCCATATACTGACCCAAAATGTGGACATTTTGTCATATCTATATTTCAAAGGGGAAGTGCTAGCATACTGACCAGGATACAGATCCCATCCACTGTGACCCTGAACAAGTCAGTTAAGTTCTCTATGCCTCAGTTTCCTCAGCTGTCATTTAGCACAATTGTGAAGATTAAACAAAATCTTGGTTATAACGTTTCTAACACACACCTTACAGGATGCTCAAAATGGCGGCTATTACAGTGTTACTGTAGAATAGTTATCTAACCCAAACTGCTCTTCACAACTGTAGACCTCCATGGATTTGCTTTAAGAGTTCTCCAAACTATGAGGTAATCCCTCCCACTGGTGAGGATCTAAACTGCTAGAGGAACATGTTTATAGTTTGCATTTATTTTATATCTTGGGGTTCCACATAAGATTCTTTCAAGAAAATAGTTTTATTAAAAATGTTCTAAGCTTTTCTCTAAAAAAAAAAAAAATGCACCACAGAAGTCCCATAAGTTCTCCTCCTGCCTACTGTCACTCTTCTTGTAACACGTTAGGAGGTCAGGAGAACATCTGAACTAATAAAGGATTGTGAGTTTAGTCTCTGTGTGGACAATTAGCTTTATTCTTTGCTGTAGGCACAGAATTAACCTCAGTCTGCCATCTTGAAATCTGCAATAAGCAAGTAAACCCAAAAGATGAAACAGGATGGATCAACCCAAATGCCATTTGATTTTTGAAAAATACCATAAGGCACAAGACCTTCTAAGTGTGTTAGTAGTCATCATTAGATCTGAATCCCCATATTGTATTCCATCTACTTGTGAAATAACAATATTTTTTTAATTCCCAAAGAAAATAGCAGCTATATTCCTTTAATACTACATAAGATTTGTAAGTTAAAAGATTTTCTTTCTTACTTTAGGGAACCCAAATATACATATTTAGCTAAATATACAAACACACATATATATCTACCTCATTGTTGGAACAATTTCAGATCACTTACAACTGTTAGACCCCTTGTAGTTTTGAAGCTCAATGTTGAGTATAAGATTATTTTTTAATAAGAATAAACATTATGGATTTCATCATTTACCCCAAAACTAGCATGGGGTTGATTTGTCATTACAGTGATTTAAAATTCTTGGATAAATTTGGTAATTCTATTAAATATTATAGATTTAATGACATTTTCTTTCCTGATTTAAAAAAAAAAAAAAGTAAAATGACCTTCGGGTAAAATAGAAAAAATCATTCACTGAAAATTGGACTTGCCTTCATTAGTATCCCAGGGCTGCTCTAGCAGAGTACCACAGACTTGGATGACTTAAGACAACAGAAATCTTTCTCTCACAGTTCAGGAGGTCAGAGTCTAAAGCCAAGGTTGATTCCTTCTTGGGGGCTTAGAGGGAGCATCTGTTCCATGCCACTCTCTTAGCTTCTGATGGCTCCGGGAATCCTTGGGGTTCCTTGGCTTGCAGACACGTATCTGCAGACTCTATCTCTTTCATCATGTGGCCATTTTCCCTCTATGTGTGTCTTCACGTGATGCTTTCCTCTCTGTGTGCATCTATCTTCCTGTCTCCTTCTCTCTTCTTATAAGGACATCAGTCATATTGGATTAAGGGCCCACCCTACTCCAGTAGGATCTCACCTTAACTTGCATCTTAATTACATGTGTTAAGACCCTATTTCCAAATAGGGTCACATTCAGGTGCAAAAATCTAGGACTTCAACATATCTTTTTAGGGAACACAATTCCATCCACAGGAGTTTCTCACCAGTACATTGAAGACAGCTATTTCCAAGAAGGCTTATTTTCAACTCTTGGCGTTGTTCTTTCATTAGCTGACACTGCATGTAGAATTTTACGCTCAAGGCCCTCAACACTAATAGCCCATCTTGCCTTTTCAATCTCTTTTTCTCTACAAATACAAACATACCAACGCCCCAACTTACAGTAAACGATTCATTGTTCCCAATGTTTACCCTGACTTTTCTCACCTCTGTGCCTTTTCTCTTACACTCAGCCTGAAATGCTGTGTTTTGTGTTAATTTAGATTACTGTTCAGCAAACACTGACTATAGTTCTCCTACCACCACGGGCAGAGGACCTGTCCCCACATATATACGCTTGGTTCACACATGGAAATTGCTTTGACTAATGGGAAATAAGTGAATATGACATTAGAGAAAGTTTAAATGTGCTTGCATAGCAGGGCTTGTGATTTGTCCTCTGCCATCACTATGAAAAATGTGTGCTTCTGAGTGGTCTGCTTATCTATGTAGGATGTGAGATACATGCAGTAGACTTGAACCTAGTCTTAGCCAGATCAAGGCTAGATCACCAATCCCCAGCCAACCCACAGATACATGAGTGAGAGTAAATGTTCTGAGGTAGTTTATTATATAGCACTGTTACGGCATTAAGTTGACTGTTATATCGTTTCCTCATGTTCAATCTTACCTTCTTTCAAAACCCAGTTTAGCTCTTTCTCTTTGTTACTTTCTTTGATTTCTTCCTCTTGAAAGCATTGCCTCTGCCCTCTGAACTCTCCTTTTTGTTTTATCTATACTTCTCTGAAAGCACTCATCTCCTTCCCCATCTCCTGCATTTTATTTTGTATTTGTGCTTTATTTCCCCAATTAGACTATCCACTACTTGAGAGCAAAGCATATATTTAATTTATATGTGACCCCATCATAACATTTTGAATGGAATATTCAAAAACTTCTGTTTAAGCTCTTAAAAAAAATTTGGCTCTGGGTACTGCAAGATAGAGGAAATTGCCTGTAATTCAAATATCTGCAAAAAATCAATATAAGAAAAAAACTGAAAGCAGAAACCTATCACAGATACATTAGAGTAATGAAAGTGAATAGCCTCTGCCTGAAAGTGGATTAATAAAGAGCAGGCATTTTATGACCCTCCAGATCTGGAAGGCTGCCTCCCCCAACCACTACCAGCCTTGGCCAAACCGTCATCTCTTCTTGGACCACTAAGTTAGCCTTCTGCTTAATGTCCCTACTTCTACCCTGGGCAGTCTGCAATCTCTTCTCCACATAGTGGTCAGAAGAATCTTTCCAAAATATAAAGCAGTTGCTTTCACAACCGTGCTTAAAACTCTTTATTCTACTGAGAATAAAATCTAAACTCTAATTGGCTTCCAGAGTCTGGGCTCTGCTCACCCCTCTTATCTCATTTTATACAGTCTCATCCTCTCCATACTCTAGTAACTGCAGCCTCCTTTCTGTTTTTTCAACATGTCAACTTTGTTCATACCTTATAGATACCACTCTTGCTGCTCTTCCTCCAAGCCTCTGTAGGGCTGGCTTCTTCCAGTCACTCAGGTCTCAACTCAAATGCTAACTTCTCAAAGAATTCTTCCCTGAACACATAAGCTCATATTGTCCCTGTTTTCCCTGCAAGACAGTCTCTTGAAGTTAGTGTATTCATTTATTTGTTCACTCTAGTTCAAGCTGGAACATGACTTATAGTCCTTCAGTTTATATTCCTGCAAGCGGTAAGGTTCTGTGGTTAAGGAATGGGTTATGGAGTCAGACTGTTTGGACTTGACCTTGGGCAAGTTACTTAGGTGAGGCAATTTTTCTTATCTCAATTTTCTCATTTGCGAAATGGGGATAATACAGGAAACAACCTCATAGGTTTGTTGTTAGTTAATAAGTACAAAGCAATTAGAATGATCTCAGGTACACAGCAAACACTATAAATGCTCACCCTTATTATTACTGTTGTATTATTCACTATTGTATCCCAATGCCTAGGACGCTATTGGTCATGTAGTCAATACTCAATAAATACTTGTTGAGTGACTGACTGAATAAATAAATGAATAAATAATGGAGTTGCCTATCAGATCAAATAATCTGATTTCAAGGTGAAAAATACATCTGATTCTATTTCCCGTGACCTAGACGAACTATATTATTAACTTAGAAGCAAAAGAGAAACCACTGTATAAATTAATTACATAAAGGCAAGTCTGATTATTTCTTAAAATTTATTTAGGAAACCAAAATTTGCCCCAAAGTGAAAACTCAGAGGAAACCCAATTTCAGAGAATGAAAGAAAAATTTCAGACTTTTCAAGTCCCGAGAGCTAGCTGGGGCTAGCCTAGTGAGGCTAATTCAAATCAGAACATCTCCCCAGAGTGGCTCAACATTGTCTGGGAGATCAATGTGGCACTTCCAGAGATGGCTTGACTCTGTAATGACCTCAGGGCATCAGCAATCTGGCCCCCTGCACCGGTTTACGTTTAGAATGATAGCGAGGAGGGTGGGATGAATAATCAAGTCTATATTTGCTTTTCCTGATTGTCCTCAAGAGTGAGCCTTCTTGACTGGCATTGCTTCTTTGTTTCCCAACTCCCATTCATCACTTTGAATACATTCCCATTAATACCAGACACAAAAACAGCCTAACCAGAAATAAACACCAACAGGATTCATATTTCTCAGCAAGCAAGGTCCTGGTGGCAAACTCTAGCCCAGCTCCCCTCAGGCCAGCTCCACCAATGGCAGCAAACGGAATTCAACATGATCTCAAAGTTTACATGGTGACAGATACATGTCAATAACCACAAAGACAGAAAAAACTAAAATACAATTAAATTTGTAAATAATATTACACTATCTCCCTTCATATTATGCCTTCTCGATTGTTTTTTTCTATTAAAAAAAAATAGATTTGGCCCTGGGCCCTGCAATTAGGGGAAACAGCACTTACTTCAAATATTTGTAAAAATAAATAGAAAGGAAAAACCGAAAGCAGGAACCTATCAGTTTTAAATACCCTGGAAAGAAGGCAATATTAAAACCAAAATAACCTCAGGTTTGTACCCATTTTAATGTTCAGCTACTGCAGAAATCTTATTAAGTAATACAGTTGACCTCGAACAATGTGGGCGGTGAGGGTGCCAGCCCCTCGGGGCAGGCAAAAATCCACAGATAACTTTTGACTCTCTCAAAACTTAACTACTAATAGCCAATTGTTGATCAGAAGCCTTACCCGTAACATAAACAGTCGATTGATACCTACTTTGTATGTTATGTGTTACATAAACTGTATTTTTACAGTAGAGTAAGCTAGAAGAAAAAGAGTGTTATTAAGAAAATCATAAGAAAGAGAAAATAACTTTACAGTACTGTTCTGTATTTATTGAAAAAAAAAAAATCCACGTATAAGTGGACCCAGGAAGTTCAAACCCATGTTGTTCAAGAGTCAACTGTTTTTCAATGTTATTTCCAGTGTTTATTTGGAACGCATTTTTTTTTTTTTAAGTTATTGCTAGTGCTTACAATCAGGAACCAGGTAACAATTCACCTCTACTGGAAACAGCACTGAGTGCAGCCTGGCCTCACAATAACTCAGAGTTATAGTACTTTTAACAAAGGATGGAATCTTTCCCTAANNNGGGTAGCTGCATTTCTAGTATATAACAAAGACGGTGGGGAAAGGATGGCACAGTTCACCTCCAGCCCCACCGGATGATTACAAGCACAGGGTCACCTCCGCAATTTCACTATGTGGATTAAGGCGAAGAGACTTCATCTGCAGCATGACCTGACTGCACTGAGCCGACAAAATCACAGTCTTGTCAGTCCTTCCCTTGGTGGCTTGTTTCATAACCGCCAGCAGATCGCCTACTTCCTCTGCTCCTGCCCTAGCTTCTCCAAACATCTACTGCCCACCATGACTTAAATCTTCATTAACTTTTGAATGCTCCATACATAACATACTTAACAGGCAAAAAAAGGCAGCATTTTAGAGACTCCTTTTGGTGTATATTTAAAGAATTTAATAAGGATGGTCACGGTTTGAATTCTAGCTCTACCCCTCACTCGTAGAAACTTAGGTGAGTACCTGAACCCATCTGAGGCTTGGTTTGCTCCTCTCTGAAAAAAAAAAATTTTTTTTTTAATTCCTATCCTTTCTTGCAGAGCTTTGGTGATAATCAGGTAAGGTTACACATATGAAAGAAATGAAAAAATATAAAAAGTATTATGAAAATTTACAAGCAGGAATAGGAATACAACCAAAATTCCTAAGTGCACCTTGATCTCTCTCTTGGTTGTGATGTTGTAAGAACTCAACTTCTGTTTTCTGAATCACAAAATACCAAGACATGATTCTGTCCTTTAGAAACCGCTGCTTCAAGCCCGTAACCAAGAATGTCTGTTTTCTTTTGCCTCCCACAAAACCCATAATAAAAAAACAGTTCAGCTTCTGGAGAATATGCCCTTATCAAAAATCAAAATGAAACTCAAAGGAAAATAGAAGAAATAGCAACACTTCCCGTCGGCAGGTGAATAAGTCTTCCACAGATCAGAACCGGGAACAACAGTCTGAAGGAGGAACATTCTAGCAGGTATTGTTCTCAGTAAACAAGAAAGCAGATGCCACCCCATATTTTGTGAAATATTTATGACTCCACCACACACCCTTTTGGGGGAGCAAATTGATGACTCTTGTACCCAACACAATCACCTGGGGTGTGCCAGGCACAGCCTCTATCAATCACACTGACATGATTTGTTTCTCCTTATTCAGAGGCTGCCTTCCCTTCAATCCAACGTCCAAGATGGAGAGGGTGAAAAAGATGGAATAGCCAAGGCTTCTCTCGTCAGTTTCTTTTTAAATGCCAAGAGTTATAGTGTTTGGGGGTATTGCTGCTGGACACAAAACTGTTCTGTCTCCTTCAAATTGGCCAAACAAATGGGGGACTGTGTTAATCCCATTTTAGTTGAGTGCCACGTATTCCATATTTACGGCTATGTGCATAACGCTGTGTCACAAGGTAATGTTCCATTCCGCATAAGATTAAAAAATCAGAACACATACTGCCTAAAACTGAATTAATGGTGGAAATTCACCCTGACAATGGATGGGAGTGACTATTGCCAAGATAAACTCAAGCACACAACCAGACTGGCATAACTCTTTCTGGTACAGAGAACTGGATGTTTACTCAGAAACATACATTGGGAATCTACTGAGTGCTGGGCAATGCATTACGGAACAATGTTTCCCTACCTTATAGGGGTCTCAGACTCAAGTAAGCAAGTGATCAAAATGTACCAAGTTTTCCATGATTGGACCCCAAATTTATCTCCTACTCTAGCCTCTGATTTCTTCTATTCTAGCCATCTGAAAGTAGTCACTTTGCACAACCTGAATTATCCTGACTTTACCCAAGCTTTACCTCATCTCATGCATCCCACTTTCCTCTTGTCAAAGGCCTATGCATTTTTAAAGGTCCAGTTCACATAGCCCCTCTACCATGAGATCTTCCTAGATTACCTATCCCTGAGTGTGAACAATCCTTCTCTTTTTCCTTTCAATTTCACATAACTTATATCTTATAATAGCTCTTACATTGATCTGACTTATTCTAGACTTAATTCTGGGGATGCTTATTTTCACAATCAATTGATTCTGTATCCTGGAGAGCAGGGGCTGTGTCTTCTTCCACTTTGTTCACCCTCTATGTCTAGTAGGTAAGGGATCATTATGGTTCAGTAGGATAAATTGTTACCAAAGATATCACTCTCACTTAGAGAGAACCCCATGGCATATTTGTTAATACAATTGTGTGGATTCTTGCTCCAGCTAGTTACATTATTTGATTTTATTTCTAGAGAAGCACTAAGTTAAGACTAGCAGATCCTACCCTCCCTGTCCCCTATTATACTAGGTGCCATCATGAAGAATTTTCCTTTAGGGAGCTTGACCCCACAGCTGTCTGCCCTATCACAGCCATCCCTAGGACTGAAAGACTCCACCACCTCCCCCTCATTTATTCTCAGCTCTGAGAGCCTCAACTGTCAGAAATCTTCTTGCTTGAAGATCTTCACACTTAAATATTTTTTCACCTTGTCAATACAAATGTTTGTTCATCAAAAACAGTAGATAAGTTGTTACAGTTTTTCATGTTTTGAATTCTCTCTTCCTCGGGGCAAAAAAAAAAAAAAAAAAAAGAGGGCGAGGGGGTGGTACTCAGCATCCTAAAACTGGGCTTTATACCCAGCATTTTCACTTTAGGATGTGTGGCTTATGTGCTGTGATAAATCTATGCAATAAAAGGAGAAGGGAAAAATACTCAGTAGTGACAAGAAAACTTAGATACAAAATTGACCCCCCACAGCCAGTCATCTAGTGGTAGGCTTTTTGGCTGAAGAATTGTATAGGAACATGGAAATCATAAAAGGGAGGGGGTACGGACATCAAGGACTGGAACTGCAAAGACAGAAAGATCTGCAAAATGTGTCCTTCTCAATATAACACTCCCAGCAGAGAGAGAATTAAACCTCAAATGTGAGAAAGCACTCTCAAACTATTTATTTTTATTCATCTAATAACCTACATTCCGTGATGCATTGGTGTCACAATTCAGTTGGATATATACATGAGATATTAAATGATAATAGAACTGCATTCATTATAACCATAGACACAAGATCACCAGGCCAAAAAAGCTGGATGATGGTCCAAACAGTTTAAACTTTCAATATTTTTATTTACAGGAGATTGTGTTGCATATAAACTGATCTCCAAGGCAATTAATGGAATATATGCATACATACATACTCATCCTAAAGAAGAGAAGAAATTGAAGGAAATTACATTAGTTATTTATTCACTGAGCCAAAATAAACACCATTATTTAAAACTGTGTGCAGTTCCTAGCAAAACACCAAATGTGAATGCCCACAGTACATGCTATCAAGTCTCAATCCATAATGGTCTTCTTTACCAAATTATCTATTACCTAAGCTAAGAAGTTGCTGAATTATGATGTGCTGGATTTTTACAAGATCTTTCTCAGAAGAAAATAAGAGTCTTCAATTCCCACAGTCCTGAATTTCCACCACACTTTCACTGTCCCTGAGATCACTTTTTCTTAGCCAGAATTCTGGCTATGTCACATAGAAGCTGTGTGACTTTGGGCAAGCTGTCTAACCTTTCTGTGTCTGTTGTCTTATGTATAAGATGAAGATAAAAATAACACAGTCTCATTAGGTTGTCATGAAAATTAAAATAGTTAATACAAACTGATAAACTGATTGGACGATGGTCAAAACATAATATGTACTTCGTAATGTTGGCAGATTTTGTGGGGGAGAGAATGAACAGAGTAACAGGGTCAGTCAAATAACTTTCCTGTTGTGATTTCAGTATCCATTATAACCAAAGTCTGAAGAGGGTGTTGATCCTTACATTTCTTCACTGTTCTTTTCATTTCTGGATGGTAACTAGTGCCATATTTTAACCGTAATTTATACATCAAAGTGTTCACATGTAATTTTCAAGGAAAGAAAGTAATTCACCACTATCCTCAAAATGTAAAACAATCAAGTTACACCTTCAACAACTTCTGTTATTGAACCACGAAAACTATCCATAAGGAGAGATAATATGAGATTCAGGAAAGGTTCCTAACCTTTGAGGCTGACATCAAGGGAAACAAGTGCCCTTTCTTCAACAGGTCCCTGGGCAGCTCCAAAGTGACCCCTAGGTCTAAACTAAGGAGCAGCTCTGAAGTTCCCAATTGCTCCTCTTCATTATATGCTATCCTTATATGATATCACACTAAGATTCTCTTTTTTTTACATTAATATTTTCTTAATATGGGCAATTTATCATATGGAATCTATATCATATTAGAAATGATAGAATAAAATATTTGCCATGTATACAAAAAATTCATAAATACTCACATTATAACACCTTAAATTTCAGCATTATTTACTGACCAAAGCAACAACAACACACAAAAAACCCAACCAAAACCCAATATCATTCTTGTAATTGTACTAGCTGAGGTGTAAATTTCCCTGAGGTTCACAAGACAATGATACTAAACATAAAATAGTCACTGAAGAGTGATATGAACTTTTCTTAAGGTTTTCTTTGTTAAATAGTTTGTAAATTACAAAAGCAATATTAAAATTTACCTGGATAGAAATGCAACTATAAAAAGGGAGAAGTTAATAACCTCCAGCCACCCTCATTTTTATCTCCTCCAATGAAATAACCAAGCTAAAACGCTGCTAAGTAGTCTTCCATATGCTCACTAAAAATATACAAATGTATAGAAAGTACTTGCTGGGTTTTTTTGTTTTTGTTTTTGTTTTACAAAATGAGCTCAGAATAGACACGTTACCATAAAACTGACTTTTCTTATCTAATAAAATATCATGGATATCCTTCTTGGTCATTAGGTATAAACCTAACATATAATTTTTAATAAGTGCATAATACTCCATATTATAGATGTCTTCTAAATTATCTCCCTATTTATTAATATTCAGGTTTTTTCCAGTACTTTTTAATCATAACATAAGGCTGGATTTTTGTATATTGATATTATCAAATGAGGGGTTGCTGAGTGAAAGGAAAATTGTGCTTTTACTGTTAATAGATACTGCCAGATTACTCCCACCAGCAATGGATGAGTGTATTTGCTTCCCACCATGTTTGCCAGAACTGGGTGTTATCATTTCCTTTGATTTTTGTTATTCAGGTGGGTGAAAAAGGCATCATTAGTTTAATTTGTATTTCCTAATGTGAAATTTTAGTGTTGAGTCAATCTTACCATTAAACAACATTGAATCATATTTCTCTAAATTAGGATTTCTCAAACTTGCACTATTAATTTTGGGCCAGATTATTCTTTGTTTGGGGGGCTGTCTTATGCTTTGTAGGATGATTAGTAGCATTCTTTGGCCTCTACTGACTGGATGCCAAAACACCTTCATCCCCTTCTGTAACAACCAAAATATCTCCAGACATTACCAGAATCACTTGCAGTTGAGAACCTCTATTCTAAATGTTTAAATAAGAAAGATTTTGATTTTCAAATTTACATACTAAATTTAATAAACGTGATTATGGAAATCACCTCCAAGATATTTTTTCTGGGTTGATAAATTCAAAACCTGCTCAAAATCTACGAACATGAGTGAATATATAGCAGCCACACAGCATGATGAATAGCTCTGAGGCACACAACTAATTTAACCCCAAGTCTGAAAGCAGAACCTTTTGATAGACAGAAGGGAAGTTATTCAAAACCTGGGCATAATACCTACTTTAATTTCAAAGTTAATAGGCAGCTTTTTTTCATTTCATTCCAACTCCCTGTTTATAACTTGTGAACAGGTAAAGATAAAAAGAGTTGTTAAATATTTAAATATCTATTCACTGTGGCAAAATCTCAAGTGAGGCTGTTTCTTTTGGTTATTTCTTTTGATTATTACAGTATTTTGATTCACTTTGATTTTCTAATCCAAAATAGACAAATTCTTTTCCTAAACTTCCTAGAATTGTAGAAAGACTTTCTCTTTTGTTAAGAAGTAGGGCTCCAAAGTATTTTTGCCATTTTTATTCTCTTAGACCAAAAAAATACACATTATACCTTTCTTAAGAAAAAAAAAGGAACTCTCTAATTGCATTTAGTACAGAGCCATTTTCCCCACCCTTAGAAGAGAAACATACCAAGAACAGGAAAAGCATTAGAAGAGTTTAATTGAAATTCAATACCAAAAGCAAGAACTAATATAACAATTAGTCATCTCCACCTATTTTCATAAATAGGTTGAATGCTGCCTTATTTATAATGGTGATAACACAAGACACATAGAGACACACAGCAAGTTCTTTGCAAAGAAACTGACCTTTAGCAATTTATTCCAGGAGTAATTTTCTGCCTTTAATTAGAGGCCAATATTCTTTTCTGATGAATTCATAAATAATAATAAAAAGGCGACCAGCCATTCCCAACAGGTTTCAAGTTTCCAGTTCTCTATCACAGCAAAGGGGTGGTTTTAAAAAGGCAAAATGCCAGTCATGAGATCTATGTGACTATTGATAAAATACTGACAACAGCACTATGGTGAATCAATCAACAATGCAAAGAGCTGACGGAAACAGAAACATGGAAACCTGCCCTCCTTTGCAGGACATGGGCTTTTGTGATAAAATCGCATGACCTGACAAAATCTCTCTGCATTGTTACAACACAGGCTTCCAGCACATGCCACTTTTATCGAAATCCATTTCTGAATTTTAGATTTTTTGAACCTAAAACATTTCACAAACTTTATGTAGGAAAAGAAAATTAAAGTTGCTTACCCATGGCTTATGACCACCCTTTACTCTCTTCCTCCAAGATAATTTTTTCCAAATTCCTAAAAATACGTTAACTTAACAGTTTGTATCATGAGTTGATGAGTCAATTAATAGCTTATATTTTCATATTGTTTCATCTCATTACCAGCTATTTCAGGTAGCTGTGTTTAATTATTAGAGTCCAAAAATGAATTGAGAAATGAAAGTCCCAACTAATGCTAATTGGTTTCCTATTACATGCATTTATAAAAATCTGTATAAATCGCTAGATTAAATAACAAGCAATTGGTGGTGTTCTTCCAATTACAACACCTCTAGCAAAAATTCCATTACACAGAGGCAAGTTGAATTATGGTTAATTTATTAATGGATTTGATATAGAGCATAATGAGGTTGTCGATATTGAATCCACTTATATTCATTTAAATAATCAGTGTTCAGAGACTTTAAAAAATTAAGCTAACTTTTAGCTAAGAGAACTCAAAATCAAAATTGTGGAGAAGGAAGTAATCAGACAAGTTGTAGGTGGCCAGCCCACTGAAATATTCAAGATAATCACACAGCTCTGGGAAATAGCCTATCCCACCACAGCTACCTCTGTCGTCTACATTTAGTAGTGCTTATCTCTGCCCGACACAACTGGAGATCTGGTGCAATCATTCTAAAGTGGTACACCAAAATGAGGAGTTCAGAGAGGCTCCTGGAGATTTAGACATTTTCTTAAGTAGGGAGGACTGACTTTTTGTGGCCAACTCTGCTTTTTCCATCTCTAATGTCTATAATCCAGTTCTAAGTGAAATACAAAGTGTCTCTTCTTGTGATAAAATTGAGTACTAAACAGGTTAATATTATTTTTTTCTAAGAAAAGTTATCATTATTGGCATATCCATTGTGGTCTATTTCTGAACATTTAAATGGCTTCTTTTTTTTTTTTTTTTTTTTTTTTAAAGATTTTATTTATTTATGTGACAGAGAGACAGCCAGCGAGAGAGGGAACACAAGCAGGGGGAGTGGGAGAGGAAGAAGCAGGCTCCCAGCCGAGGAGCCTGATGTGGGACTCGATCCCGGAACGCCAGGATCACGCCCTGAGCCAAAGGCAGACGCTTAACGACTGCGCCACCCAGGCGCCCCTTAAATGGCTTCTTAATATATTTTATTCATAAAGAGAAAGAGTGACATGTTGAAAAATTATATGTAAGTTGCACATTATGTAAAGCCACAGAGAGACAAACATGTACACTATTATTTTTTTGTCAGCTCCAGATTTAAATAATTAATAAAGCTTAAAGTCTGATTTTAATCTTGAGCAGTCATTCTGAATCTCATTCCCTTATATATTATCCTTTGTATGATTATATATATTTGCAAGAAATTAATTTTTTAATTATTTTTTAATATCCGTATATGTAAAAGAACACATAAACTCCCTGAAGTCACACTGTCTTATTTATACCTTTATTGCCAGGGCCAAGCACAGTGCCTGCCCAGTAGGAACTTGGTGAGTTCCTCCCCTCCAATCAAGGACAGAGATTGGCAGAATGGATAAAAACACATGATCCACCAATATGCTGTCTACAAGAGACTCACTTGAGATCCAAGGTCACAAATAGGTTGAAAGTGAAGGCATGGAAAAAAGATATTCCACAAAGATTGAAACCAAAAGACAGCAAGGGTGGCAATACTAATATAAGACAAAAGAGACTTTAAATCAAAAAAGATTACACGAGACAAAGAAGGACATTGTATATTAATACAAATTTCAATATGCAGGAAGATATAACAATTATAAACATTTATATACCTAATGACAGACCAGAAAATATATGAAGCAAAAACTGACATAATTCAAGGAGGAAATAGACAGTTCTACAATAACAGTTGGAGACTTTAATACCCCACTCACAATAATGGAAAGAACAACCAGACAGAAGGTAAGTAAGAAAACAGAGGACCTATAACAACACAATAAGCCAACTAAGTTTAATAGATATGCACAGCCAACAATGCCCAACAACAAAAGAATATACATTCTTTTCAAATACACATGGGACATTTTTCAGCATAAAACATATGGTAGCCCACAAGTTAAGCACCAAGAGATAGATAAGAAGAAAGAAGGAAAGAAGGAAGAAAGGAATGAAGGAGGCAAGAAGGCAAGAAAGACCAACCAATCTCACACAAAGTATCTTCTCTGACCACAGAGGGTGAAGTTAGAAATCAGTAACAAAAGAAAGAAAGTTCACAAAACAGTGGACATTAAACAACCCACTTTTAAGCAACCAATGGATCAAAGAAGAAATCACAAGGGAAACTGGAAAATACAAACAAAAAGAATACAACATAGCAAAATGCATGGAATGCAGTGAAAGCAGTGCTAAGGGAAAAATTTATGGCTATAAATGCTTACATTAAAAAATAAGAAAGATCACGAATCAATAATCTAAATTTACAACTTAAAAAAATAGAGAAATAAGAACAAACTAAACCCAAAGCTGGCAGAAGGGAGAAAATAATAAATACTGGAGCAAAGATAAATGAAAAAAAGAATAGAAAAAAACAGAAAATATTAATGAAACCAAAAGTTGATTCTTCAAAAAGATCAAAAAAATTGACAAGACTCTAGATGGGCTAAGAAGAGAGAAGACTGAAATTACTAAAATCAGAACTGAAAGGGGGGATATTATTACTGATTCTAAAGAAATAAAAAGGATTATGAGAGAACTGTGCATAATTGTACACAACAAATTGGATAACCTAGATAAAATGGACAAATTCATAGAAACATAAAACCAACAAAGACTAATTCACAAAGAAATAGAAAATCTGAATAGAACTATAACTAGTAAGGCGATTGATTTAAAAATTTCCCAACCAAAAAAAAACCCCTGGACCTGTTGGTTTCACTGGTGAATTTTACCAACCATTTAAAGAAGAACGAAAACCAATCCTTCTCAAATTTCTCCAAAAAAATTGAAGAGGAAGGAATATTTCCTAACTCGTTCTATGAGGACAGCATTACACTGATACCAAAGCCAAAGACACTCACTACAAGAAAACTATCCCTATGAACAATGATGCAAGAATACTCAATGAAATATTAGCAAACGGAATTCAGCAGCATATTAAAAGGGATTATAGACCATGACCAAGTGGAATTCCTGGAATGCAAGGCTGGTTCAACATACAAAAATTCAATCAATGTAATATACCACATCATAAAATTAAGGAAAGCAACACAAGATCATCTCAATAACACAGAAAAAGCATTTGAAAAAATTCAAAACCCTTTCATGATAAAACACTCAATAAATTAGGAACAGAAACTACCTGAACATGAGAAATGCTGTTTATTAAATAAAAACCAGTAAACATCATACTCAATGGTGAAAGGACTGAAAGCTTTTCTTTTCTTTTTTTTTTCTTTTTTAGATTTTATTTGTTTGGGATAGAGAGAGAGGGAGAGAGCATGTGCAGGTGGAGGGGCAGAAGAAGAGGGAGAAGCAGGCTCCCCGCCCAGTAGGGAGCTTAACGCAGGACTTGATTCCAGGACCTGGAGATCCCAGGACCTGAGCTGAAGGCAGACACTGAACCAAATGAGCCACCCACGTACCCAGGACTGAAAGCTTTACCTCTAAGACTAGAAACAAGGCAAGGATGCCCACTTTCAAGACTTGTATTCAAAATACTATTGGGAGTTCTAGTCAGAGCAAGTAGGAAATAAAAACAAAAGGCTTCCAAAGTAAAGAGGAAGAAGTAAAACTATCTGTTTGCAAATGATATGATCTGATGTGTATAAAACCCTGAAGATTCTTTTTTTGTTTCTAGTGACTCATCACTTACATACAACACCCATTGGTCATCACAAGTGCCCTCCTTAATACCCATCAACTATTTAACCCACTCCCCACCCACTTCCCTTGAAACATCAGTTTGTTCTCTATAGTTAAGAGTCTGTTTCCCAGTTTGCCTCTCTTCCCCCACCCCCAAGCCCCAGCCGTGTTCACCTGTTTTGCTTCTTAACTTCCACATATGAGTGAAATCATATGGTATTTATCTTTCTCTGACTTATTTGGCTTCATATAATACTCTCTAGCTTCATCCACATTATTGCAAATGGCAATATTTAATTCTTTTTTATGGCTTAGTAATATTTCATTGTATACATACACCACTTCTTCTTTATCTAGTCATCAGTCAAGGGACATTTGGGCTCTTTCCATAACTTGGCTATTTTTTATAATGCTGCTATAAACATCCGGATGCATGTATCCTTTTGAATCAGTATTTTTGTATCCTTTGGGTAAGTACCCTAGTAGTGCAACTGCTGGATGATAGGGTAGTTCTATTTTTAACTTTTTGAGGAATCTCTGTACTGTTTACCAGAATGGCCACGCCAGTTCACATTTCCATCAACAGTGGAAGATGGTTCCCCTTTCTCTGTTTCCTCACCAACACCTGTTTTTCCTGTATTGCTAATTTTAGCAATTCTGACTGGTGTGAGGTGATATCTCATTGTAGTTCTGACCTGTATTTCCCTGATGATAAATGATGTTGAGTATCATTTCATGTGTCTGTTAGCCATCTGTATGTCTTCTTTGGAAAAATGTCTGTTCATTTCTTCTGCCCACTTTTTAACTGGATTATTTATTTTTTGTGTGTTCAGTTTTATATGCTCTTTATATATTTTGGATACTAACAATCAGATATGTCGTTTTGCAAATATCTTCTCCCATTTAGAAGGTTGCTTTTTATTTATTTATTTTTATTTTTATTTTTTTAAGATTTTATTTATTCATTTGAGAGAGAGACAGCCAGTGAGAGAGGAAACACAAGCAGGGGGAGTGGGAGAGGAAGAAGCAGGCTCCCAGCGGAGGAGCCTGATGTGGGGTTCAATCCCAGAATGCCGGGATCACGCCCTGAGCTGAAGACAGACGCTTAACAACTGAGCCACGCAGGCGCCCCATGGAAGGCTGCTTTTTAGTTTTATTGACTGTTTCCTTTGCTGTGCAGAAGCTCTTTATCTTGATGTAAATGGTATTGATTCCTTGATTTCTCTTTCTGCTGCTTCATTATTGCTGTACAAAAATGTTAACATATTTCTGTACACTGATTTTTTATCCTGTGACTTTACTGAATTCATGTATCAGTTCTACCAATTTTTTGGTGGAGTCTTTTGTGTTTTTTATGTCAAGCATCATGTAATCTGGATATAGTGAAAGTTTTACTTCTTCCTTGCCAATTTGGATACTTTTATTTCTTTTTGTTGTCTGATTGCTGAGGCTAGGACTTCCACTACTATGTTAAATAACAATGGAGAGAGTAGACATCCCTGCCTTGTTCCTGACCTTAGAGGAAAAGCTCTCAGTTTTTTCCCATTGAGATGGATATTAATTGTGGGTGTTTTGTATATGGCTTTTATGACGTTGAGGTATATTCTCTCTATCCCTCCTTTGTTGAGTGTTTTTTATCATGAATGGATGTTGCACTTTGTCAAATGCTTTTTCTGCATCTTTTGAGAGGATCATATGGTTCTTATTCTTTCTTTTATTAATATGAATAAAAGAATGCTTTTATTCTTGTCCTTCTCCCTCTGCCCCTCCCCCTGCTCATTCTCTCTCTCTCTCTCTCTCTCTCTCTCTCAAGTGAATAAATAAAATCTTTTTTTAAAAAAAGCCATTGTTTCCTTGTTGATTTTCTCCTTAGATGATCTGTCCATTGATGTAACTGGGGTATTAAAGTACTCTACTACTATTGTATTACTATCAATGAGCTCCTTTATGTTTGTTATTAATTATTTTATATATTTGGGTGCTCCCAAGTTACAATTATTAGATCTTCTTGTTGGATAGTCCCCTTTATTATGATATAGTGCCCTTCTTCATCTCTTATTATAGTCTGTGGTTTAAAATCTAGTTTGTCTGATGTAAGTATTGCTACTCTGGCTTTCTTTTAGTGTCCATTTGCATGATAGATGTTTCTCCATCCCTCATTTTCAATCTGCAGGTGTCTTTAGGTCTAAAGTGAGTCTCTTGTAGGCAGCACATAGATGGTTGTTGTTTTTTTATCCATTCTGTCACCCTATGTTTTTTGTTTGGAACATTTAGTCTATTTACATTCAGAGTAATTATTGATAGATCTGTATTTAGTGCCATTTTACTACTTGTTTTCTCCTTGTTTTTAGAGATTTTATCTGTTCCTTTCTAGTGTATGTCACTTTTGGTCTTTTGTACCCACTCAAATAGTTCCCTTCAATATTTCTTGCAGGGCTGGTTTAGTGGTCACAAACTCCTTTAGTTTTTGTTTGTCTGGGAAACTCTTTATTTCTCCTTCTATTCTGAATGATAGCCTTGCTGTATAGAGTATTCCTACTGCAGATTTTTCCCATTCAACACACTGACTATATCATGCCACTTTCTTCTGCCTTGCTAAGTTTCTGTGGAGAGATCTGCAGCTAAACTTATGGGTCTTTTCTTGTAAGTTATGGACTTCTTCTGTCTTGCTCTTTTTAGGATTTTTTTCTTTATCATTATATTTTGCAAATTTAACTATAATATGCCTTGTTGTTTGCCTGCTTTTGTTGATTTTGATGGGAGTTCTCTGTGCCTCCTGGATTTGGACGTCTGTTTCCTTCCCCACATTAGGAAAGCGTTCAGCTATTATTTGCTCAAATAAAACTTCTGCCCCCTTTTCTCTCTTCTTCTTCTTCTGGGATTTCCATGATATGAATGTTATTACATTTGATAGAGTCACTGAGTTCCCTAAGTCTCTTGTGATCTATCATTCTTCTTTCTCACTTTTGTTCAGCTTATTTTCCATAATTCTATCTTCTATATCACTTATTCATTCCTCTGATTCTTCCATCCTTGTGGTCATTACATCCAGTTGGTTTCAAATCTCAGTTATTGTATTTTTCATTTCTGTGAATATTCTTATGATTGTTGTTTTAAATTCTCCATCAGGCATATTACTTATATCTGCTTTGATTAGATCTCTGGCTGTGATCTTTTCTTATTCTCTCTTTTGGGATGAATTCCTCTGTCTTGGCATTTTGTCTAGGTTTCTGTTTCTTCTCCATGTTAGAAAACCTTGTTATATTTCCTGGTCAAGAGGGTAATGGCTTTATGAAGAAGAGGTCATCTGGTGTCCAGGGACTGGCACTTCAGGAAGTATCTCTGGTATGTGCTGCATACACTCTGTTGCTGTGTTTTGGCTGCTCTATCCCTCAGGTCAGTCATCTGCAGTGGGCAATGTTTGGACCTTGGCCAAAGTATGGCGAGTTTTAACTAGGGTGCTGTGGTCTTTAGAGTGCTGTGGTCCGGTTGTTAAATGAGCCCTGCTGCTATTTCCACTAGAACTGAAGACTTGCAGAACTCTAATGTCAGTAGATATGGTGTGTGTGGAGGTTTCTGGGGAAAGGGCCCAATGTGCTGGTCCTTAAGCACATTTACCCAAGAAAAGCACTACCAGCAGAGTGCAGAGAGGTGGGACTTGGTGCAAGCAGGTCAGGCAGCCAGTGTTGGCGTTGTGCTATTTACTGAAGTTGGTTTATGGTGAAGGGTGGGAAAGGGAAAGTCTCCCTACAGAGCAGAGTCTGTGCTTGCTGCTCTCAGGAAAGTACTCCCAGAAAAGCAAATCATTTCCCTGTGTGAATCCTAGGCATTTTTCAGATCACCGTTGTCACACTGCCTGTCCCCGAGTTGCTTGCCTGCCTGGAACAGCACAGTGCACTTTGGGATCTATTCCAGACAAGCCTACTGATTTTTAAAACTACAAACATCCAAGACATACTGTGGTAGAAGCCTGCACTGGTCTTCTGGGGGAGGTCTTGCTGTCCTGGGACTGATGTAGGTTTGACCCAGAAGGGTAATCATGCCAGAGTGCAGAGGCATAGGATTTGGAGCAAAGCAGGCTAAGCAGTCTTAGCGTCAACAGATGTCTCTGTGCCTATGCTGAGAGGCAGGGGAGTGAAAAGGCACCTGCCAGCTTTTTTGTACCCTGAGAAGCAATGCCAACTCTCACAGATGCACTCCAAGAAGAGCAAACAATCTCTCCTCGTGTACCTTAGGTGATCTTCATATCATGCTGTATGCCCTGGGATTGCTTGCCTGCCTTCTCTCCAGGAGAAGGGCAGCACCCTCAGGGCTTTATCCCAGCCAAGTCATGAACTTTGTTGATCCCTACTGGTTGCAAAAACTCACAAAAATCAGCCCCTCTCATTTTCCCAGCTAATGGCTTTGGAGAAGTGCTTTCCTTGTCCATATCCTTGTGTACTCCATTCTTGTTCGCCTTTCTCCATGTCAGGGCTCCCTCCCCTCCACAGTACCCGAGATTTGTCCCCCCCTCAAACCATGTCTCTGCACTTCCTACCTTCCTCAATGTGGCCTCTTCTCTCCCTTTAGTTGTGCAATTTGTTCTATCAGTTCTCAGGTTAATTTCTTGGGTATTCAGAATGATTGGATAGTTATCTAGCTGTGTTCGAGGAAGACGCAAGCCTATGGTTTTCTACCTTGCCACCATCTTAGCGCCCTGCAAAACCCTAAAGATTCTATGAAAAACTGTTAGCCTAATAAATGAATTCAGCAAAGTAGCAGGATACAAAGTCACATTCAAAAATCAGTTGCATTTCTCTATACTAACGAACAATCTGAAAAAGAAATTTTAAAAAATTTTAATTTACAATAGCATCTAAAAGAATAATATACTAAGAAATTAACCAAAGAGATGAAAGACATGAAGAATGAAAACAGAAACATGGTTGAAAGAAATTAGAGAAGACAGAAATAAATGGAAATACACCCCATATTCACGAACTGGAAGACTTAATATTGGGTAAGATGTAAATACTACCCAAAGTGATCAACAGATTCAACTCAATATCTATCAAAATCCCAGTAATAGTTTTTGAAGAAAAAGAAAAAATTATAAAATTCATATGGAATTTCAAGTGTCCCAGAACAGCCTAAACAATCCTGAAAATGAGAGAAAAACTGCAGGACTCACACTTCTTGATTTCAAAACTTACTATAATGCTACAGTAACCAAAACTGTGTGTTACTGGCATAAAGACAGACATATATACCAATGGAATAGAAGGGAGAGCTCGGAAATAAACCCCTGGTATAATTCTTGACAAGGGTGCCAAAGACCATTCAATTGAGAAAGAACAGTATTTTTAACAAATGGTGCTAGAAAAGTGGATATCCACATGCCAAAAAATGAGGTTGGACCCTTACCTAAAACTATATACAAAAATTAACTTAAAATGGATAAGACCTGAAGTAATGAAACTCTTAGAAGAAAACACAGGACAAGAGCCCCATGACATTGGATTTGGCAAGATTTCTTGTATATAACACCAAAGGCACAGGCAACAAAAGAAAAACAGACAAACTCAATTTCATGACAATTTTAAAATTTTGTGCATCAAAAGATATGATCAAGATAGTAATATGTTAAGCCACAGAATGGGAGGAAATATTTTCAAATAATTTGTCTGACAAAAGATTAATATCCAAAATACATAGATATCTCCTAAAGTTCAACAACAACAAAAAATCTGATTCAAAATGAGAAAAGAATTTGAACAGACATTTTTTTCCAAATAAGATCTAGGAATGACCAATAAGCACATGAAAAGACGCTCAACATTACTAATCATTAGGGAAATGCAAATGAAAACTACAATGAGATTCTACCTCACACCTATTAAGATGGCTACTATCTAAAAAACAGTAAACAATAAGTACTGGCAAGGATGTGGAGAAATTGGAACCCTTGTGCATTGTTGGTGGGCATGTAAAATGGTACAGCCTCTGTGAAAAACAGTATGGCATTTCCTCAAAAAAACAGAAATGTCATTACCAGCCACAGCAATCAGGCAAGAGGAAAGGAAAAAAAAAGGCATCTAAATTGGTAAGGAAGAAGTAAAACTTTCACTGTTTGCAGTTGACATGATACTCTATATAGAAAACCTTAAAGACAACACCAAAAACTACTAGAACTGATAAATAAATTCAGCAACGTTGCAGGATTAAAAAATCAACATATAAAATCCATAGCATTTTATATACTAATAACAAAACAACAGAAAGAAAAATTAAGGAAGCAGTCCTAAGTACAGTTGCCCCAAAGATGATAAAATACCTAGGAATAAACTTAACCAAGGAGGTGAAATATCTGTACTCTGAAATTTTTAAAATAGTGATGAAACATACTGAAAATGATACCAACAAGTGGAAAGATATTTTATGTTCATAGACTGGAAGAACAAATATTGTTAAAATGTCCATACTACCCAATGCAATCTACAGATTTAATGCAATCCTTACCAAATTACCAACATTTTTCACAGAACTAGAACAATCCCAAAATTTATATGGAACCACAGAAGACCCCAAATAGCCAAAACAATCTTGAAAAAGAAAAACAAAGCTGGAGGTATCACAATTCCAGATTTCAAGTTACACTACAAAGCTGTAGTAATCAAAACAGTATGGTACTGAGACAAAACCTGACACATCGATCAATGTAATAGAATAGAAAGCCCATAAACAAACCCACATTTATATGGTCAATTAATCTTTGACAGAGCAGAAAAGAATATGCAATGGGAAAAAGACAGTCTCTTCAAAAAATGGTGTTGGGAAAACTGGACAGCAACCTGCAGAAGAATGAAACTAGACCACTGGTTTATACCATACACAAAAATAAATTCAAAATGGATTAAGGACCTAAATGTGAGATCCAAAACTATAAAAATCCTAGAAGAGTGCACAGGCAGTAACTTCTTCAACAGCAGATGTAGCAACTTTTTTCTAGATATGTCTCCTGAGGCAAAGGAAGCAAAAGCAAAAATAAACTATTGGGACTACATCAAAATAAAATGTTTCTGTACAGCAAAGGAAACAATTAACAAAACTAAAAGACAACCTACTGAATGGGACAAGATATTTGCAAATGAAAAATCTGATAAAGGGTTAGTATTCACAATATATAAAGAACTTATAAAACTGAATACACAAAAACCAAATAATCCAGTTAAAAAATGGGCAGAAGAAATGAACAGACATTTCTCCAAAGAAGACATATAGATGGCCAAGAGACACATGAAAAAATGCTCGACATCACTCATCATCAGGGAAATATAAATCAAAACTACAATGAAATATCACGTCACACCTGTCAGAATGGCTAAAATCAACAACACAAGAAACAACTGGTGTTGGAGAGGATGTGGAGAAATAGGAACATTTATGCACTACTGGTGCAAGGGCAAACTGGTGAAGTCACTGTGGAAAATAGTACAGGGTTTCCTCAAAAACTTAAAAATGGAACTGCCCTACAATCCAGTAATCACGCTACTGGGCATTTACCAAATAAATAAATAAATACAGAAACACTAATTCAAAGGGATACATGCACCCCTATGTTTACTGCAGCATTATTTACAATAGCCAAATTATGGAAGTAGCCCAACTGCCCATCAATAGATGAATGGATAAAGAAGTTGTGGTATACATATATAATGGAATATTATTCAGCCATAAAAAAGAATGAAATCTTGCCCCCTGCAAAACATGGAGCTAGAGAGTATAATGCTAAGCTAAATGAGCCAGTCAGAGAAAGACAAATACCATATGATTTCACTCATATGTGAAATTTAAGAAACAAAACAAACAAAGGGGAAAAAAATAAAAGACAGAGAGACAAACCAAGAAACAGACTCTTAAGTATAGAGAACAAACTGAAAGATTACCAGAGGGGAGTTGGGTAGGGGGATGAATGAAATAGGTGATGGGGATCAAAGAGTACACTTATCATGAAAGCACTGAGTAATGAATAGGATTGCTGAATCACTATTTGTACACCTGAAACTAATATAACACTGTATGTTAACTATACTGAAATTTTAAAAAACTTAATAAAAAATTAATGAATAAAAAATATATGCAATTACCAAATAGTCCAGTAATTCTACATCTGGGTATATACCCAAAAGAATAGAAAGCAGGGTCTTGAGATGATATTTGTACACCCATTTTCATAGCAGCATTATTCACAGTAGCTAAAATTTGAATGCAACCCAAGTGTCCACCCACAAATGAATGGACAAGAAAATGTGATATATTCATGCAATGGAATAGTATTCAGGAAGGAAATTCTGACATATGCTACAATATGGATGAACCTTGAGGCCATTACACTACATGAAATAATCTAGTCACAAAAAGATTATATGATTCTACTTATATAAAGTACTTTGAGTAATCAAAATCATAAAGATGAAATATAATAGCAGTTGCCAGGAGCTTGTGGGGGAAGGGAAAAAGGGGGGTTATTTTTAAATGAGCATAGCTTCAATTTTAAAGATGAGAAGAGTTACAGTGATAGATGGTAATGATAGTTGCAGAACAATGTGAATATATTTAGTACTACTGAGCTGTACACTCAAAAATGATTGAGATGGTATTTACATTATGTGTATTTTACCACAATAAAAAAAGTAAAATCTAGGCCCAGGTGGATCTAAGAAAGAAATTATACCAATTTCTCAAAAATTGTTAAAAAAAATAGAAGAAGAGGGAACCTATCCCAACTCATTCTATGAGGCGTGTATTCACTAAGTCCAAATTCAAAGACAGTATAAGAAAAGAATTCTACAAACCAATTTCCCTCATGAACATAGAAGCAAAAATCATTAATGAAATATTAGCAAATTGATCCCAGCAATATTTTAAAAGGATGTATCAAGAGGGATTTGTTACTGGAAAGCAAGATTGGCTTAATATTTGAAAATTAATCAATGTAATTCACCACATTAACAGAATAAAAGGAAAAAATCATATAATCACATAACTACAGAAAAAACTAGATAAAATTCACACATTCATGATAAAAATTTTCAATATGCTAGAAATAGAAGGAAACTTTCTCAATCCAATAAAGATAATATACAGAAAACCTATAGCTGAGATTATATGGAGTGGTGAGGGACTGAACCATTTTCATCTATTATGAAAAATTAAGTAAGCCTCACTGCTTCTATGCAATATTGTATTGGCAATAAGGCCAAAAACATAAAAGCCATGTAAAGAATAGTAACAAATTTTTTTTTCCAATGTCAAGACTATGTAGACAATCTCAGGGAATCTACAAAAATATAAACTATTAGAATAACTGAATTTAACAAGATTTCAGAATATAAGGTTAATTAAAAAATATATACAGTAACTAACAAAAATGAAATTTTCAATTATCATTTAAAATAGCATCAAAAACATAAAACACTTAGGAAAAATTTAACAAAATTAGTTCAAGATATTACAAAATGCTTCTGGAAAAAAATAAAGAAGTTCAAAATAAAGAATTTACCGTGTTCACGATTAGAAGATTCAATATTGTTACATGACACTTAACACAATCCAAATAAAAATCCTAGCAGACTTTTCCACAGATATTGACAACTGATTCTAAAATTTTTATGGAAATGCAAAGGACTTAGAACAACCAAAAATCTTTAACAGAAACAAAGCTGAAAGCCTTACACTTTCTGATTTTCAGATTAACTAAAAAGCTATGATAATCTGGACAATGAAATTTGGGTGTACAGATAGTTAAACAGATCAATAGAACAAAATACAGAATCCAGAAATAGAACCACATTTATATGTTCAACTGATTTTCAACCAAGGCAATAAAGCAGTTTAATGGAAAAAAAGTCTTCAACAAATAGTGCTGGGAAAAATGGCTGTCTATTTGGAAAAAAAATAAATCTTGACCCACACCTCATACCATCTTCAAATATAGATTTGAGTGGATATAAAAGCTAAAATCATAAAGCTTCTAAAAAAAGATGGGAGAATATTTTTGTGACATTAAGACAGGCAAATATTTCTTAGACAAAAACTTGAAAGCACTAAGCATAGAAAAAAGTACATAATGGACATCATTAAAATTAAAATCTTTTCATCAAAAGATACATTATGAAAACTAATAAGCAAATTACAGGCCAGCAGGACCCTGATGCCAAAACCAGACAAAGACATTAAATGAAAGAAGATTACAGACCAACTTCCCTATGACCACAGAAGAAAAAATCATTAATAAATACTAGCAACATAACCCAATAAAAATGGGCAAAAGTCTTAAATAGAAACCTTATAAAGGAAAACGTATGAATGGGCAATGATCACATGAAAAAGCACTCAACAGCATAAGCCATCAAGAAAATGCAAACTAAAATCACAGCGAAATTGTGTTTAAATGTCTAACAGATACCTCAAGTCTAATATATCCATTATGGACCAACTTCTACCCTAATTCAGTTGGTAGTTCCAGTTCCTGTTGTTCAAACCTCCCAGTTACCCAATTCAAAAAATTTAAGACTCAGCCTATCCTTCTATCATTTCTCCACTCTCAACTAATCCATTAGCAAGTCTCCAAAACAGATCCCCATCCTTCCACACCCTTCCCTCTCTAATTCTTCGTCCAAGCCACCATCTCTTCTTGCTGGAATTACTGCTATAACCTCCTAATTTAACTCCTTGCTGTATATATGCCCTACTTCAATCCAGTAATGTGAGTCAAATCATGTGTCTTACTCTTCTTAAAATTCTTCAATGATTTTCCATGACACATAGAATAAAATTCAACTTCCTTTGCAATACCTACAGGGCACCACATAACCTGTCCCTTGCCTATTCTTTTCACTGGTCACAAGTCATCTCTATCCTCCAGGTCACCCCTACAGTAAGCTCCAGCCACCCTGCTTTTCTTCCCCTTGTGTCTGCCACACCTATTTATCCCCTCTCTGGACACCTATTTATCCCCTCTCTGGGCTTCCGCCCTTGACTTTCCTCCCCCTTACTCTTCCACTCATCCTTCATGTTTCAACTGTAATGTCAACTCCCCACCAAACTTAGAGATTCTTGACTATTCACTCCTCTTCTCTACTGGAATATAAACTCTATCAGGCAGGGGCCTTGACCATCTTATTCATTTTAATGACTCCAGGACAGAGCACTAGCCAGGCACAAAATAGGCCCTCAATAAATGCTGCTAAATGAATAAATACACAGGTCATTTAAAATCAATAAGCAGTAGTGTCTAGGTTTCCAGGACATTTAAAATTTGCTTGGCTAGATTTTCTACTTTGTATTTTTTGGTTCCATTATTCCTGATTTGCTTCATATTTTTAACTTCTCTAAATACATTTATGCTACAGCAATACTCTCACTGGTGTTTTCAGCACCTCTTAATTTTGTATCATCTGCAGATTTCATTAATTTATTGCTTACTGCCTGTTGAAAATCATTAATGAAGATGTTTAATAAGAAAAAAGCAACATCATTCCCTATGTACTGCAGCAGAATTACTAATCACTTAGCAAATGCTGAGAAAAGCATTTAAAAAAATGTTTCCCCACATATATAGAGCCTGTACTGAAAACATTAAGCAAAATATATTTCATTCAATTGTTTCCTTCCTTTCTTTCTTCATACAAATATTTAAATTTTCATTTAAGCTCTAAGGCCATGAAAATAGGATGAAGAAAACAAATTAACTAGTTTACAAGGACCTAGGTATCCATTCTGTTAATTCTATTATGGAGATACAGACAATTCTCTTTACTGACCAATTCTGTAATTGTGAATTTCCGTATTTACTAAAATGTACATGTAACTCCAAAATCAATACTCATGGTGCTCTTGTGGTCTTCACAGACATGTGCAGAGCTATGAAAAATCTGAGTTGCCTGATGTGCACATTTGTAGCTAAAGCTCTCTGTCTTCTTGTTTCCACCCTCACACTCCAAGTAATCGTCTTTTTGTGTGTGTGTGAGAGAGCAATTTAGTGCCACATTTTTCACATTTTTGTGTTTTTCTTGGTGATGTTGATGGTTAAAATGTCCCCTAAGTGTAGTGCTATCGTGCTACCTAGTGTTCCTAAGTGCAAGAAGGCTGTGATGTGCCTCACAGAAAAAATAGGTATGTCAGATGAGGTTCATTTAGGCATAAGCTGTACACTGCTGTTGGCCATGAGTTCAATGTTAATGAACCAACGTCATATATTAAATAAGGTGTCTTTAGGCAGAAACACCCATAAAACAAAGTTATATACTGACTGGTTGGTGAAAATGTGACCGCAGGCTTGCAGGAACTTAACCCTATATTTTCCTTAGGAGCAATGGTTCAGAATTCTCTAATTCAATGTTTGAGGCAACTTCATAGAATATAACAACCATGAATAATGAATGTCAACCATGTGCATAACATGCTCTAGGAGTGAGCATTATTCAGGATGGCTTCATATAGAAGAATGCTTAAGTAAACACTGAAAAATTAGACACTAAAAATGGCAATAAAGGTGTAGACAATGAGGTGTACAATGAGAATAAAGGACAGGCCAGGAAGAAGGAACAACAAATAAAAAGGCAAAGAGCAGAAGTCAACAAATTACAGCCCCTGGGTCAAATCCAGCCCCTGTCTACTTTTTATAAATAAAGTTTTATTGGAACACATCCATGTCCATTTGTTTATTTATTGTCTGTGTCTGTTTCTAGCCCTGGCATGGAGGCACCAGAGGCACAGTATATTTAGGGGAAGGGAAATAGTTTGTTATAAATTTTTCATGTGGGAGATGGACAGCAAATGAAGACAGAGAGTTGGCAGGAGTCAGATGATAAACAGTCTTATACGCCAGACAAAAGGTTTACATGGGGGAGGGTATGCTGGTAACTGGATGCACTACAGACTGGAGAGGAGAAAGACTAGAAGCTGGAGGCCAGTGAAGAGGCTTTGGGAATAGTCTAGCTGAAGGAAAATGGGCACTTGGTTCCTACTGTGATTTAAAGGGAAAGGAGACAATCTGAAACACTTTAAAGGAGATGAAAGTCATTATAACTTTGTGAACATTTTGGCTTGGAAGAGCATGAAAAAAGGAAGGAACAGATAATGACTCCTGGGCGTGAATTCAATGAACCAGTGAATAATGGTCCCATTTTCCAAGACTTCCAAGAACCCAGAGGAAGAGTTTTGAGAAAGGGAATAATAAGATTTTAGTCCTGGACAATTTGAACTTGAGATATACTAAGATATCTAAATGGAGATGTTGTGTAAGCATTTGCATATACAGATCTGCAGAAATAGGGAGAAAGTTCTGGATTGAACAAACAGCTTTGGAAGTCATCAGATGATAACCAAAACTATCATTGTGGTTAGCTTAATAAGAGAAGGCACAAATGATGAAAGACATAGGGAAGAAATGGCTTCACAGGACAAAGGATGAAAGAGTTGACCCATTAGACACAACAGCCAGGCATGGGTAGTGTAAGATTTTACCAATAGTTTGTAGTAGTGGTTAAACAGGGAAAGAATCACTGATATATCATATGGATTTGAATTCTTGTCTTATATGGGTGCATCAAACGCTTTACATTTATGTCGTCTGATTCCTCCTTAATTTGAATGAAAGGCAGCTAGATCCATTCCACAACTTCAAGCCAGAATTAAGGAAGCTCTGCAAGATCATACTTTATGCAAGTGCTCAAATTCAAGGGTCAACTGAAACAAACTGGAGTGTTATCATACTGCAGGGGCAGGTAGAGAGGAAGTACCAAAACATGGCTCATGTTACTGCTGCTCAGATTAAATGACCAAGTAAGAATTAATATCTCTCTTTCCAAGATAAAGGGAACTTGAAGTATTTATTGAGTGCTTCCTGTGTATCACACACAGTGCTTGGTATAATTAGAGAACATTCAAGCTGAAGGAGCTGAGGTACACCTTGCTTCAGAGGCGACAAATTGTGCTCTTCAGAGTCCTAAGCAAGCCTTCCTGGGTGCCAATCCCCATTCCTTGTGGCAGAGCCCAGCTATCTACTAAATGAACCCATCTCTTACTGCTTGTCCTTGGGAAAGAAGAAGACCACATTTCCCAGCCTCCCTTTCATTAAGTGTGATGGAATTGATAGACCCAGTTCCAGGCCTGGACCATGAAAAACCTCCCATAGGTAATCCTCTCTCTCTGTTTCCATTTCTAGTTGGGGTCATAAACTTGAGCTGCCTTGGAGCCCTCACGTTGAAGGTGACAAAGACTCTGTCTACTGGGGTCTCTAAGTGATGATCTAGAGAGAGGCTTAACCCTTCAACCGTCACTCTTGGCTACAGACTGACTTTATGTGAGTGAGAAATAAAATCATTTTGTTACAACACTGAGATTCAGGGTCATTTGTTACAGTACTAATGATAATTAACTAATACATTCTTCCTTAAATCTAAACAGTACTGTATTTACCATTTTCACCTAAAGGGTTCCATATAAGTATGTGTTTAAAAATAGGAAAGATTTCATCACTATTAATAATATCAGTTCCCCAATAAATCAATGGTACACAAGGTGTCATTTGATCTAAACACTAAGAGACAGTAAATTGCAATGAAATAAAATTATGTTTAATTGATCTACTTATCCCTGCTAGAAACAGAAGTAAGAAAAATCTGACCTAATAAGTAAATGTTCTAGCCTGCTTCTCTTGACTTAACATGTTCTAAATACCTGAGGTTCTCCTAGCTTCTTTTCTAAGCTTCACCATAGACTTTGCAGAAGGCTTTTGTTTTTAGGACTGTATTTCAAAAAATGTAGCAGTTATTTGAAAGCAGTTGAACTTATTTAATATTCAAGAGATATTCAATCACGTGCCAACTAAAAACACACTAAGCACTGTTATTATGTCTGGGGAATGTAAGGAACTCATGCCTAGGAAGTGAGACAGACACATGACCCAAAAAATGCAAAATAGTGAGATAAATGTTAATAGGTATATGAACAAATATAGGAGAACCAAAAATAGAGCCACAACTATTTGACATTCCATAGGTTTCATATAATTTAATATCCTCGAGGATCTTATATAATCTCAAAGGTTATTCATCAGCAGCTAGGAATAAGACCCAACAGAATAGTAATGCATCTATTATTTCCCATCGCCACTCAGTACCTTCATATTGATTGTAACCACTATTATTGATGAATTTCTACTTCTGAATCATAAAAAAATTAAGGTTGTATAAGGTGCTTCACCAGTGAAATATAAAAGAAAGACCCAAACTTTGGGGTTAAAATACTTGTAGATTCTACTAGTTTCTATTACCCCAGAGAGATGTGATGAATTTCTGTACTTTGTCTATCATTGGGATAGAAAAGAATAATAGAATTTTAGAGATGGAAAGGACCTTAGAGATCACGTAATCCAACAAGATGAATAAACTTTTCTTTTCCATTGCCAATAAGCTGGCAAAATCTGATGAATACAACTCTTTTGAGTTATAGGTGGCCTGATGAATTGAGACGGCCATGGTTCAGCTTAAGACACTAGAGTTTCTCCACACCACAAAAAATAAACTTTCTTCATAAACAAAGTCAATTTAAGTTAGGTAGCTTTCATCACTTCTATAAATATACTATAAATGTGGGAGCAAAAAAAAATGTACCCTGAAAGAAAAACAGATAAACTTTTGCTTGGTTTCCCTTTTGAGGCTTTGACAGAAAATGCTGCAATGCCCTACTTACTCTTTTTTTAAAGAAATTCTTTTTGAAGACGACTGTAGCATATTTTCAAGAAGCTGCTATGAAATGCATTTAAGAACAAGGGTTTCTCAATAATTGATGATCATTATCTGATAATAATTAGAGACAATCAGATATTTTAAAAAGTATTTCTACCTTCATCAACGACTCTGAGGCCATGTTAAAAGAGAAGGTTGTGGTTCCAGATATCCTTGTCCCCGGCACTTGTTGTTAATTCCCAGGCTCCTAGTTCTCCTAATACTGGGAAGTCTTCCTGGGTCACCATCATTCCTTCGTCAAAGATAATTTTAAAAACATATAGTTCATAAAGAAAGCAGTTGTTTAAAAGCTGAGTGGAGGGGCGCCTGGGTGGCACAGCGGTTAAGCGTCTGCCTTCGGCTCAGGGCGTGATCCCAGCGTTATGGGATCGAGCCCCGCATCAGGCTCCTCCGCTATGAGCCTGCTTCTTCCTCTCCCACTCCCCCTGCTTGTGTTCCCTCTCTCGCTGGCTGTCTCTATCTGTGTTAAATAAATAAATAAAATCTTAAAAAAAAAAAAAAAAGCTGAGTGGAGTTCATCAGAAGTTCTCAAGCTTGGCTGTACATCACAACCACCAGATGGGATTTCTAAAATAAAGAGATTACCAGATCTTACCCCCAACTACTGATTAAGTAGATCATGTATGGGACCTGGGAACATGGAATGTTTTTAAGTTTCCCAGGTGATTCCTGTATACAGTTGAGTTTGGGATCTGGTAATGCAAATTATCAAATCTTTCAATAACAAAAATGTTATTTGCATCCTTAACTATTCGATGCAATGTTTAGGATGATATAATTAATCAAAGAAAATGCCTTTTGCCTTCTTATAATTAAGAGGACTTGGACTCCAATTGACTCTAGGATATAGGATGCAAAAACAAATATGTCATTACCCCCAAACACTCTCTGATACAATACTATAATTTGATAGTTCACTAAGTTCGGCAAAACTAAGTTAAAAGGACTCATCTACATTATATTTTGGCTGTGTCAGTAATCATTTTATTTTTCTTTGCTTCTAAGGGTGACCTTTAGCTTTCCGCAGCAGGCATGATGGTTTGTTTTCTTTTCTTCCAGTGAACACTACTGCTTATTTTATTTTTGGTGCATTGCACTATTTTTCCAGCCACAGGCACAATTACAAATCACCCTATAAGTTGCTTTCATAACTAGAGCTCCAATGGGGATTCAACAAGATTCTCTGTAGGTAATTACCCAATTGGAAGTTAGCCAGATTCCCAGGACTGCAGCCCTCACACTCGTGAACAGGACTCTTTGATTGTTAATAATCACGCCCAGTCAGCAATCCGGTATTTGGAAATCCTTAGAAAGCAACTTAATGCTCTATGAAAAACATGGGACAGATCACAAGAAGAGGAGTATTTTCACACAGTTGCCTGTTGCGGGTAGGTCCAACCAGCTGACAATGTAGCCAACTGATATTCAAAGTCATCTGTTTTTGCATTCAAGGTGTTTAATAATTGAATGCTGAAACAGAGGTATTTGATTTTTCTCCAAATTCATTTTTCTGAGAAATTCCACACCTTTCACATGGTTTTATTTTTATCTGTTATGTGTGTCATTTTTCTTCCTTTTCAATGACAATGTTGTTAACAATACAGCTATTTGTGAGCACAAGAATGGCCCAAGATGTCAAAATGTACTCTAACGATTTTTCACATCGAATGCATTTGATTAGTTGCAAGGGGCATCTATTGACACTGCTTGCTGTCATTTGCCACTCCAATTTTTTTTTTTCTATAGAATGAATCTCTCCCTTTTTTTTTTTTTTTACTCTGGTCACGTTATAAGAACTGGGCTTCAGTGAGATCTGGTGCTATTTCCTCGAGCACATTGTGGTTTGTGGTTCAGCTGGTTTATATATAGTACAGGTATGAAGGTATAATGCTATCAGAGTCCGCATGAAGGTATAATGCTATCAGAGTCCGCACCCTTTTCCTCTAACTGAAAGTACAGATCCTTCAGCAAAACTCTTCTTCTCAGTGTGGCCCCAAACAAGTCCTAAACATTTCTCATGTAGTGGGCCTCCTTCCCTCCTCTTTATCTAGAAGTTTCCCAGGAGACCTGGGCAGTAAAGAATTTGAACTCCAGAGTCACACTCACAGAGTTCAAATCCTGGCTTAGCCACTTACAAGCTGTGTGTCCTTGGACAACTTGCTTCGCCTCTCAGTACCTTCCACTGTCTTATCCGAGGCATGAATATACTCTAAATACTTAACTCACTGTGTTGTGGGAAGAATTAAGTGGATTTATAATGTTATATATACTCTATTATTACCCTTCAGGTCCTTTCTGTTCTATGAAACTTCTCTTACTGCTCCAGCTCACATCTATTCTCCCCCAGCCACCTGTGACTCCTCATGAATAAACACACATTCGACGCTTAATCTGTATGTCAGTATATGCAGCCGCACATATTATAATATCTCTAAGAGACTGAGGGACCAGATTCATAGACTTCTGTACCGAACATAGTTGCTTGACCAACTTACATATCTACACCTTTTTTTGGCTGGTGATGCTGTGACTATAAATTGCTGAAAAGGAGATTACTCAAGAAAAGTAGAAAGTTTTCATACAAAAAAAAAAGTAATTCTGACATACAATTGCAAATAAATCCCATCAGGAAGAAAAGGAGCATCTAAAGAAACCAATTCTCTGAGACACTTAGGTTTTAAAATGGAAATATTCAAAAGATGGTAAGAAGGGCTCTTAACCAGATGAAAGAGGCATGGACTTATAAGAACTATGTCAGAAAGGCGAAGGCCCCAAGTGAACTGAGGCTTGATGAGAAAAATGTGAGGGACAACAAAGGAAGCTTTTACAGTTTTATTCAGAACATGAAGTTGACAGGGATAAGCAGCTTTCTGCCTTGGGCTGGTGGTCTAATTCAATGGATAACCAAGAGGAAAAACACAGCAGCAATGTAAAAGTGAGGGATTTCCAAACTGAAAGGGGTGGAGCACAGATCAGTAAAAAAGAACAGTAGGAGGGAGTAAAAGAGCTCTGAGATCAAAGGCATAGAATGGAGGCAGGATAGCCCAGTGGTGAAAGAATATGAGTCTTGGGTTTGAGCTTGGCTCTGATAGTCACTGGCTATGTAACCTTGGGCAAATTGCTTAACCCCTCGCTGTCACAGCTTCTTGTTCTATAAAGTAGAGGTAAAACGCTTCCTTCATAGGTGAAATTTGTGAGGATTAAAAAAAGATAGTATTTGTTAAGCACTTAGCCCAGTGGAGTGCTAAATAAATTACAGCTGTGGTTGTTGTCTTTAAAATAATACTTATATTAGTGATATAATAAAGGGCATCCAGATTCTCTTAAGCTGTTCGGGTCTGCTGACTTGCATCAATTGTACCTTAAAGGATCAAAAGAAATTTCCAAGGGGACTGACAAACCTCCACAGAATCTGAAAAATCAGAGACCAAATAGACACTCTAAGACAGGAGGCCAATAAATCCACTTCAAATTTTTAAAAAAGGTAAGGAAAAAGATGGAATCCAGAACAAAGCAGCTAAATGGGATGGTTTGAAACAAAGAAAAGGAACAGTGATGGCTAGAATGAGCTGCAAAGGTCATGACTAGCTGACTTCATTTCCAGTCTCCTTCACCCAGTATCACACAGTTTTTATTCTAAATCAAGTTACTAAATCAGGATATGAGTGACAATGGGCTCCATTAAAATAGAGACAGTGTCTCTTTTGTTCCCTGCCAACCCCTCAATGCCTGGCATCTAGTAGGCATTCAATGATACCTAGTTGAATAAGTGGATGAGTAAATCAACGAATAAATGAAATGCAATAGGTCAGCTATCTCTATATTTCTCTAAGCCATTCAACAGAGTATCATAAATTACTGTAGATAATATGGAGAAATTGAAAGATGGAAGTACATTGAAGGAGATTCACAACTGGCAAAGCCCTAGACCCAAAAGGTACTGATCAGACCTCACTGCTCTCTCCATGGCTCTGCTCTATTCAATATGTCTTGTAAATCAATAACTGAGATGAGTATATAGAAGACATGTTTAGCAATTTTACTAATGATCTGGAGTCAGGAAGGGCAATGAATACCCTGGAAGGTAGAGTTAGCATTTAAACATATTTCAATAGACTGGGATAGTAGATCAGATCTGAGAGGATGAAATGTTTTAACATAATGACTCACTTCTGAGCACTACATTAAATTATACAAAGAGCTCCCTTAAAACTTATTTTCTGTAGTTCTCATGATGGTGCTGTAATGGACCGAATGGTGGCTCCCAAATAGATATGTTCACCCACAACTTGTTAACGTGACTTTATTTGGAAAAGAAGGTCTTTGCAGATATAATTAAGTTAAAGATCTTGAGACAAGATCATCTTGGAGTAGGATGAATCCTAACTCCAACAACAAAAGTGTCCTCAGAAGAGAAGGGGTAAGTCTCAGGGACGGTGATGTGAAGATGGAGGCAAAGATTGGAGTGATGCACCTACAAGCCAAGGAACACCAAGGGTTGTCAGCAGCCACTAGAAGCTAGTGAAACATGGAAAGGATTCTCCCTCAGAGCCTCCAGAAGGAACCAACCCTCCTGACACCTTGATTTTTGGACTTCTGGTTTCAAGACCTGGGAGAGAATAAATTTCTATTGTTTTAAGCCACCAAGTTTGTGGTACTTTGTTACCACAGTCCTAGGAAACTAATACACTTTTTTTTTAAACAAAGGAGGAAACCAAAGTCAGAAAGGTAACAATATTCCTAAATATTTTTCATTTGACAGGTATTTGCTGTGTGCCTGTTATGTACCAAGAATTATACTAGATGTTTGGCTTCAATGGTAAACAAAACAGACTTGGTCATAAGGAACTTCCATTCTAATTGAGGAAGACAGAGAGTAAGTAATGAAACCAAGCTAATATGTTGTTAAATTAATTAAACAAGGAAGCCATTAGACTGAGGTGGCTGTAATTAGTTGGGGCCACTGATGTCAACAACCTGAAAGCTAAGCCTGTAAATGTCTCAAAGTTAAGAAATCAAAACCTGAGGACAACCAGTCAAGAACAGCCAGCTAGACTCAAAGCTACAGAAAATCAAAAGCATCTTCTTTGCAGCCACACCTTCTCTGTAGGTCTTTCCCTCAGCACCTGCCCGTAAAGCACCCCTACCTGCTTTCAGTTAGGCGTTACCCCAAGCAAATTAAATTTTGCTCAAATAAACTCTTAAAATTTTTAATATGCCTCCGTTTATCTTTTAACAATGTAATGTGGCAGGCTGGGGTAAGTGCTACAGAGGAAAATAAAGCAGGCTATGGAGGACTTGGGGTGCTGTTCTATACAGCTAGGTCTGGGAAGGGTCCTCTGATACAGGGGCATTTGAGCAGAGATCCGAAAGCAGAAACCTGGTAGAAGAGGGTTTTGTGTAGAGGCAGTGAACAGAAAGGCCCTGAGAAGAACGAGGCTTAGTGAGATTGAGGAGGACAAGGAGGCCAGGGCCGGATGGAGTGACTAAGGTGGAAAGTAGTTTGGGACTACTTGGGAAGGAAGCATGGCAGTGAGAGGCAAGGAACAGATTCTGTGGGGCCCTTGTAGGCACGGTAAATATTTTTACCTTTTGCTCTGAATTAAATGAGAAGATGCTGGAGCAATTTGGGCAGAGGAATAATATGTTCTGACATGATTTAAAAGGCTCACTCTGGCTAATGTACAGAAAACAGGCCGTAGAAGGGCAAACGTGAAAGTGAGGGAGCAATTATGAGGCTGTAATGGCAATCCAGACGGGAGCCCACGGAGCCCAAAACTGGGAGGTTCTAATGAAGGTGGGGAAAAATGATCAGCTTCTAGGAATGGCTAAAGGAGAGACTGGCAGTAGTTTTGAGAGAGGAGCCGAATCTGATTTCAAGATTCTGGGCCTAAGCTACTGGAAGGATGAGGCTGCCATTTACTGAGATGGAAAGACAACTGATTAGTGGTACAACAGAAACCTGAACTCAGGTTATACCTGCCCTTACTCAGTGTGGTCGGTGCATTCACCCCAGATCCCACAGAAGTAAAGTGGTGCTGTCCTAGAATTAAAACCAAACCAAAACAAAACAAAACAAAAAACCAAAAACCTTCACAAATACAGGATGGGAAAAGGTAACTTAGCAGTCACATGATTGAAATTCTTAAAAAAGTCCTACTTGAGGTCAAGCCCAAATCGATCCTCCACAGGGTGGCACTGCCGAAAACACAAATCGTGTTGTCTTAGAGAACGGTCTTTGACCCAGGAGGTAAAAGCACCATTCAAGACCACTAAGCATAAAGCAGGACGTGCCGTTCTCAGAGTTACACTTTTAAACAAAGAAAACCAGCAAAGAGAGAAAGAATTCAGAGGGCAGCAGCTGGAACAGAAGGGCATTCAAAGACTCGAAGGTTGAGTGAGACAGGTTTGGAGGAAGGTGAAGATGAGACAGCAGAACGAGAAAAATATTCAGTGAAATGGAAGATAACGATGCTTAGGTCACAGGGCCGTTGATCTGATTAAGTGTGATAATGTACGTGAAACCACTTTGTCCACAGGCAAATGCTTTACAAATGTTAAGCATCATTATCACAGTTGAAGGCCTGTCATGTAGAAGAGGTTTTAGTTATGTTCTGTGTGGCCCCACGAGGTAGAGCTGGAACTAAGAGCCAGAAGCATTTCTACTGAGAGACAAGGGCTGTCCGTGGACGAGAGGGGCTGTTTCAGTCAAGTGACCTTCTCAAGTCTAGAGATGTTCAAAGGCTGACCAGCTGAACACATGACAGGGATATTAAAGTGGAATTCTCCCTTTTATGGTCTGTAAGTTTGGTGGGTTTTTTCCGGTGGTTTTTTGTTTGTTTGTTCTTTTCTTCTTTTTTTTCTTTTAACGATTCTGAGGCTTTCGTAGTAGCTTGACGTTTTCTTCTTATTGCTTCTGTATTAGGCCCTTGGTCACATTCATCCCAGGAAAAGATAATTCAATTTTCCCAATTAATCAGTAAAGCCACAGGTGGCCTTCCCACAGAGGCCCAGTTATGCCATTTAAACTAGTCTCTTGATAGAACTTATAGAAGAGTTTAGAGAAATCTTTTCCAACTCATCAAAGGCCTACAATAGAATAAAAGCCAATAATAATAATTATATATCTCACCAAACCATGGTGGTACGTTTAAACCAGTGAAACTTTTCTTTTAAAAGAGTGGAAACAATATAAATTATTATTAGATAACTGATAAACACCACAATGATGAAATGTTCTTGCGAAGGTAAAATAATTGAGATGATAATTAGGCATAATTAGCATTATTATGAGTCAATCATATTTCAGTGAAAAGAAAACATATTTGGCTAAAAGGATATAATTTTGTTGTTGGTACTTCTCAAATTCTTTCTGGTTCAGCTAGGTCACTCATTGTATTTGCCAATCAATTATTTCAGAGATGACTGGAGATTTCCATTTTAACAAAAGCCTTTTTTAGTGAGCAGCAGAGCTTTTAGAAGCCCCTCTCCTTGATGCACCCTGAATCTTTTCACTGGCTCTTGTCACTCTCTCTCTAATCCACATATCTCATAATGACTACTGCCAGTGTCGAAGTCAAACCTACAACCTAAAATGGCAATAACAAGATGACAGTGTTGAGATGAAAGGACTACTTTATTTCCCCTGTTTTATTATACCACTCTCAAAGATTTGGCAAGGCAGGGGATTGGGGGGGTGGTGGTGATATTTTATCACAGAAAACAATCTTTCCCATTTTCCTATGTCATCCATAATTTCTAAAATTGCATTTGTTAATTAGGTGAATTCCTGTCTATGCTCAATCTCCAGAGGATTTTATTCTTCCTCCCATTTTTAGGAGAATTCTTTGGACCTTGATTTAAAAAAAAAAAAAATGGGCAAGGGAATCCTTAAAAGTAAGGGAAGGTGTATCCATAACAAAAGAAGACATAGAAATAAATGCACTATTGGACAAGTTAGGCAACTGCTTAGAGGTGGTAGAACAAAAAAAAAAAAAATCAGAATAAATAAGGAGACACACAAATCGGTGATTTAAATCTCCAGGACCTGGAAAGTTATGGTGGTAAATAAAGCCCAGGTAGAGGCTGAAGATGGTGAGTTCCAACTGTGGAAAAGAATACGGTTTTCCACAAGAAAACGGGGGTAGTTCTTTAAAAAGATACACAAAATGTGCTTAAGAGAAAAAAGAAGGTTCTAGAAGGGAAGTTTGGTCACCATTAGAACAGTAACTATGATATATATATAACTGTGATATAGCTGACAGAATAATCATGATCCCAGGATTTCAGCAATCAAAATGGAAAGTTACATTTCAAATCTTTTGGTATAATCCTTATTCTGGGGTGAGGAGAGCGGGATCTCTAAAAAAGTTACGCTAGAGAAAATAAAAGTACCATATAAATAAAAAAATCTTGAATTTCTCCTTGATAATTGGTACTCTCCACAGAAGCCTCAAAAGCCCAAAGGTCCTGTAAGATACAAATTCTAGTGAACATAAAGAATTCTCACAGTTTAAATGATCTGAAGAAAGAGGTTAATAGTGGGCATTAAAAAATGAACTACAGGATGCTTCAAGTTTGATAACAACAGTGACATAGCTCTTTACGTCTCTCAATGCACTTATCAATAATTTATTAGGAAAATGTCAAAATGTCCTTATCATGAAGGTACACAGGATAATGGTACTTGCTTTTAAAGACAGTTCATGCAAGAAGCTTCAAAATGATCATCAGGTGTTTGAGGCAAGCTTCCAACCCTTCCATCTAGCCACCTACTTAAATATTATGGAACATAAATCAAAGGCAGCAAGAGTGAAAAATGAGTTCTTTGAAAATGCAGTTTTTCACAGTGAAAGGCAGATGAGGCCCCGTCTTGTAACTGACATATTTTATCACTGACCTGTAGCTAAAACTCTTAAGAAATATTCTGAAACTTTTGTTTGGCCATCACATCCCCCAGCTGATCACCATATTATCTCACTAGTTCAATAAAATTAATATTTTTACCTCTGTCATCTCTTGTTTTTCTAGATGTCATCTTTTGACCTTAATAAAATACGAGCATGTGGTTACAAAGTAATACGAATGACTTTTAACAAACACACTCAAATGTATGTCTGGGAGAGTAATATCTCCTTCAAGGAAAATGCAACAATGTTGTGAACACAGGCAGCAAAGTAGGACTAAATAAGGGGTCCGCCTCCCAGGTTTGAAAGACAGTGCTCAGTTGGAAGTATAATTTGTGCTATGGATACTTGAAAACACACTTTGCCTTGTATTTTTAATAATCACTTTTATGACTCTGGTTACCAATTTCCGTGAGAAAAAATACATGTTTCAACTGCCATTCCTGATCATGTTAAGATTATGAAATCTGGAAACGAACTGTGTTTGAATCTCAGATCTGTCATTTACCGGGTATCTGACTTGGTACCTCAGCTTCCTTGTCTGCATAATGAGGATAATGATAGGTTTATAAGGTTGTTGTGAGATTAAATGACGTAATTTATGTAGAGCACTTTAGGATAGTGCCTGGTCCATAACAGGTACTATATAAGCATTAGCTATTATTATTAATATTATTATTATTACTGTTGTTTGTGTTACAGTCATAATCTCAACAGAGTATCCGGGTATAAACTCAATGAAGAAGGTGAAAAGTTCTAGGCTTTCAATACCTGTGCCTTTTCCCCAGTAAGACAAATTAAACATGTGCATACATAAAGGTGCACTGTTAGCTCCATGAATACACAAAAGTGTTATTTTTACCAAAAAAATCGTTGGTTTTTATAATCATCAAATGAATAGTATATGCAGGGAAAATAAATATTTTAAATCTAGAGTATGATTAATTCACATCTGAACAGAGATCGGCTTATATAGAAAACAAAGCATAAGTGAAAATTAAATTTGCTTTTTCACTGAAAGAAAAATCACTGCAAAGATGGGTATAGATTACCTAAGGTAAGGTAGGTTTCAAATGGTTGCCACATCTGGCACGACAACTCTCTATATAGCTTTACAACCTCATCCTCTAAACATCTTGAGCTATCGAGAGAGCAGTAAATGTTGGTGCCTGGATCATGCTTCAGGTAGTGTGGCCAGCTGCATTACTGGCCCCAATTTTTCACCCCTCTCTCTTTTCCTGTCCTTTACCATGTGACTTTGCACTACTTCCCCAAAGGTCAAGTCTACTTTTTCACCTCTTGACTTTGGGGTTGGTCATGTGATTTGCTTTGGCCGACAGAATGACGCAGTAATGAGCCAGTAACAAGTGTAGGCCTCAAAAAGGCAAGCATGTTTCTGTCTGCCTCTACCATACAGAAAGAAAAAAAAAATCGTGCCTATGCAAGACTTCTAGTCCGAGGGACCGAAGAGAATGAGAGACCCAGGGAATGGAGCAGCACCAGTAAATGGCCTCAACCAAGCCCAGACTCAAACACAGCTCTGGTTTATCCTCAGAAGAATGAACAGGCTGGCTGACTCCCAGTAGGCTCATGAACAAGTCCAGGAGTAGCCCAGCAAAGCTAAGTCTGATCAACTGATCTTAACCGACCCTTAGGCAGTTGTGCTATATTCATAAATTATTTTACTTATTTTTAATAAGCTACTGGATTTGGGGGTGTTTAGTTATGCAGCAAAAGCTGACTCATATAGTTAGAATGTTTTCCATTTTAAATAATATAAAACGGGACCCTAACTACCTTAAGCATTTAGAAAATGTACGGTTTCACCAAACTGAGACCAGTGATAGCTCTGGCTTAAGGTGCAGTTTGACCTAGAGCTTCAGCACGTCCTCTGAAAATCTCTGCAAATTTCTCTGCAGTCTCTGGGCTTTGGACTTCTCTGTGTATGAGCTTTGTCCTCAGATGAAGGTACTCTCTTGGAGCAAAAATGGCAGAAATTCTGAGCCTATTTGCATACTTAACCTTGCATATTTCGTCTTGAAGAAAAGAGAGATGAAGAGTGACTTTATCCCAGCACTGCAAACAAAAGTCCTGAGACGCACTCTGATAGAACCATCTTAGATCACTGTTTGTTCCTGAACCATTCAGTGTGGCCGGGGGAAGAAATGATCTGATTGACTCTTCCTAAGTCGTGGGTTCCAAACCTAAAGTCAAATTTACCAGATTCCACAAATTTTTTCCAGTGCCAAGGACTGCTGGGAAGGGGGAAAGGAAAATAAATATGGGAGAAGCAACTAGCAGAACACACAGCACACTTTCTCTCTTGTAGTGTATTAGCACATCTTTCTCCCATTGGGTCTCAGATAGTCAAAGACTCAGATTGTTACCCCTGCCAAATACTCTTTTATTAACAGCAATAAATGCGACTTATTTGAATTAACCATATATACTGAGAGGTATAAAGATTGTTTTAGATAAATAAAATGTTAAAAGACAAGAAAACAAAAGAAGTTATAATGCCACCATTGATCCCCCAGTAACTAGAAACAGCTTCTCTTTGAAATCTCAGTACCACCTGCTTTGCATCTGCTCGACCAACTGAGAAATGCAGGTCTGGCAAAGAGAGAAAATCCATTTTAAGTAGATCTGTGACAATACAGGGCGAGAAGGTCTTGAAATCCACCAAGGGTTTTAATCAATAAGACTGACAGCACAGAGCATGCCAGAAGCCAGGAAAAGAAGAGTTTGCAAAAAGCATTCAAGAAACAGCCCGAACTCTAAGGTTCTGGTGACAAACCAGGGCCAGCAAGGCAGAAGCACATACTACCATCTTTCTCTTCTGATCTAAGGAAAGGCAAGAGAGGAAAGGGCTGATTAGCTCAGGGAGGGAGGGTTTTTGTTCTGTTCTTTTAGATTCCAACTTTCCAAATCAGGGGAGAATTCTAAAACCCATTGTCTAATTTCAAAAGTTGGGTTTGAAAAACATGACAAGCTCTTTTTTTTGTCACCTAATTCTCAGCTGTAAACCGAAGCTCCTCGAGTGTGCATGCTTCATAAAAGGCAAAGGGACTTAATTGAATTTTGCATGCCGCTTCTAAGTGGATTGCTAGGGTATACCAGGATTAATTAGTTTCGTGTTGTTAATTCAATTCAAAGGTTGCTGATAAACTAAGACCATCACACTCCATTAGGAGAAACAAAAACTGCTTAATTATGACAGCATCTTTGAGGTTGTGGATAAGTTTTATCAGTATGCTGAAGTTCCATCCTGGGTTTTTAGGGTTTGTGATGAATCCACTGCAGCAGACCAGAGAGACCTCAACGATCAAAGCACTTTTCACCAAATTTTTAACTTTTCAAATTTGGTAACTTTAAAAAGAAATTAATCCTTGATTTCAATGGCTCTTTCTGCTCTTTTGAATGTAAAATTCCATTTTTGGAAAAATAACTCTAAGAGAACTACTCTAGCCTTTTTTGCATGTCTGCATGTAAAATGTACAAAGTTGCATATTTGGATTTTGCTCTATCTCCCTACCCCAAACCTTTACTGTACTGTCACAATCACAGTTACCATGATCCTTTATGGATAAAAAAAAAGTCTTTTATCACCTACATATTTTATTTTGTGTACAGAATGTTGAAAATACAATTAGCTACACAGTCTTGCAAATAACTGTTTCTCTTAGCCTTGTCCCTAACTAAATCCCACGTCTCTGTGAAAGCCCCTCGGTGAGCAAGCCTGCACACAGGAGCACACCCACTCACTGCCTTGCCAGTTGGTTTAGACGCACATGCATACTGCAGTTTAGGATCTAGCCAACTTTCTTTGCAGCCTGCTATCCTGGAACCCATTTATCATCTTTCCACATTTAATACAAGGCACTTCCCTGCTCCTGGAACACTCCCCCAAGTATGTGCATGTGCGTGCACATACACATGGACACACGGAGACACACAAAGCACAGACACACGCAAACACCTCTACTAATTCCTCCTCACCCCTCAGCTCTCAGTATACCCCCGCCCCCAACTTCACCTAGGACACCTTCTTTGATCCCCAAAACTAGGTTACATATCACTCCTATGGGCCACTTCAGCACCAACATTTAGCACTAATGTTGCAACCGACAGACTCTAACAGCCTATAAATTTATCAGTGACTCTTAACTAGAAATTAAGCTCCTGAATGACAGGGACAGTACCTTACTCATGGTGGTATCACTGAACAGTACAGGGCATGGCACACTGAAGAAATTCCATCAGCATTTTTTGAATAAATGAATAAAGGCTAGAATGATTGCAAAATTAACTGCAGAATCCCTTTTATATATTATTCCATCCTAGGTCATTTCATTAATGACCTCCTTACTTCTACCCACATCTGGCATCTCTACGGATTGATTAACCCCTAGCAACTCCTCTAGCAGAGACTTGTTGCTGCCTCCTAATGTTCATTCTTCCCTTTTCTTTTGTAAAAGAACACTCGAGTTTTAGCAGAGAATACTGAAATAAGGTGGTGGATAGGGAGACATTTCCCATACTCCAGCTAAACTGACCGTTTGAATAATTATGGTCATTAAAATGCAAACTTTAATAAATACTATATGGGACTTCTGGGGAGTATTCTTAAAAGGAAAAACACACACCCTCCTTCAATCCTTCCTGCTTGCTGCTTCAGATGTGGAAGCGGTAGCAGCCATATTGGACCATGAGGCAATATGTTCCAGGAGGCTGTGCTCCTGAGTTTTCTGTAGTCCCCATCCCAGCCACACCACACTTACAACTTACTGCCAGACTTCTTTTACATGAGGGAAAAAAAATCAGTAAAGTAAGCATTATTTCAGCTTTTTAAAAAAATATATAATAGCTAGATCTAATCCTAAATACTACAACTAGTACAGCAAGAGACTTTCTATATCTTAGAGGGCCATTCCTTGTCTTTGCCCTGAGTAAGCCATGGAATGGGAGACAAATCAATACCCAGTCTGGCTAGGAATTTTTTCCACACAGCTGTAGACTGACCTCTCCCCAGGGCTATATATTCTCTTATCCTCAGCAAAACTCTAAATAAGCCAAAATTTACTTTCTACCCTTCCACTTTTTTTTCCCAGCAAATATGGTTACAGATGACTCAAAGACTTTTCCAAGATAATATACCTATAGTTTTTCCTGAGTCCTAAAATTTTATACTAGTGTTTCTCAAAGGGTAGTCCCAGATCTGCATCAAAATCTTCTCGGACTATTATTGTTAACAGGGAATCCTGGCCTTAAACTAGACACACTCAGTCATGACCATGGGACACCGAGTGTCTACATTTTTTTAAGCTCCCCACATGATTGGGAGACATAAAACAGTCTGACAACCACTGTCTTCCAAGAGACACTACAGAGAATTCTTGCTACCTCTCAAATCACAATTCAGAGGGCTCCTCTTCCTCTACAGATACCCAGGCTACCGCCCACCCATCTTGCCAAAATTAAAGCTTCAGAAATTCTACTGTTTTGCTGCCCTGAGTGTGAACCATGGACCAGTGGTATCCACATCCCTTGTTAACAGTGACAATCTTGGACCTCACCCCAGTCCTACCAAATCAGAATCTGCATCTAACAAGATGTCCAGGTGCTTCCTAAGCAAGTTAGTGACTGGGCTCCTGGACAATGTCTTCCTCCATTCCCATCATTTGGCTAGAGGCTGCAACATACATTGTCCACAAACCTGCTGGTTGCTGAGGCCAGCGGTACAACTATTCACTGAGCATCTACCGAGCACCATAGAAAAAGGGTAGGAAGATGTCTAATGGTGAATATTATGTGACAACTTGGCTAGCCTACAGTACCCAGATAATTTGGTCAATTCTAATCTAGATGTTTCTGTGAAGGTACTTTCTAGGTGAGCTTAACATTTAAATCAAGACTTTGAGTAAAGCAGATTACCCTCCATAATATGTGTGGGCCTCATTCAAATAGTTGAAGACCTTAAGAGAAAAAAGCTTGATCTCCCCTAAGGAAGACAGAATTCTGCCAGCAGCTAACCTCCAGCCCTGCCACTCTACCCTGCAGATTGTGGACTTGCTAGCTTCCACGATTGCAAGAGCCAATTTCTTAAAATAAATAAATCTCTCTCCCTCACTCTCTCTCTATATACGTGTATATGTACACATATGTATATACACACATATACCACGTACATATTAATAAGATATATATTGTATATAGTTTCTCTTACATTATAAAATATATCCCTCCATATATGATATAATATTTATATTTAAATACACTTATTAAATATATATAATATCTAAAAGTATTAATACAATTATATTTAATATATAATATTAAATATATTTATATAAATGTAAAACTATTTGTTATACACACAAATTTTATTGGTTCTGTTTCTCTGGAGAACCCTAATACAATATATTTGTATTATATATTCAATATACTAGTCAATATGTTGACTAATATATTTGTTTCAAATTCTTTACAAATCTCCTTTACATCGATTCATTCATCTCATCAGATTCTTCCATTTTCCCTTATTGCCTAAAACTCCTTCGCATGTACTTTAATGCCTCCAAGGTCTTGTCTCCACAACTGCACATTTCCGCCTCATCAGGCTACTCTCTGGCTTTTAGACTAGCTTTTCTCTCTCTGCTTTTCTTTCTCTCCTTGGCTTCCTTCTCCTCTCTGATGTTTACCTCACATGACTCATTTTTACTTACTGAATATGAACATATAAACGTTTGTTGAATATTACTGAATAAAACCTTCCCTTTCCCAGTATCTCTTGCCAGTTGCAATTAATCATTATTCCCGGAAAAAACCTTTGAACGATTATTTCATTATGAAATATGTTGCAGTTGGTTAAATGTATAGGAATGTACACATGTATAGGAATCTCTCACTAGACATTAAGGTCCTTGAGGGCAGGAAATATGTTTTTATTACACATCTTATTTGTTTGCATGTATTCCTTTCAGTGTCTATTCAGTAAAATGTATTGAATGAATATAAAAACCATTGTATGCTTGCAGATATTATTAGTATATTATGAATATTAAGTGGCAAAGGGGAATATGTTTGCTTTTTTTTTGACTTTGCATTATAGAAAACTTCAAAATTAAAAGACGAATTCCCCCCTTTCAGAGATTACTGTTTTAGGGGATACCTGAAAGAACACTCCCCTTCCTTACCCTGTCCTTTTACTCTACCTTATTCTTTTTTGTAGCTCATTTTACTGTCTGACATTTATGTATGATTCTGTTTATCACTTGTCTTCCTCCTCTAGAATATAAGCTTTATGGACTTTGTGAATGTTTAATAAGTATGTGTTGAATGCATTCATTTATCTGTGAGCATGAATGTATGGTCAAGGCAGGAGTGCTTATCCACTTAAAGTAACAAAAATATTTACATACTTAAGATGGAAGGAGCTGACCACACTACCTTGCTACAGAATGGTGAAAAGTCAGTCTTGTTGGTTTTGGCTTTGTCCTGGGTAACATAAGAAGCTGGCCAAGGTTCATATGCACCCCAATGTTCATAGCAGCAATGTCCACAATAGCTAAATCGTGGAAGGAGCCGAGATGCCCTTCAACAGATGACTGGATTAAGAAGTTGTGGTCCATATATACAATGGAATATTACTCAGCTATCAGAAAGAATGAGTTCTCAACATTTGCTACAACATGGACGGCACTGGAGGAGATAATGCTAAGTGAAATAAGTCAAGCAGAGAAAGACAACTATCATATGATTTCTCTCATCTATGGAACATAAGAACTAGGATGATCAGTAGGGGAAGAAAGGGATAAAGAAAGGGGGGGGTAATCAGAAGGGGGAATGAAACATGAGAGACTATGGACTATGAGAAACAAACTGAGGACTTCAGAGGGGAGGAGGGTGGGGGAATGGGATAGACCGGTGATGGGTAGTAAGGAGGGCACGTAAAAAAAAAAAAAAAAGAAGCTGGCCAAGGTTAAAGATTCCCCAAAGTAATTTTTAGCAGCAGAGCCCCTTTCTGGAAGTCAAATGTTATACAAACTGTGGTAACCCTGTTGTGCCCAGAGGATGGGTGACTTTTTCTAAGTTGCACAAAGGTTCCATATGGACTAGAGGTAACCCTGCATGGAAGATGAAAAATTGGCAGGTGAAAACTGTATTGCTTTGGTTAAAACAGGGATAAAACCCTCTCTTCTGGCCTTGTGCCTTATCATTCCCCTGTGGTCCCTAAGGCATCTTTGGGAAAACAGGAGTTCCTGAAAAGCACTTTGAAAACCACATTATTCAATGCACCTGGGGAGACCTCCAGTGCCAAGCATCATTAATCAGGTGGGACTTTCAGTCTGAAAACAACTGAGGCTTAAGGAGGTGTGAAGTTTTGATAGAAACTGATCTGGCACTGATTTCATAGAGATGCAAGAGGAGGGAGCCTGACAGTTAGCATCTGTAAGCATTTAGATTATAATGGAACCAGGAGCAATAAGCAGCCTGGATTTTAAGATTGAATCAAGCTGGGCAAATCTAATTGCTTTTTTTTTTTCTCTTTTTTTTTTAAAAGGGAGTGGGAATTGCATGATTAATAAAAGAGAGAAAATGAAGATGTAACATAACCTAATTTTGGTAAAGCACTTAATACAGTATCTAATAAAGTCTTACTTGCAAAATGAATTCAAATTGGATTGGATTTGAACTCTGGCATTCTATACTGGCTGAAAGCTGAGAGCTGGTGACATAGAAACCCAGGATAAAGGCAATGTGTGACATTACAGAAGTGTGTGGTAGCCCTGCCCCAGGAATCAATGAAGCTCTAGTGTTAGTTAACAGCTTCATTAATGATCTGCAGGATGAGACAAAAGAGTATCTTAATGAATGTTATTGAAGAAACTGTGGGGAGATGCTGTGAATTCCAGTCTCAACTGAGAGGTTTGCAATAAGAAAATAAATATGCAGAAACAACTGGAAGGAAACATCTTAGAAGCTGGTATTTGGGGGGAAATGGTTTGCAAGATTTTGACAAAATGCATTTCTTTAGTTTTATAAAACAGCATTCTTACAGATTTGAGTAAAACAAACATTTAACCCAACCATGAAATTAAATGCTCGTCTAGATGCCTAGGACAATCTGTTCCCCAACAAAACTAATATATAAATAAATAACCACAGGGCATTAAAAAGTAGCAGCTAGATAAAAGTCATTTTTTTCTTCTTCAATTTTTCTTTTTCTCTTGGAGTGTTAGTGGGAGAATGAAGACAAGGAACAGCAGAAAGGGATTTGATTTTTTGTGAAGGGGAGGAGGAGATGACATCAGCAGATAGAGGCCACATTTATAAATCCCACAACCCCAGGCCCGGATAAGAAGGATTTCAGTGGCCTCTGAGTTTTTAAAAACTAAGATTTAAAAAAAAAAAAAAAAAGAAGAAGAAGAAGGTAGAATCTAGTAATTCACATGATCTCAAAGGCCAGTACTTCTTTTCTTTAAAAAGATTTTATTTATTTGACAGAGAGAGAGAACTTGCATAAGGAAGGGGAGCAGCAAGCAGAGGGAGAAGCAGGCTCCTTGCGGAGCAGGGAGCCCGATGCAGGGCTCGATGCGGGGCTGGACTCAATCCCAGAACCCTGGGATCATGACCTTAATCTAAAGGCAGACACTTAACCAACTGAGCCACCCAGGCGCTCCAAAAGCCAGTACTTCTCTTCCACTTTTCCTCCCCTTCCCTTGCCTCAAACTATATAGAGAGAAAGCCAAAACATATTCCAAGATTAAAGTCACTCATTTGGCTTTTTTGTCTATGCAACAGGATGAAAAGCAGAATATTAACTTTAGGAAGCACACATCATAGTAGCAAGAAAGCCAAACACATTAATATTGAAAGGAACAAGTGCTCAAAAAGAATTTTGGTAAATTTACATGGGTAAATTCAGGGAAATCACAGAGAAGGAAGCATTTGTAACTTAAAGACTCAATAAGCATTTACTGGGGGTCAGTGAGATCAGAAAATGGTGGAGGGGTGACAGCATTAGCAAGGGATGGGTCAAAATAGTAAAAGGCACCAAATCCTGACCAAGCTTAGAATCTATTCAAAGAACTTTCAATTTTATCCTATCTGTATTAGGAAACCAATACAGGGAGAATTCTGTGTCAGAGGATGGCATGGTTGGATGTATATTTGAATAATACCATTCTGGCATCCAGAGTATTATAATGGTTTCCTCCTAATAGTTGCCCTCTCTGTCCTTCTCTTCCTACAGTCTAGTCTCAACGGTGCAGCCAGACTCATCCTGGTAAAATGTAACTCAGATCATAACATCTGTTCAAAATCGCCAAATGCTTCCTATCCCAGAAAAATAGAAGTCCCAGGCCTTGCTGTGACCTATGACATTCTACGTGATCTGGCACCTGTGAGCTCTTACCTCTTCTACTACTGTTCTCCCTTCTTGTCTTCTCCACTCCATTCCAACCACAGGAAAACACCATGCACAGGTCTACCCTGTACCTACTCTTTCCTCCTAATCACACCTGTCCCCCAGAAACTTGGGCTGATCAGCACTTAGTCCTTTCAAGGCCATGCCCACGTGACACACTTGCAGTAAGACCACCCCAACCACCATATCCAAAACTTCATCTCTCTCTCTCCAATACTCATATATCCCCCTTCTTCACTTTATCTTATTAAAACTTATCCTTTTCTAATATTTTATGATACGATTCACGAGGGCAGGAATTCTTGCCTATTTTATTCCTGTGCTCAAACAGTTCCTGCTAACAGTAAATCCTCTGAGTTGCAGAAAGTAGCAAAACCACCAAGAGCACCAGGTCCAATAGAAAAGGGCAGTGAAAGCAGGTGAGAAGGCAAAGTGCCTTTTGTAACAGGTGCAAAGAGTCCAGGCCAACCCTTATGCATTCGTGCAATAAGCTTGGGGAGGAGGCTCTGCTGTAGACCAGGGACTGAGGTAGCCAGTGGAGCAGCCCAGAAGATAGAGACTTATCACCTTCCCTGGGAACACAACAGTCTAGTCATGTGACTCTAAAACAAGGCTTTGTTGGCTTCACTTATGTTCACATGCACTAAGGTAGAGAAAACCTGGTCCTTAGGACTGAAATAAATTTCTACATAGAGATACTTCTAAAACTGTAGTATTGTCTTATGGGGGAACTAATAAGTGCTACCATTATCCCAAGTGAACTAAAAATGAATGAATTTTAAGAAATATATTGTCACCAACAGTGCCATACATACACGTACATATGTTCACATAAGAGCCACTGAGTCAATAAGGGGCTTCATCGTGAAGGCCCATGAAAAACCATACAACTTCTGAACAACTCATTTTTTGCTATATATCAACATTTTCGTCAAAGACACCAAGTAAATATGCTCTAAGAAAGGCTATCTTGACCCTATGGTTCCAGGCAAAGATACGCCTACTATTTCACTTGACTCTCTGGTTTCTAGTCAGAACATACCGTATGGAATGAATTTGTACTGTGTGCTATATTTGGATAAACCCCAAACATTTTTCTTTGTATTCATATACCAAGTGAGAGGGATGAATAGGTAGCATTTTCTGGCTTTCTACTGTGTTTTGCATGTGCATTCTACGTGTGTTGAAGCGCGCTCATGTTTGGCTTGATTTTGCCCTAAAGTTTTGTATGTGCTATCGACTTCATTTTCAGATGCAGCTTGAGAGCAAGACAGCTGACCACCTGACTCTTCACCACCTTCCAAAGGATGATTTCCTGGCACCCCAATCCATCTTCTCCCCCCCTGGTGAGTAACCTTCATTACAGTAACATTTCATTACATTTCATGTTTTAAGTAAATGACATTTATTTACTTTCAAATTGTTATTAGTTATAGAAACTTATTTGTGTTGTTCAAGTGATAATATTTTTCTACTTGTGAATAATGTTTGGGTATTTGGGGCTGGGTGGAATGTATCACAACTTTTTCCTATTAAAATTAACAGGAAAAAATGTTTTTAGTTAATGGCTTTTCACTTACTGGCAAGGTTTTCAAAACAAATTAAAGTCATTAAATGAGGAACAGGAGCTTCTGTTTTGTCCTTCCAATATTCCTTTTTTGCAACTAACCACTTCTAATTAAATAAAATACTATTAACAACCTGGTCCTTGTTTCTTGGTTTGGTTTGGTTTTTGTTTGTTTTAGTGAAAATTACCACTTGATTCCTCCTCAAGGTGCCTCTTTTTGTAGGTAGGTAGGTCTCACTTGAAAACTCCTGCTTCCCTGCCGCAGAGGTTCCACCTCTGCATTCTTCTTCCCTTGCTGGGGGGGTCAAAGCAGCAGGGCAGCAATAACAGGGCTAACCATGCCCTTCTGGATTGTCTGCAGATTCAATTTTCTCCAAGAAATCCAGTCCCCAGCTAAGCTGCGTGACAGGAAAGCCTTGCCAAGAAGGGAGCCCAGACTCTCAGGAATGCTAGAGCATATAATGACTGACAGCGGGAGGCCAGCTATAGGAGGGGAAGTAGGATGGAAAGGGGAGGGAGAGTGAGTGAGCGAGTTGAGCTGTGCTGCTGTAAGGTGGAAGGGAGGACAAGGAGTGACATCTGGAAGGGAGTATGTATGGATCCCCCACACGTGCGCATGCACACACACATGCAGACCACGCACAAGAAAGCACTAAAGGAACCACAGAGATGGAAAAAACACGACATCTTCCATTCAGACTCTTCTGCCCTAGTTAATGCACGGTACTCACAAATGTCTGCCAGGGCAGAATCTTACAGTCAGGTTCACACCAAGGCCCCTGAGATAGTATGAAAATTAATCTTGATCTGCATTATTTCTGGAATGAATTTTCATAGGTTTTTTTCATCTCACTGGATCCCTAAACCAAATCGCCTGAATAGTAAGACCATTAAAAAAAAAAGGTCAGTAAGTTCCATCAAATCCCCAAAATGGTGCATAACATCTCTAATGTGTGAGTTTTGCAAACAAGCTTTCTTTTACATGGAATCTAACTCTTATTGAAACGTTCTGAGAAAAGAAATATGACATCCTCTCAAACGCGATCAGTGGTGACATGTGGGCTAAGTGGGTTTTCTTTTGGATTCTGACATGACAATCATGGAAAGACAAAACATAAATCAGTGTTACTAAAGGATGGATCTCCTCACAGCTCATCTTGCCTGGAAGTTACTATTAATAGCAAAGAAATAAATTCTGTAACAGAGAAATCTACACTATTAGTGGTGGCATTAATGTTGTTTACGCTTCACTAAAATCTAATAGAAGAGCTTGTCAATAATATAGACATTTGAGGGGCGCCTGGGTGGCACAGCGGTTAAGCGTCTGCCTTCGGCTCAGGGCGTGATCCCAGCGTTGTGGGATCGAGCCCCACATCAGGCTCCTCTGCTATGGGCCTGCTTCTTCCTCTCCCACTCCCCCTGCTTGTGTTCCCTCTCTCGCTGGCTGTCTCTATCTCTGTCAAATAAATAAATAAAATCTTTAAAAAAAAATAATATAGACATTTGAAAATCATTAAATAATCACTAAAAACAGCTAAGACTCCCCATTTTTTTCCAACTTTGTATTATAAAAAATTTCAAACCTACAGAATAACTTCAAAAATTAGGTCCAATGAATATCAGTTTAACTACCACCTAGATTCAACAATCATTTATATTCTTCATACTTGCTTTATCTATAAATATATGTGTATATACATATGTTTTGGTTTTTTCCCTAGATCGATCAAAAGTAAATTGCAGATGACATAACACTTTAGCCATAAATTTTTTAGGAGCTTCAGTGTGAAGCTCCTAAAAAATACATTCAACTACATAAACATAATTCTACCATCACACCTAAGAAAATCACAATAATTCCATAATATCTTCTATTGCCCAGTGTAAGTTTAATTTTCCTATCATGCGCAATATGGCTTTTAAAGAATTTTTTTTTAACATGGATTATCAAGGTTCTTACACATTGCATTTGTTCTGTCCCTTTGGCTCCTTTATCCTATAACAGTTCACCCACCTATGTTTTCCTCATGACACTTTTTGAAGAGATATCAGTCTTTCTGTGGTAGATAGCTTCACACCCTAGATTTGACTTAATGTTTTCTCATAGCATTGTTTAATTTGCTTCCCCATTCCCTTCACTTGTTATAAACTGGAACTTTGATCTAAACATTGAGTAGGCTCAGGTTAAATATTTGGGGCAAGAGAACTTATAAGAAATGCTGTATCTTCAGACTGCATCACCACAGAGACACATAAGGTTAGGTTGTCCTAGTATTAATGAGAGTATGTGTATCATCCTTGCCACATCTCCTGATGATAAAGTTATGTTCTCCCTTTACAATCAGCAACCTGTGGGCTGCTCCTCTGGCATCGTGTGAATATCCCATGTGCCAATAACCTCCTACCTAATGATTTTGTCATCCATTTACCATCCAAGTCCAAATCAAGACTTTCACTGGGGACTGCAAAATGATAATTTTCTAATTCCACCATTCTTCTACACTTAGTTGTGGAATGTATTTTTTTTAATTTTTTTTTTTTTTTGTAAAGAAGAGCTTTTCCTGGGGCACCTGGGTGGCTCAGTCGTTAAGCGTCTGCCTTCGGCTCAGGTCATGATCCCAGGGTCCTGGGATCAACCCCTGCATCGGGCTCCCTGCTCAGCAGGGAGCCTGCTTCTTCCTCTCCCACTCCCCCTGCCTGTGTTCCCTCTCTTGCTGTCTCTCTCTCTGTCAAATAAATAAAATCTTAAAAAAAAAAAAAGAAGAGCTTTTCCTCAAAAACCAGGGATGAACTATAGTTCTTCCTAAAAAGCATAAACTAAATCCTTTATTTTTATTGTTTCATTTTTAATCACTACATTTCAGAGTAAAGAGCTTATGTAATAACCACCTCCAATATCGCCAAAGGACTCTTGCGCTTAGTCCAGATTCATGGTTTTATTTACTCAGTGTTTTAAATGTAATTATAATTATTATTCTCATAATAGGTTTAATGCGCAAACTGGCACAAATCTGGACCAGTGGCAGCCCCAGGGACTTGGCTCCTGAGTTCTCCGATGTGTTCCTGTTAGTCTTTGAGTGTTTCTTTGTCTTAGAACACAACATGCTCCTTGCTCATACTGTTCCCTACCCCAGATGTGGAATTAGCCATTTCTCTAATGAGTTTTGGTTGCTTTGAGTGGGGAGTGGTATTTAGAAAACAAGATCCAGTATTAAATGTGCTAATTGCTATTGGGGTATTACTATTTCTAAACAATAATTTTAAAAAGGAGTAGTATAACTATAGTTTAATTTTAACCATGATTATAGCTTAGCAGAGGTCTCCTTCACACGTACCAAATGGTCTAGACTTAACTATAATGTATTTTGCTACAAAGAGGCTCAAATGAAGCAGACCCTTATCCAACTAAAAATCAGGGAAATATGGTTACTTTCTACAACTACAACTTTAAAATAAATGCAGAAAAGGTAGGTGAATTAACTTAAAAGTATTTCTTACCCAAGAAAAAAAAAAAAGACTAGGTTGATCAGAAGAGGAGTTAGTAAGCCATAGCAACAAAGGAAAAGAAAGCTGATCATGGGAATGCTCACTCAGGAGAGAAGGTGATCAGACCCAAGGACTCATCCCATCTGGGCCAGGTAGTAGATATGTCCTCATGAAGGAGACAAATGAGACTGAGGCCTTGAACCATCTGATTCCATCCCATGTTCAAGCAGTATCTATCTTTTTCTTCCTTTCCTTTCCTTTCCTTTCCTTTCCTTTTTTATTTTTTTATTTAAATTTTGTTAGTTAACGTACAGTGCAATATTTGTTTCTGGAGTAGAATTCTGTGATTCAACACTTACTTACAACACCCAGTGCTCATCACAAGTGCCCTCCTTAATACCCATCCCCCATCTAGCCCATCCCCCACCCACCTCCCTCCATTAACCCTCAGTTTGTTCTTTATCATTATAGCCACTTATGGCTTGTTTCCCTCTCTCCTTTTCTTCTTTTCCCCCTTCCCATATGTTCTTCTGTTTTCTTTCTTAAATTCCACATATGAATGGGATCATATGGTATTTGTCTTTCTCTGACTGACTTATCTCACTTAGCATAATACACTCCAACTCCATCCATGTTGTTGCAAATGGCAAAATTTCATTCTTTTTGATGGCCGAATAATATTCCATTTTGTATATATACTTCATCTTTATCCATTTATCAGTCAATGGACATCTGGGCTCTCCCCACAGTTTGGCTATCGTTGATAATACTGCTATAAACATCAGGGTACATCAAGAAGTATCTTTCTGATTATGACTTGGCATCTATTATTGCACAGTCCTGCATAACAGCAGCTCTCAATAACAAACATTTGCTTCTTGTTCATAGATCTTTGGGTTGGCTGCGGTTGCTCTATTTTAGACTCCAGGTTGGGTTCTGATTTATTGCATGTGTCTCTCATTCCTGGATTCACGTTTGAAGGAGCATGACTACTTAGGCATACTCTTCTCATTATTCAGGGCAGGAATACAAGTGCAAGTCAAACCACAAAAGTACATCTAAAGCTTTGAGTTGGATATTTTGTACAGCATGCCCCTAATATTCCATTGGCCAAGTCAGGTCACAGGGCTAAGCCCAAAATCAGTGGGAGCAGATAAATATTTTTTGCTCTCGAGTCAATCATGGCAAAGGTGGGAAAAGAGGGAAGAACTATGAACAAATAATACACACACCAAAAAAAATCATTCCATGCAGCATGTGCACAAGAAGAGACTGGGCCATCCTAACCTTCTCAGTCTTACATTTCTTACAGTAAACGGCATCCCAGTCTCTGCAAACTTAATTAATATCAGTCTTTTCCAGAAATAAATGCATTTTGCATGGACTGACTAGTCACATTGCAGGTTCCAAGGTATTTGCCAAGAACTGTCCAGGGATGACCCATGCAACTAAGCCTATAGCCCATAGATAATAATGTTCAAATTTGGCCAACTGGATATTTATTTGGGGGCACAGCATTCAACATTCATACAGAGTTCATATACCTTTCGTCTACTCTTCATGCCCCTTCACTTCAACCATGCTCTTTAAGGGATGAAGTCACATGCATCCTTACGTCCAAACAAAGACCAATGGTACCACTTGGTGGAGTAGGAAGAACAGTGGACTTTGATTCAGTCTTTATTTGTGTCCTAATTCCACCAATTGTCATCACTGTGATTTCTGAATAAGTCATTCATTTTCGTGGTCCTCATTTTCCTTAGTGGTAAAATGAAGGTGATGAATAGTCCCTTACTTACCACCACATTGTGAGAGTCCAAGACAAAACAGATCAACTATCATGTGCCAGAACTATAATAAAAGAAATTGTTATTAAAGACATTTCCTTACTGCCCATTGTGCTCTGCCACCTCTGCTGGCACTCTCTCCCAGCCACCTGTATCCCCACCCCCATGCACACACTGCTCAACCCTAAGGGTATCCAGACCAACAGGGAGGGCCCTCAGTATGCTCCAGCCACAGCATCAGTCCATGAATCATCTTTGTATGCACAGCTTATTCCTGGCTGATGGCAGCTGTGCACCACTAATGGCCTCCCAAGCATCAGAGCTGCTCTAGTGCAGCAATTATTTGCATTAATCAAAGGCTTCAAGCAAATCTCCCATTTTTGGCTGAATAGTAAAAGTATATTCATGCTGTGCCCAAATGAGAGATTTCACAGGAAAAGGGATGCTTTGGGCACATGTTGCTATTATGGTATTCAGCTTCTCACCCACCTCTCACTCATTGAGAGGGTCAGCCTAGCCGGAGAATATTATCTGCATACAAGATTACTTAACAAACAAAATGTGCTATAAGTACACAGACGTACTTGCTAATTGATGGATATTTGAATGGGTTAAATAACACTATTGTATCCATTCCAATTCCAGAGGACTCTGTGAGTGTGGAAATGAGAGCTGATCAGCATGGACAGACACCTGTTTGAATAGTTCCAGGTGGGGTTTTAAATGACTCATTCTCAGCCTTGCATTTGAAGGTAATACCACAAACAGTAGCATGGACCCAGGCATGTAAAGACATTCTCATCCTGAAGACATGGATGGGGTCCACTTTCCAGAGGGCCCATCAGTTCCCAAACGGAGCACCTCAAATAACATCACCCTGTGGCCACATAAGTCCTTCATCTCATCCTCAGGACAAAAAGAAAAAAAAGACTTTGAAATACCAAGACTCAGAGGGAGCACCCCACCAAACCAGAACAGGCTTAGAGATCTAAAGATACTACCAAAAAACCAAGATGACTCTGGTCAAGCCCACTGGATTTTTCTGAGGTCAAACTAAATCTAAACTTCTTTTTACCTATTCAACCAGACAGAAAAGAAAAGGGAGACTGAAAATTTCTCAGTCAGGACGTGATGACTTGTTCTCTGTGTGCTAGAGTAGTGTTGGAATAACGAGAAAGAGATTCTGCAGAGTCGAATGCTAAGAAGACCACTACACCGCAGCAACATTCATTGAGGAGTACATTGTGAGCTGTGGGGAAGAGTGAGTGGGCAGAGCTTGACGAAATTCCTCTCCTCCAGAGGCCTCTGTCTGTGCACCCTGAGTTCTGTAGCCCACTGGCGGTCAACTCAAGTCACTGCTTTAAAATTTTACCATGTATTTTTTTCTAAAATAATAACTTACATTTTAATGAAAGGATCATTATCATACTCAAGCACACTCCTTTCCCACAGGACTTTATTCTTTGCATATTTATGATTCTGCTGGGCTAAAGCTGACAGAAATTTACAAATGAACAAAGGGAAGGAAGATGCTGACTTCTGAAAAGACTGTCATATGATGTCATTTGTCATGATTATTTGTTGTTTGTTCTGTCCACATTCACTCAACCTTCCTGAAGGAAACATACCGCAGTCTTCCTCTAGAGAATCATCTTCTCCCTCACTTTCTATGCTTCTGTTAGAATTGATGATGTTCTTGGCTCCATGGGAGGGTGTGTGATGCAGGCCTTTCCATGGAAAGCATCACATTCCCCTGGGTCATAATGATAAGTCTGGAAGTGGGTATGAGTTCAAACTGCTGGGTAAGAAAGGAGTTCTCTTTTGCCTTGGATTTCAACCTGGGAGGGTGTAGCCCCGGCACTGAGGACAGCCATTAGCCACTGCAGGGAGCCTACCGTGAAACCACACCAGGGAGAAGATCAGAAACTGAAAGACCTGCGTCCATGTTAAGCTCTAGAGTTTGAGGTTTTATGAATCACTAAGTTCGTCTTTTCACTTAAGTTCATTTGAACTGGGCTTTTTGTGCATCCTTATCTGAAAAGACCAAGCCAAAGAGATTTTCAATTGTACTGTATATTTCACCCACCAAAGAAGGAAATACCAACAACCCTTTCCATGCCTGACTAACCATTGTAAAGCAGCGGGAAAGGGTCCTGCTCAAGAATGGGAAGACCTGCTTTCTGGTTCCACAGGTGCCCCTATCTGAGAAGGTCATCGAGCCACTGAGTCAGTGTAGATGTGTGAGGAGTTTATCTAGGAGATAACTGGAGAATTTCTAAGGGCTCTCCAACCCCAAAATTCCACTCTAACATTTGCCCAACAATCCTGACAGGGAGGACATTTGAGAAATAATCAGAAAGAAAAAAATACATTTTCTACTCAATAGGGCCTGCCTCAAATGGCCAAATATTTTGTGTCCTTTAATCATCTTTATCATAGACCCTAAGCCTGACCTGCAGTAAAGGGTGTGGGTTAAAAAAATAAATCAAAGAAACATACACCTTAATACATGTACTTCTTCACCTGCTACAAAGGTCTTCTCTGTGAATCAGATTAAGCTATTTTCCAATTTTCAAACCAGGCCAGCTGAGCAAAGCTACGCCATCTTTGATAAATGAGAGGGAAAACCTCATTAAAGAGACCATCCACACTTTCTTTTTCTTTCTTTTTTTTTTTCGTCAAGAATCTCTGCAAGCTGCAGTTAACGATTGGAACAGTCTGCAGGCTGCGGTTAACGATCCACGTGGTGTTTGTGTCTGCTGAACTTATTTATTTGCATTTAAAAGAGATTTGGGGTAGATGTAAACACTTTGATGGGATTTATGGCAGAGACAAAGGTCGGTTAACATTTTGATCCAGTGGGTAGAAAACTGAAAAGCCATCATTAAATTGGTAACCAATGGCATTGAAGTAACCTTTTGAAACCACTGAAAGGATATCTGAAGCACGAGGGATCAAAACAGAAGGTATAATTGCAAGGAAAGAGGGTGGAAACACAAATCTTGTTTTTGGAATTTAAATACTTCTATTTTGTAATCACAAAATGAGAAGAAAAGGCACTTTATGGATCCATCAATCAATACACACCTGAAGGTTAAAAAAAAAATGAAATAGTATTGGCCATTATGTAGACAATCTAGAATAGATACCCAAGAATGCTATACCTACCAGACCGCCTGCCTTCAGGAGGACCACCTGAAACAAAGGAGAAAAGCCTGGAAGCATTCGATCAGCTCAAATACGTTAACACAAACCCTCTTCCATCTCAAGTGATTCAGATGCTCACAGAGCTCCCGGCCACATCCCTAGGAAAGAGGAACCTGTGTACTTCCTGGGGAAGGGACACGGCAGCGTCGGGGGGCGGAGGGGTCCTAGATACGGACACATGAGTTCAAGACCCAGATTCAATACTTCTGAGATCCCTGAGTCTTCAGAGTATCAAGCCTCATTTCATACAAGTGAATAGAATAGCACTTATCTCATAGTTTTTATAAAGATTTAATACTTTCTTCCTGATTCCATCAAGATAGCATCAATGCCTCTCCTTCTCAACTTCCTTAAAACTGAACATACATTCCTTCTACACCCCAGAACCCGGAGCCATGAATGTTGCCTGTGTGGTTTTCTGTCTCTGTCGGGGTGCTGCAGGCTTGATAGGTATATACTTGCATTCACTGATCGCTATTGATTATGTACTACGTGACAGGCAGCCTTCTGGGTACCCATAGTTTATCAATGAATAAGAAAGATATAGTGCCTGCCTTCAGGGGGCTTATCGTCTGTTGGTAGCAAGAGAGGTTCAGGCAGGAAACGATTACAACACAAATGTCACTTTGTGAGATAAGGAATGGGGCACTTTTAGAAAAAAAAGGCATCAGAGAGCCTCAATTATTTGTTGAAGGATGGTTAAATGGGTTAAATGAGTTAGTAAATGAATAGATGAATGAATAAATCACTGTTTATTCCACTTCCTTTGGAGGCATCAAGAAGTCCTTAACTATAAGTGCAGAACTGGAGAACTAGTCAAAATCTTATATTTGGTTGCTTTGTACAATATTTTCTACCACTTTTTTTTTTTAATTTAGAATCATGAGAATGCCCCTATTTGAAATTTAGCCTTGGTTTAGAGAGAGAGAAAAAAACTACACTTTTCAAATTTATTGGTGTATACAGCATGAACATGGAATCCTTGATCTATAAAAAATTGTTCCTCCTAGGAATCAAATGCACACAGGGTAGACTGGCTACTGCACAATATTAGTTCCTTCTTTTGATTTTTATTTAAACTTTCTTCAAAGCCTCAAATTCTTCAGTAACTTCTAGGAGTGATAATTGTATCTCTCAGGAGGTATGTCTCATGTTTAAAAAGAATAGTTGAATTCTAAGACAATGAAGGAACTGTTTACACCTGCCGTGGCAACCAAATCTATTTATCAATAGCCTGTCTCTCCTAAATGAGTTAATATAAGTACTCATAGGCCTAGACTATTGATGTTTAGTGTATCTCAGGCCTTTTGAATTAATTTTCCCACTGCTGAGTGGCAATGAAAGACAATGAAAGGCTATTTGTCTTTTAACATTGGAGTAAGTAGAGCTGTAATGGAAAGTACATTCGTCTAGCCTGGGTGCCCCAAAAATGGATCAACTCTCCCAACTGTGTTTTTTCATTTTTCTCCCACAAATCATTTAAACTCTCTGGACCCCAGTTTTCTCATTTGTAAAGTGAGAGAATAAAACTGGAAAATCCCTTACAATCTCATGCAGTTCTGATATTCTAGGATTCTAGTATTTCCTTTTTATCAATATGTTAGATGCAAAGTCCAGTTTTTCAGACTCAGTGCACTATTTTTCTGGGGACTAAAGTCAAATTCCTAATGGGTATGCTGTGGCATGATTTGGAGGGACATTCGAATACCCTCTCCCGAAATCTCTACCAACTCTCCATAGGAAGCCAAATAAAGAACAGACAACCTAAATAGAGTACGCTTGCTATGTAAATGCAACTTCAAGAATAAAACTCTTTGGCACTCCCCCACATATGTAGATATGTACTTACCTCCTCCCCCAATATACATACAGCTACAAAAACACAGGCTAGACTTCTATTCCTCAAACCCACCAATGTAAAATTCTGGAACCACTAATGCAAATACCTGAGCTTCAAGTATAAACAGGAGAGACAACTAAAACAGAACTGATTCAAGTGGCATACACAGGAAAAATTCTTTTGATATGATCTAGAATTTGAATCACATACATTTTGAGAATAAATTTTTAAGTTCTTATTTTGCCCTATCAACAAAAACACATGGTAAATAAGGGAGAAGCAAGAAAAGAGGCATCGATGAGACCAGAAACACATTTTCTATGGGTCCCTGAAATCACAAATGCAAATAGTACAACGTCCAGAAGTAAAGCAAAGAGGATGAGGGATCTTACTTGAAGTGAAAATGGGTATATCATTAAGTTGTTAACTACTCTAGGCACATAGTTCCAAGGAAGATCTATTTGGCATAAGTTTGTTTTTATAGCATTATTGTAATTAACAATGTTGAAGATGAAACACTGGATCACAAGGTTGTACTGGATGACTATCCTGGCCTCCTTCAAATAACTTTTTAAGACATAGGCAGACTTTGTGAAAGATGCATAAGTAAAAAGCAGATAAATAAGTCATGCCATTAAAAAGGGTATCACAAGACAGTTAAAAACCAATCCAGAATCAAATGAAATTTCAAAGTATAGGATAATGGCACTCAATAAGAGAACTCTTCAACTAAATTGACCCAGATAGTTGATTGTCATGAGATTTGAAGAGCAAGCTGAAAATCAGTTTCTTTATTACATAAACCTCTGTAGACCACTCTTCAGAATTATTATCTGCACTGGTTCTGGTGCTGAGGGAGCTTCTGTCCTTTATAAATGCTTTGCAACCCCTGTCCTCACCAACAAGAAGGCACAAAGAGCCTGAAGACTCACTGACCGTTCTCAATCCTTCATTCACATATCAATTTTGTGTTGCGTTCTTAATAAGCAAAAACACTGAATCAGATGCTGGGAGTGTGTGCAGACAAATTCTTTGCCTTCAAATTTTTGCAACTCAGATAGTGGGTGGGTAGGTGGGGGTTCATAATCACTAGCAACCACTGAAAGACTGTAAACATTCACCAGAAAGGATTGGGGGCATGGTAGTGCAAAGCGTCAGGTTATTGCCACAAAGATTAGTTATCATGTTATGTGACTGTGAGCCTCTTAAGTCTTGAGTTGGATTGCATGATGTGGTAGAACCTTGCATTGGCACTCTCAATCTTCATTTCATCTCACTTCTATTTGGATCCTCCATGAAATGTAAAAGGACATTTCCCACACTCCCTTGCAGCTAGGATTTTTAGTGTGAATTGTGTTTTGCTAGCTAGAAATACCTTCCAGAAATTAAGACTTCACTGGCATAGTGAGGTAGTGGTCATCTTCCTGTGGGTGTGGCTGGCTGCTAAAAGCAACCTCCAAACATGGCATTTACAATGGTAGACTTCATTCTATGTAGTAGGTCCACTCCATGGGTATAAGGCAGCTGACACAGGTTTTTGGTGCCTGGATTATAGATACAGTGCTGAACATTCACCAAGCAGTCTGGTAGAGCCCTCTTGACTTCTGCTTTTCTAGCTTGTCTCTTGTATATGAGTTCTTCAGAGAAACAGAAAATGTTTGTGTTTTCTTCTATTAACTCTCTATGTTCATTCAACTACTCCTACCTTCTCCCTCCAACCCTTTCTCCCTCTCTTCCTTTATTTGTTCTCAAATCATTTACATGAGATTATAAAGACTGATAAATCCCATGATCTGCCATTAATGGTGTAAGTCCTGGTCTTAGTCTGAAGGCCTGAGAAGCAGGAACACCAATGTCTGAAGGCAGGAGAAGGCAGATATCTCAACTCAGCCAGAGAACAAATATGCCCTTCCTCCACCTTTTCATTCTATTCAGACCCTCAATGGATTAGATGATGCTACATTGGTGGGGGTGGATCTTTAGTCTACTGATTCAAATGCCAATCCCTTCCAGAAACACCCTCACAGGAATGCCCAGAAATGTTTTACCCACTATCTGGGCATCCCTTAGCCCAGTCAAGGTGATACATAAAACTAACCATCAGACCATGATTTTGTAAAAACTTGTAATTCGGGTATTAAATCCCTTTGTGCTTGAAGTATCTAGAGAGTTTTTTTGTTTCTTCACTTAACCTTGACTTATAAACTTAGTGAGACCATTGCCATATCCAAACGTTGAGCTTGATGTCTGTCCCTAACACCAGGGACAAGAGCGGACATGTTAAGCCTAACAGAGTAGGAAAGCACTCTCATAGGCCTTAACAGAAGATGGGAAATCTCTCATCCAACTATTCTAGAAAGGCAGGTGAAATACTCGCTATATGACTTTGTTGCTTTGGGATTAGGACTCTCATGTGCTATGTGAAATATTTAGAAGAAAGGGTGTTTAAGGCCCTGTCGGCTCTGATTCTATAACTGGGACTACAGTCATCCTGGCATACAAAACAGCCAAAAAGTGCTCAAAACTGCAGTATAATTGAGTTGATGTCATAGGTCCAAACACGGTATGGTTTTCCCAAGATCACACAGTTACTAAATAACAAAGTAGAGGAATTTTAAAATATATTCACAAATTCTTTGACACATCTCCTTTTAAAAGTTAGAGTCTAATTCCCCTCTCCATGAATATGGGCTAGACTTAGTGACTCACTTCCAACAAACAGAATGTGGTGGAACTGACAGTGTGTGATTCCAAATTTAGATCATAAAAGATATTACTGCTTCTGCTTTGCCTTCTCTCGGACTGCCTGTTTTGAAAGAAGTCAGCTGCCATGTTGTGAGGAACCTCCAGCAGCTTCTAGTGAGGCCCAACAGGAAAAAAAAAAACTTCTTTTTTTTTCCTGTGAAAACAGGAATACCAGTGTAGGGGAGGAAAAAAATATTTTCCTGCTATCCTTCTAGTTTCTCAGCTGAGGCTTCATAACAAAAGACAGATTAACAAGAGAAAATAGAAGTTTATTACCATGTACATCTCATATATCCATGGGAGAAACTCAGGGATGAATAACTCAAAGGGGTGGTTAGAACTTGGGTTAAATCCAAATTGTGTTAAAACAAAGGAAAAAGGGGCTTGGGTTTGTGAGCAAGCTATGGGAAGGTGACCAGAAAAAGTATGATAAACCAGGTTAAGGTCTGTTATTCAGATTTAAATCAATGCCTTATCCATTTTTAAGGGTTGTTGTGATTAGAAGTCACCCTTCTCTTCCTGGTACAGAAAGGGAGAGATCCTTACAAATGGAGATTTCCTTTACAAATGTCAATTTCTCTCACAAAAGGGGAACTTATTGTCTGTCTTCAGAGCTTCTTCTGTTTTTTTTCTAGGTCTCAAAATAATCTTTATGCCAAAAGACATATTTTGGGGTGGCATATTCTGGTCTTTCACACTAGCCATGATTTGCTAGCCCCAGTCAATACTTCAGATTTCTGCAGACCTGGCCAACATCCTGACTGCAACTTCAGGAAAGAGTCCTGTTATGAGTTGAATTTTATCCCCCGCAAAAGACATGTTGAAGTCCCAATACCCAGTACCTGTAAATGTGATTTCATTTGCAAATAGGGTCTTTGTAGATCTAATCAAGTTTCAGTGATATCATTAAGGTGGGCCCTAATCCAACATAATGTCTGTCCTTATAGAAAGGGGAAATCTGAACATAGAGTCAGATGCAGACAGAGGGAAGATGATTTAGACACCTACCAGAAATCAGCCATGTGACAATGGAGGCAAGGACCAGAGTGACGCATCTACAAACCGAGGAATGCTGAAGATTACAGGCACACACCAGAAGATCAAAGAAGCAAGAAGGGGTTTTCACCTATGAGTTTTAGAGGGAGCAGGGTCTTGCCAACAACTTGTTCCTAGATTTCTAGCCTCCAGAACTGTGAGACGGTGTCTATTGTTTAAAGCCTCTCAGTTTGTTGTATTTTGTTAAAACCACCCTAGAAAAATGAATACAAACCAAAACCATTCAGATAAGCCCCTCCTTAATTTCTGGCCTACAGAGACTGTGTAAAATAATAAAGGTTTTTTTTTTTGTTTTGAGCCACTGAGTTTTGGTACAATGTTATGCATCAATAGTTAACCAAAACTCAGAGTTAGAGCAGAACTCAAGTCTTTTGACTCCAACTTAGTAAACTTTCTACTATACCAAGCTGCAGTTCACTATTTTTGAGGATAAGAGAAAGACCACGAGTATTTAGCTGAAATTGCTAATAACATTTTTAGAGACAATGATAAAACTTTCCACTATGAGGCAGTAAAATCATCTTCATGGAAGATTCCATCTGACAGTGGAACTAATCTCTCCTGGGTTTACACTGCCTGTGAGTTTTTTTTTTTAAAGATTTTATTTATTTATTTGACAGATATAGAGACAGCCAGTGAGAGAGGGAACACAAGCAGGGGGAGTGGGAGAGGAAGAAGCAGGCTCATAGTGGAGGAGCCTGATGTGGGGCTCGATCCCATAACGCCGGGATCACGCCCTGAGCCAAAGGCAGACGCTTAACCGCTGTGCCACCCAGGAGCCCCTGCCTGTGAGTTCTTCTACATCCCTACAGAAGAGTCATCAAATGGACAGTGCTCACTGATAAAGGGCACTCAGACATTACATTACAAAGAAGATTGTCTGTAACTATTCAACTATTCTCCAGATAGCAGTTTAGATGGATGGATGGATGGATGGATGGATGGATGGATGGATGGACGGACTGATGGAAGAAAGGAAGGAAGGAAGAGGAAAGGGAAGGATGGAAGGAGCAAGGGAGGTAGAATGAGGAGAAAATACACAAAAAGAAATACATTTCCATGTGCCACAAAGGTGAAATTATGCTTCATTATTTTCTATGTTTTAAACAAACTATTGCAATGTTTTCTGACAGTTGTTTATCTCTGGCTTATAAATAGATCTTTGTTTTTTCCCTCTCTCCACCCCCCATTTTTTTTTCAATTTAATACACCCTTTTTTCTGCTTTCTGATGGAGAGAAAAGAAGTATGTATTTACATTTTAATAACTTAGAGTCTCAAAAATGTAATTTTAGAGGTTTTCTGTTTAATGTTATCAATTTATTAATTGCAACTTGATCTAGATGAGATCACCTCAGAATCTCAGAGCTTGAAGAGGAAAAAGAAAAACAGATGTGATATATTTTGGCTTAAAGTCTCTCCTCTCAGAAATAACTGAGTTTCATTTAGCCCTGCAAAGGTCCAATGTGAGGGTAGCTAGGACCAGCAGAGCATATCCATCACTTGGGCAATTATAGGAGTATTATCTTACATAAAGCTATTTGGGATCTCAAATTCAGTACCACCAAACCTCACCATTTGGTTACTTAGATGACAGTAGTGGGGGATACACTCCAAGACTGCCAGTGGTTGCCTAAAACTGCTGATAGTATCAAACCCTATATATACTGTTTTTTCCTATATATACATACCTATAATAAAGTTTAATTTATGAATTCTGCACAGTAAGAGAATAATAATAATAAAACAGAACAATTACAACTTATACCAATACACTGTAAGAAAAGTTATGGGAACATGGTCTCTTTCACTCAATATCTTATTGTCCTGTACTCATCCTTCTTTTTCTCGTGATGATGTGAGATGAGAAAATCCCTACATGGTGCAATGAAGTGAAGTGAATGATACAGGCATTACTGACTTTCTGACAATTCATCAGAAGGAGGGTCATCTGCTTCCAGACCACAGTTGATCACAGGTGACAAGTGAAATCGTGCATAAGGCGGGACTACTGTATTTTCCTTCTGGGTGGTATAGCAAAAGCCAACTACTACTTTTGAAATGGGAAAATTCCTCCTTTTTCAAATAATAGTAACTGTGGAAATTCTTAGCACTTTCTTTAAACATCCAATATCAACTTCATGGGCACTGAGTGGTTAGAAAAGTTAATTTTATTTTTTCCTTTAGGTTGTGCATACCTTCCAAAGAAGTTACACATAAACAGAGCATGCCGAGCTTATGTATTTGTGCAATCAACATACCCACAAAGACACCAATTTCAGGAATCCATTCTATTCCAACACAGTTGAAGTTAATATTTTTCTTGCAGGTTCGTTTGTTTTTTAATCAAAGCACAGCAAACAGCAAATGAAAATGATAATTTTCTGTGGACCCACCATATTTTCTACAAAGCAACTATTGGCTGTGATTAAGTGAAGACAAAACTACATGCTGTGGCAGTTGAAATACTTCTGGAATTTATTAACTTCAGTATACATGCTAAGGCCAAATGAGCTTCTTTAATTTCCATAATGAAATTGTTTTTGTAAAGTTAAAAATACTGTAATGAGGCCAAAACGGTGTGCTTTCAGGGGGCTCCCATGGTGAAACAAATGAGATTTTAGCTTCTCTAATTGGGCATACTGCAAGCTGGCTTGATGCTGTCCTCAACACAGGATGTTTGTTATCCTAACAAAAAAGAGGTCTACAGCTGTCAGCATAATGCTATATGGCTTTTCAGAGGCCTAGCTATGGGAGGAAGACTGTGCTCTCAGGCTGGGACCACCCAAAGGGAAAGATCAAGTAGAGAACTGTGCTTCTTTTCCCTGATTAAGAAGTTATTCGTAAGGTAATTTGTTTACAGCTATCAAAGGGAAGCTTTGGAAGCAACTGGGGAGAATTCCCAGAATCCTCTGAAAGAATTTTATTTGATTAAACAATGAATATGGATATTTTCTCTTTTTTTTTTTTTTTTGTCCTCTTATGAATTAAATCTCATTACCTGTCAACACAGGCCTTTGGAGTCTAACTGTTCCTGTAGAAAACAAAAGTTAGGCCCATTTTGTTGAGGCGGTTACTGCCAAACTCTGTTGGTGAGCTGCCACACTGGGTACCATGGAAACAGCCTATAAACCTCTTTGAGCTTTGGAATGGTTTTGATGTAATATTGTCTTCATTTATTTTTAACCATTACTTTCAACTACAAAGGAAAGTAAAACAGAGGGCTAGTCAAATTAATTTTTAGCCAACAGAAGTAAGTCAGTAACTGAATTTTTCTGGTTTGTAATGGGTATTTTATTTTGGATATAAATATTTAAAAGGATCCAGAAAGATGAATAATTTTGCTGTGAAGTTCTACACTATTCAGTTACATTTACTAGATGCTAGACGAGTGAATGATTGGTATACTATCAAAATACATGAAAAATTAAAGACATATTCACCAAATGAATTCAAATCTCCTAAATCCAATTATTCAAAGGGATAAATATTTAAAGGATAATGTAAGCTGCTATACTAGGCTATAATTATACATTACGGTGGTAAAATGTGCATTTCCAACAGCATGGTTCCAAAATGTTCTTTTTGTATTATTCTAGAGGAGAACATTATAAATCATCACACAAAAGTTAGATGAAATAGATTTTATTAGAGTAAAACTTCCTCCCTTGCCCCCAACACTAATAGCTTCTACTTTACATTAATTTGATTGTTATTTCCAATCTGTTCAAAACGTAAAACAAGTCCACTGTAATAAAACAAAAAGATATTACTTACTATTCCACCTTTTTATGGTGTTACTTTTGGTTTCTTTTTTTTTTCCAATAAGCTTTCATATGCCAGTCATTTCAAGGACTCTAACCAATCCTACATTTTCAAGATAAGTTTAAAGATGAAACAGACTATTTGTAGGAAAATCTATCATTATAAATTTTGTAAATACAGAATTGAAATAAAAGTGAATTGATAAGTTACATGCATGCATATATTTTGCAAATAAAAGAAACAAAATACAATTAGAGCTCCAGAATGATGGTAACACCAAAAACCATATATAGACTAAGTATATATGATTACATTTAACGATAAGGAATCCAAATTCTGAAATTCTAAGACAACAGCAAAGGTTAGTTACTAACAGCATATATTTTGGAGACCGTGAGATATGGGCTTGAATCTCATGTCACTCTTATTGTGTGGCTTTGGGCACTTTAACCCTTTAAACCTTGGTTTCCTGAGATTGGGGATCATACCATTCTCTACCTCCCTGAGCTGCTGATTCAAATGTGATCATACATACTGAGGCAGTGCATGCATATTACAAGGTGTCACTTAATTTATGTGATAAGGATGAAGTAATGAAAACAGTGACAGTGATAACAATGTTGACACTGAGGATTCATGCCCCGCAAAATAGTACGTTTGAATATACCTGAAATGATCTTCTTGATGCCTGGACACCTGAGCTTAAGATGTCCAGAAGTGGACATGCATACACATGCAGACTGTATTTTGTCATTCTATCGCGTATGAAGGGTAGGTGAATATGCCACCCCACGACATGCCACTTTGGCATCTCGATTATTTTGAACTGAAGGGAACTGAGTAAAAGTAGATATAGGACAAGCTTTCTGCCCTCCTCCAATCTACCTGAAAACAGAATATAAATTCCTTTTGTGAGGGTGTTTTCCTACCACCCTTTCCCCCATATCCCACATCAGGAAGGGGATAACCTTAACACAGAGACGAGATGGCACCAAGAAAGGGTCTACAGACACAAATTGTACTTCCTAACCAGGCCTTATTTACTGTTAGATTCCCTATATATATGTACCTTCCCACAATTTGATGCCTGTGGAAGTTCAAAGTCCTTTTCCATTTTCTGGTCACTTCTCTACAATTTTATTGTTCTTCTACTAAGATGCTACATAACCCCAAGTTTTAACTACTCCTACGACTTATTCATCACTGAGTAGTCCCACATGTATGTGTGATGCCTGTGTTAATAAACTTCCGTTTTTCTCCTGTTGACCTGTCTTTTTTTAGTTCAATTTGCAAGGCCCTAGCCAAGGAGCCTAAAATGAGTAGAGGCAAAAAGATTTTTTTTTTCTCCCTTACCCTTACTACAAAATACAGTGTTTAGGTGGGAGGTACATAAAATGCCTTCATGTCAGAGACAAAAGTGACCGAAGAAAGAGGAGTCAGGAGACATGTTTAGTTAAAAGGAAGTGATGAGATGCGGATGGTGGTGGAGCCCATAGAAGCCTCAGACAGTTCCACAAAAAGTGTGATCGAAAACTTCCAAGAGTAGAGGCAAGCTCCATATCATTGGAACCGTCCAAACTAGACCCATATGCACCAATATTTCTTGGAGAAAACAGATCATTAGAAAAGAAGATTGTAGTAAGATTTGTTAATGGAAGTCTATCAAACAAACTATGAATCTTCTCTCCAAACCTGCCACAAAATTATGGTTTCCCAAGCATGGCGGGCTCCATGAATCCCAGCTAGAGGCATTATCTCATCTCTCTCCTATTCCAAAAGTAACTGCATGTCCTCTCAATCTTTTGCTTTTCATAACATTTGGCTAAATCTACTTCATGATGAATATATCAAATGATAGCAAAAACTGCTGTATGTGAAGACAAATACAAGAAAAATGTGGCTAGATTAAATTGAATTGTTTAATTTAAATATGTTACTAATACTCAATGAGCAATACTTATTAATGATGTTGATCCACATCAGGTCTAATGCTGAAAGTCACTATTTGGTACTAGATCAGAATAACCATTTTATGGCCACTGAAATGGTTTTCTAAACCATTTACACAGATAGGTAATAATAATAGACTCATTTCATAGTCTCAAATCTTTTATGTTATGTGGATGCTTCAATTCACCAGCTGACCATTTTCTTTTTAAGTACAAAATTTGTGTGTGTGTGTGTGTGTGTGTGTGTGTGCATGTGCCTGTGTGTATATATATGTATATATACTCTTAAGAAAGAACACTTACTCATTTATATTTTCAGAATGAATTTTCAATTGTGCAAAGCCTTTTGCAACATCTCCACTCATCTCAGACATGAATACTGTAACATGTATGGGCATAGCTGAGGCAAATTTATCATGACAGCAACCAAATAATAAATCTGTATCTCTATAACCAGTTCCATTTCCGAATAATTTCTCTGTCGCACATTATTTTAGTCTGGCAGATTGCTCCATTCTTTCTTTTTTTCTCTTTACTTTGGGGTTAAACTGCACTTTCGAATTCACATTATTTTGCAGATAGCATGTCACCTTCACTTAACTTGCTATAGCTGGCATTTCTCTTCTCTCAGCTGAAGCAGTTAATTTACTTGCATTGACCAGCCAACAGTGTAATCTACCACCTGATAATTGTGTTCTCAGGCCACCAAAGTCTTAAAAGACAAAGAAGAAGACTTAATATTTGCAATTTTATCATTTGAATTCTTATGATTTGATCTTAAATTCTTTGATTTGCTGAGGAAGGGGGTAAGGTGGGTATTTTTTTTTTTTTTTATCTCAAATCACATTTATCTATCTGTGTTGTGTTTAAAATAGGAGGACCACTTCAGGTTGTCTTGTAACTGATGCAGCAATACTGAAATTTCAAACATGGTGAGATGTAAAATGGGGATATCTGTAAGGGCTGCTGGATAAGTTATTTCTTCACATACAGGTTGGTTATTCCAAATAAAATAATTGCTGTCATTGATATTATTGAAAGAATGGAGAACATTTAGGAGGAGCAGAAGAGTAAATATTAGGCAATACCAAAATGGATGTGCTCTACAATGTCCACATGCCAGCAATTTAATATTGTAAAGCTGGAATGGAAATATTTTGGAAACCTACTAAATCATACCAAAAGAAAATACTTCTGTTAATCCAAAAATGTTAGATAATTTAAACCTGCTAAAGTTGAATTTCACAGCTATTTTAGTCTTCTGTAAATAATTACCATTTCTACTTTTCTCTAGACAATTATAATACCAGAAAATGCTAATTCATACTTATGAAGATACGATCGAGCTAGAAACCAGAAACATCCTCTGTTCAATCTGTTACTTTATTTTGGGCGAAGAGATGCAGTTTTGACAGTGGGGCCATCTGCTACTAACTTTTTTCCTCATCATCATGCCAGTCCAGTCAAAAGCAATTAAACCTGTTTTGCCATTATAATACGTAGATAATGATGATAAATTATACCTTTAAAATGAGTCTCAAATTATGCATACGCTAGGTATTTTCCTTACAGCTACTGATATAAAAGATATTCCTGTACTTGTGAAATTTTTCAGCTATTTTATTAATGATGTTAGCTCTATAATGAGCTACCTACCAGGATATTTTGCAGGCACATAGCCTAGCAGTCATTATAAATCTATTTATATCCCAGCAAGATGTTTCTTCAAGTGGAGAGCAGAGCCCTAACATTCTGTATCGTTGTTGAACAAAATATATAGCACATACGGTTCTGACTTGCTATGTTTTATTATGTCACATAATCAATAAAACGCATAAATACCACAAATAAAAAGTAGCAGGATGAAAATTCTATGGCTCCAGCACAACATGGGGTTATACAGCAGAGAGAAGATGAGGCTTAATGATTTCTAGGAACAGATACAAAGCTATCATTCTTGAGGCAGGCCATACATTACCTCTGATTTCCATCAGAAATGTTTGGGCTTTTTTCAATGTAGAAAGTATGAATAAGCTAAGGTTCCAAAATAGTGCCTAATAGCAATCTTTTTCTTTTAGGAATGTCTGCGGGAACTGCCACACTGGGCAACTGTACTGTTGGTTTGGTTTGGCTTTGCAAATTTGCAGCTGCTGGGGTAATGACTTTTTCCCAAGATTTGTTAAAATTTTGCCTCTACCTTTTAATTATGACAAAAATTTAAAAAAGAACTGGAGACATGCGGTAAATGCCTTGAGGATCCCAGGAAACTCCACTCAAGTAAAGTCAGTGGTGGTCAGCGGTGGTGCCCTACTTCCAACCTTGCTATGAAGACACCACCCCTCGACCGTAGGTAAGTCGTGTGGCTTTGCTGACTGAGAGTCACAGGACGGAAGCCCTTCTTTGACTGCTTCCTGCCAGTGTTCTCTCTAGCAAGAAACCATTTGGCATGGTAAACATGTATTAATTATGGATGTCCAACTTTCTAATTCTGTTTTATTTCATCAAAACGCAGATCATGGGGAGAAAGAAAGGAACACTTTTGTCCAAAAGAAAAGAAACTTTGCAGTGTTGGAAACATGTTCCACATAGCAGTCGTTCATTACAGTGTGTCTTTTTCATTACTGTGTAAGGCTCATAAATAAGTCAGGGGGAGGAGGAACATGGAAAAATGAGAAACTCACCAATTATATTTGCTGCAACTCTATATAAATGGAGGCAGCTTATTGATATTGTAATAGGACTTCTCCTGAACTGTATTGGAAACAGGAATCTCAATTGCAGCTAATCATCCATTTGCAGACAAAGGCATTATTCATCATGACTCACACAAGGACCCACCTCGATTTCACATCATTCTGCAAATCATCATTTTAGGGCATACCCTTAGCATCTCAGTGTGCTTCCCCAGACAAATGCAAATAGCAGGCACTTACCCAGGGTGCGCAAATTGCCAGCTATAGAAACCAACAGTGTGGGAGGAGTTTGGTCTTTCACTTTTTCTCCCTCATTTATAGTGTGGAGCCTTTTGGCAATAACAAAGTTTTATAGTATGGGAGATGTATGGTCAAATTCTTACATTGGGGAAAATATTTCATATCTTAGAGAAACAATGAGATCACGTCCCCTCAGTTCCCCATCTGTTTAATGAAATGTGTGTTGTGAGTGAATGTATGCAAATCATGGTTAAAAAAAATGTGTGTGTGTGTGTGTGTGTATATATATATACACACACACATAAGTATTCAATGTGCCAGAAAACAGCTTTTGCAAAGTACAATTTAAATATTCTAATATTGGCCTTAGCAGGGAAAGCGAAAAGAGCAGGAATATGATATGAGACGAAAATAAAATAGAAGTGAAGAGGGACTAACAGGGAGGAAGACGGGCAATTTCAAATAATATGAAGAATGCAGAATGGCACCGGAATTTCTCCCGCTCTGGGAGATGTCTACACTGAGGAAGCTAGACGCACCGCTTCTCTCTCAAGTTAAGCTGTGGGAAGAACAGTGAGTGTGATGGAAGCAGCTTTGCAATCCCTCAGCTCCAGATATTGGTTCCAGCTCCACCAGCTGTGTAATCTTATTTTTCCCTGAGCCTCTATTTCTTCATCTGTCAAGTGGATAAATCCAGTTACCTTAAAGGATTGGCGATGAGGATTGAAAGAAACATCACACAAAAAGTACCTGCTCATGTCCCTTGGACCAAGTTAGGTGCTAACAAATGGCATTTGTCATTATCAGCTCTTATGCCCAGAATTTAGATCCATTTAAAAATATTTTCCTATTAAAAAAAGTTGTACATCACCATGTACAGAGGAAATATTTTCTTCTGATTCCCATTCTCATGAAATATGCTTTCTCCCCATAATTAATGGATGCTCTATGCAATGAAGACCTCTGCCCAACCTGCCCCTTTTGGGCAGCTGGGAGAGTATGATCCCTAAACCCATGGTTCTCAACTTTGGCTGCACATTAGAATCACCCTGGGTTTTTTTTTTTTAATAAGAATGCTAGAGACCCTGACTCATATGATGTGGGCTTTAAGATTTGTGAAAGCTATCTAGGCATTCTGAGATGCAGCCGGGGCTGAGCCCAGGACTGCATCCCATTCTGCGTGTAGGCGAGGTAAGCAAGGGAGGTGCTGTGAGTCACGGGGTAAATCTAAGCTCACTGGTGAGCATAGATCCCTTCGCTCTAGTTCCTATTTTTAAAGAAAGGAAAACATTTTCTATTCTGGGAGGGTAAGTGGCATTTGGTACACAGTATCTTTTAAAGCCAGTCCCAAACCAGCTAAATAAACATATTCCATTTTTCCCATTTGGCCTCTTCATTCTTACTAGCGGCTGCCAATGTGTTGCCATATTTTTATTTCCCTTGCCAGAGAAGGCAAATTGCTCCCTGACGAGTACGTGCCAATCAAGAGGATGGCAAAGATGGTATGTGGATCATCAGCATCCAACAGCATCCTTCCCTCCGACCACACAAGAGCATAAATTACCCTCCACGTGATCTTGGGGTCCAGTTTTCAGGTCACATATCTATCCCCACACTTGGTTTCTTCAACTCTGACATCAGGCCATGCTGTCTTTCCTCAATTTTTTTTTTTTCAAAATCCTGGGAATATAGTGAGTTTTCTCTTAGTATTTAATTATAAATATATACTACTTCACTGCAAATGTATTTTTTTAGAAAACATCCTCAACAGATCTTTCAGTTAAATCCCTTTCTAAAATTTAATAGGTAACTTGTCTGAAATTAGACCCAAGCCTGATTTATGTGAAAGTTAACCTTACTGTGTTCCAGAAAGTCTTTTAATTCCTCTAATTCTCCATTCAGGGGAAATTAAACCACCCACCTACTCTTTTTATCAAGTTCATGAAAACAGTGCATTGTGTTGCCTCCTCTGTATAGTTCTGAAACAGCAGCTAACCGATAAACGCTAACCCACCTCTGTTGACATTAGTCAATTATTCTAGCACCAAACAAAAATAGCTAACAATGAAAATATGCAGTATGAATTGTTATTGTCTCAAAATAGCCATATTGATATCAACTCCATTTTACGCAGACAAGGGTTTTCCAAGCAGAAAGCAAGAGGGAATAAAGCAACAGAAAATGTCCTGCTTTTTTGCTTTTTGGGTTTTTAAAATTTTTTGCATTGTCGTGAAGGGAAACAAAATAGGCCACCCCAAAATATGCTGTTTTGGCATACTGATTATTCTAAATTAAAGCTACTTAAGAAACAGGTGTAAGAAGTACACTCCAACTCTCCTTTCCGCACCCCCCCAACCCCAAAAGCAGGAAATAGATCTCCCCTTTGAAATGTACCCTCTTTCTGTACCAGGAGGTGGAAAGGCATCCTTATCACCAGAGATAGGAAATTCAGGGCCCAGAAAGCTGTATAAACAAACCCATAAACAAAAAAACTTCCCTAATTAGCTACCCCAAGCCCAAACCCCCTTGTTTTGTCAGTCCTTCACAAACTTATCATTTGTCTAAAACATATAAAAGCTGCCTGCTTTGGTCACTTCTCCATGCCTCATATTTTTGAGGCACCCATGGGTACAAAATTAAATTTGTTTTTCTCCTGTTAATCTGTCTTATGTCAATTTATTTATTAGACCGACCAAAGAACCTAGAAGGGAGGAAAAGTTTTCCTCCCCTACAGAAGCACACTAATTTAGAACGGATAGTTGGATTTTATCCTCCTCTCAATGTAGTTTTCTTTTTTTGAAAAGGTTTAGAACCTATTTAAAAAGGTTAGGAAGGTCTGTTGGTCTGTTGCTGTGGCAACAGTCATCCCCAAGACACAGCATAACTAATAAGTTAACTAGATGCACCTAGCTCCAGCCATCCAGCAGAAGCCGTACAATGAAACTGCTGAGAATCCCTGGCAACTTTGCTGAGGGAGGAATGGTGCACACTGGTACGCTAGGGAGGCCGATAATCCAATTTAGAAGTGCAGATTCTCATTTCAGTTTCATTGGCATGTTCATTTTGAACTAAAGGGATCTGAGCAGTAATTCTATAAACAACCAGCACTTAGGAATCAGAGGCAACAAGATTCTCTAGAGGTATAATTGCTTTTAAACCAGGCAACCTGAAATTGGGTCTGCCTGGTGCAACAGGGAGCAGGGAGGAAACTATCCCAGCCGGGAAAGCCGGTAACTGGCCGAAGAACACTTACACTGCAAGCTGGGCATGGCTCGGGTATCTCGATATTCCCAATCCTGTAATTCAGCTCAATGAAATTCAACAAGGGCTTCTGTAGCACTTACAATTTTATTAGGCACCATCCATTTTACATAAACTAAATTTTGTAATTCAAATTTTATAATATCAGGAGAACTAATTATATAAAGAAGACCTGCTTCAAATCACAGGTCTGCCATCTTACCATCGGAAGCCGTGAAAACTTTGCTAGGTAACATAACCTCTCTAATCCTAGCTACAGTGTCTCTGAAACGGTGGCAATAGTTGCCTCTACTTCCTGACAGTGGCAATAGCTGCCTCTACTACCTGGGTTACCAGTACACTAAATGGAATAACACAGTCCTCAATAAATGTTTAGCCCTCAATATTAGTAACTTTTCATGTATCTGTCCTTTCTGTTCATATTTTGAATCTCAAGGATTCTACTGCTCACAGCATTATGTATGAGCTTCTCCACCAGAAGGAAAGTACTCCAACAGAGAAGGGGTGGGGTGAGGGAATGATATGTAGAGTTGTCATTCCCAATTATTTTGGGATAGAGAGCTATACACAGCAACATTCAAAGACCTGAGTACCTAAGTTAGGAGCTTTAAAAGTTGTTTGTATGAGCCAAATAATAAACCATAAACCACTCTAATTAGGACTTTGTGCCTTCTACTGCACTTTGTCAAGGTCACCGAAGACCTCTGCCTGGTGGCGTGGGGCACCTTGATGACTCCCTCCTCTCTGCTGTCCTCTCTGCTCTTGGCTCCAGAGCACCGCATTCTCCTAAGGTTTTCTCTTGGTCACTAGGCACATCCTGGGTCCTCCTCTCCCCCCAACCTTATAAATGTAAAGTGCCTCAAGACTCAGTCCTTGGTCCTCCTCGTTTACTCCTGCTCCTTCCATGCTCCCACCTTGCCTCACAGACTGACATGTCATGTATGTGTAGACACGTCTCCCATATATATCTCTAGCTTTGACTTCCCTGAACAATGAGCTGCCTACTCAGTGCTCCTACTCTGGCATCTAAAAGACATCTCAAAATCAACATGTCTCAAGAGAACTGAACCTCTCCTAGGCCTCTAAAACCTCTTCTATTTAAGTCTTCTCCATTACGGTTCATGAAATTCCATCCTTACAATTAGAGATACCCTTGACCTTTCCTTCTTTCACACTCTACATCCAATCCTTTCAGAAATTCTGTTGGTTCTGCATTCAAAATATATGTAGAATCCAGTCACTTCTAACAACCCCTGCTGCTAACTCCTCTGTGTCAGCCACCAATTCCTCATCCCTGCATAACTGTATTAGCCTTTCAATAGGTCTCTCTGCTTTTATCTTTACCGCCTTGCCCCCCACAGTCTATTTCTATCACAACAGTCAAAGGAATCCTTTTAAAATATGAAGTCAGCTCATGGCATCTTTTAAACCCTACAATAGCTTCCCATTTCTTTAGATGACAGGGTCCTAGGCTACCTGCCCCCCTCACCCTCTCACCTCATTCTCTACTACTCAACCCCCAATTCATTTCTTTCCAGCCACTCTAATCTGCTTGTCATATCTAGAACGCTCAGGCATGCTCTCTAGGACCTTGATTTAACTGTTCCCACTGCCATGCCACATACATGAGTCAGAGGACAGTGATTCCATCCCCAGAAGCAGGGATAGATCCTGACTAATAAAGCCAATTGGAGCATGACATTAGCTGGTGGCAGCCATTGGTCCTGGAGTGATAGGGTGCTTCAGTAAGACTAATGAGAAGGACTTTCATCCCACACTTGCAGGATGAGTTTCCCTCTCACTTGAACAAGAAAGCCTGAAGTCCAGATTGCCACTGGCAGCCATCTTGCAACCACAAGGAAAACAGCTCTATCAGGGGGCCAATGTTAAGGATTAGAGAGACAGAAAGAACGTGGGTCTTTGATGACATCTTTGATCCCTGATCATACCATGACTATAACTCACCCCATCTCTGGACTTGCAGTTATGTAACATAAGCAATGTCTTTAATATTTAAGCTAGTTTGAGTCAGGTTTCTATTACCTGCAGCCAAAAGCATTCTAAAGATACAGAGAATAAAGATGTCACACATGAAAAGTAAGATGTAGGGTTAAGCCAATCATGCCTGCTACATTTCACTAATACTTAGACTTTGACCCCTGGCATTATGTCCCATCTATAAAATGTGAGCATTAATTCATATGCCATGTCGTATCTCAACAATAAAATTTTGTTAATTGTAAAACATAAAACTCCACATAAGTGTTAATTACATTTGATCTTTGTTTCATCCTGAAGCACCAAGTAAATACGTTATAAATCAAAGGTTATTGGGCAATTCAGACTGAGTAACTACTTACCTTAGCAAAATCATCCTTTACTCCTTTCTTCATTCATTCACATTCCACATCTATCTCATCTGAAAATCCTGCAGCTCTACTTTTGAGGCTAATATGGACTGGGACTCCTAACCATCCCACCGCAGCCACCGTAAGCCTAGTCTAAGCCACCACCATATTACATTACCACCCTGCCATCTCATTTCTTTATTTTCACCCCTTCCCTCTAAAGTCTATCTTCCTCACAGGAATGAGAGAGATCCTCTGGAAACATAATGCAGACCACCATGACACCCCTCTTCTCAACACCTTCCCAAGTCATCTCATCTCCCCTGGGGTCATCAACCAGGCCCTAACCCCTCTATACTCTATCTCCTTCTTGCTCTCCATCCTCCCTCTGCTTCTTCATCACTGGCTTCCCCATTCTTCTCTGAACACCAAACAAGCTCCTACCTCCTAGCCTTTTTACCCACTGTCCCTCTACCTAGAACATCCTTTCCCAAGAAGTCCACTTGATTTCCTCCTTCACTTCCTTCAAGTCTCTGCTCCAAATATCATCTTATCTGTGGGACCTGCCCTCAATACCCCACATAAAACACCAACCTCGATATCCTCATCTCCTACTAGCCCCCTTACACCTTGCTTTACTTTTCTTCCTAAGATGTGATGTATCAAATATTTATTAATATGTCTGCCTATAGTCTACTTTCCTCAGCTAGTGTTGGAAGCTCCATGAGAGCAGGAGTGATGCTTAGAACACTGCTTTATCCCCAGTAATTACAGCAGTCACAGCAATAGACACTCTAGTTGTTGAAGAAAAAGAAATGAAGCTAGGTCAAAGTAACAGAATATGGTACTGGCTATGTTCTTTTACATGTATTTGTTTGTATAACCGGACTTCCAGGCTCTTAGGAGAAAGAGGTCCATCCCTAGTATGCAGTAAAGGGTTAATTGAGCAGGCTTGGGGTGTCAACCCCTGCACATTCCAAAATAAGAACTCGCCCTTGACCAGCTTTTGGGAGATAATTTCTAAAGCTTTGCAATATCCTTCTTGCTAAAGTGTCTTTGTATACCTAGAGCCTTGGCCCACACAAGGTAGTTTATGCTAATAATGTGATTTATGGTGAATGTTTGCTTTTGTTTGCCTTGGGCCCTGCACCCTGTGGTATCAATTTGACTCTGTGGGGGCTGCAGACTGGGTAGCTAAGATCAGTCAAGTGGGTCCTCCATGCCTATGAGCCTGACCCCCAATAAAAGCCTTGGACACCAGAGCTCAGTTGAGCCACTCCTGGTTGGTAATACTCCAGGCATGTTGCCAAGCATCACTGCTGGGAGATCTAAGCACCATCTGATTCCACAGAGATGGGACAAGTGGAAGCTTGAGCTGGGCTGTCCTGTACTCTACCTCACATGCTTTTATCCTTTACTGATTCCAATGTGTATCTTTTTGCTATAATAAGCCATAAACATAAATACAACAGCTTTTCTGAGTTCTGTGAGTCCTTCTAGTGAATCATCAAATTTAAGGGTAACCTTGGGGACCACATTTGGCATTTAGCATGGTGTCTGGCACATAAGGGTGTTCAATAAAGGCTGAGTGAGTAAGTAAATGATGAATTAACTTAGACGATAGACCCATGCCATGTTAACCACCCTTCCAAATTCCTCCTTTCTCTCCACTCTCTCACTCTGCCTCTCCCAATACATGTTTCCTTTTGTCCTCCCACTCTAATTTAAATACCAGATAGAACCACTGTCTAGTAAAACAGCAGCCCTTAAAACTGTCACTAAACATAAGAACAGCTGACAGAAAGGTAAGATTTAGAGATCAAGATCATTTGGGTAAACAGAGCTCCGCCTCTGCAGATCACCTTTCAAGCCAGCTTTCTGCATGGGATAATTTGCTTTGCTGCCTGACTCCTGCCCTTCTGACCTGGCTTGCACCCAGCTCAGTAATGCATCCACCAAGATCTGGGTCCAGCTCTTCCTCGCTGTTCCTCATGGAATCAATAATAAGGGGATCTTCTTTGTTTGCATGGGATTTGACAGCCCAATGACAGACAGGACAAGGAAGCAGCCATGGCCTTAGCTTGGCTGCACTTATAGTGCTCATGTAAAATGACACATGTATGTGTGAGATTTAACGATGGATGGTAACATTCAAGGTCTTGAACGGGTTTCCTCTAGCTCACTCCACTGGCATCTATCATTTTAATAGCCACCAAGGAAGAAAAAATATGGTTCTCATTAATATCCTGAGTTTGACCTTCCACTTGTCTTGCATTGAAACTCACTCACAGTCTGGAATGCAACTGTGCCTATTAGGAGAATGGAGAAGTCTTCTTTCCTGGTGTTACTTCATTTTTTCCATGGAGTACAAAACAAAGAAGAAGAAAGTCAGAGCTGAAGTGCAAAAGGTTATTATGGGATAGCTATTTCCCGTTGAGGTTCTCCAATTAAGGAGACTACAAGATATTCTGCTAGACTCGAAATTAAGGTAAGGTTCTTGTGAAATCATTTATCTAAAGAAGAAAGATATATGAAAATATCCTATAATCAGAATTTTCCAGAATTCAAAAGATCAAGCCTATTGATTCTATGAGCTATCTGACAATCTAATAAAAATTGGGCAGAGTCTATTTCTGTTTCTTATAACCAAAAAATCCTAAATAACAAACATTATATATCACTTTAAGACAGATCCACACTAGAGTCTGTCATAGGATGGTTCAACAGGGGCACCACAGCTATGAGTCTCCAGTGCAGTAGTCATAATCATAGTGAAGCAATCATATCCCAATGATATTTGCCTTTGTTCTGTATGTGGGTAGAAGATGGGGCAAAGTATTCATTGCTAAACAAATGAACAATGCAAACAAAGATGAAATTTGCACAAAAGACAGTAAACTTTAAGCACTTTATAAAACAATTATATGTAGTACGGATGGGCTGATTTAAAAAGCACTGTTGCTTCATGTACTGAATGCAACAAATAGAGAATTTCCTTACAAAGCCTGTAATTCTGGTTTTATACTTTTTTTAAAAAATGAAATTGGACTATATTAAAGATAATAAGCCCAGTTTAATGGTCATTAGAATAAATTTATTTTAAAGAGAACACAGCCATCATTGGTCTTCCACAGCATCTTCATTATTCTTTTCCAAAAGACTTTGATGCAATCATTCAGACACTTTTAAAGATAATTATATAACATGTACTCTAGGTATACCAGAGTATGGTGTCTTATGAGCTATATAATCTCTACCCTACTGAGTTTCTAACTTAATTGGGAAGCTAAGGCATTGACAGGCCCATGAAAAAATTAAGTTTAAAAAGCAAAGTAGCAGTAGGATACAAGAGCTTACTCAAGGAGAGACCCAAATCTGGTCCTTATCTTGAGTGTTTTGTAACCTAGCCGGAGACAGACAGTTAAAAATAGATCTGTATTAGAAGAGAGCCTATGCTCTATCAGTGACATAAGAAAAAGTGATGTGAGAAGACAAAGGGAGCCATTAATTCTGTCTCATGCATTCATAAGTGCCTCATACAGGAGGTTACAACTAATATGGAACTTGTAGGGTAAGCATGATTTAATATGGTTGGGACAAGGAGAAAAGCATTCTAGCCTGAGGGAATTGTAAGAATAAAATTAGAACAAATTCAGCTATTAAGGCAGTGGTGAGTAGGTCAACGTGCCTGGAGCATGAGACACATGGGTGGATGAAGACTCAGGCAAGACCACGCTAGTTGGTATGTATTTTAACCTAAAGGTAATGAATGAGGAGGCAAGTGCTGGTGTTTAAGTAGGAACAGCATGACCCGATTTGGATTTTATAAAGGTCATTCTGTCAACTACATAGAAGACAGATTGAAGAGGAAGAAATTGGAAGCAGAAAGACCAATACTTCATTTCTCAATATGTCCATCCACCCACTCTGTTGAGATGTATTAAGCAATGGCTGCCCAAGTTTGATTCTTTGAACAAAGGTTGCAAACTCATGAGCCATGGACAGATCTGAATTCCAGCTATGTTGGCAGAGCTTATTTTGTTTCTTTTAATTTGACCCAAACTTTAAAATGAAAAGATTCCACATAAAAAGAGAAGATTTTGATCTTCTCTGAAAAATCAGATCTGGCAAAACTAGACACACATTTCCAACCAGAGTTGAGTTAGTAGATGAACCCCTGAAAAACATGCATCAATAGCCTATTGCCCAAAGTCCTCATCATTTACATTTTGTCCCTGACATTGAAGCTAATTGTTAGTGGCCACAATCATTGTGCTTACCCTGCTCTGCTGACTAACTTCCTATAGAGAACATTGTCCTTGTACTATAGTAACCATCAAAAATGAGAAAGTAAGAGATAGATGGAAAAAGCAGCTCGTTTCAAGAAAAATAGGAAAGAGCATATTTCTTTGTGGAAATGACGAACTGCTCCATGTTTTTAATGCAACTACAGTGTCTGTGTTGAAAGAATACAGCTTAAGATGCCCTTCTGTTTATATCATCACATCATATTCATTTATGATACCTGTTTTTCCATTTGAATTTACAATCCCAAAGAAAAGGGAAGTTTAATGTAGGCTTCCCAAGAAACCGGCATTTTCACTGAGACCTAAAGCATGGGTAAAAGTAGAAGTTTGCTTTGTAAAGCCTTTTGCAACTTCTACATAGTAACCCCACATATTCACCAAAATTACTTGGATTTCTGTGAGTCAATTAGCATTTGTCTCCCTTAACTTGATTCTAATATCCTAAAGAGTATGGCTACTGATGAGATGGAGCTGGTAGAAGAAACATATTCATTTAACAAATATTTGTTAAATATCATTAACAGGTATACTTACCTGTTAACCACTTATCTGTAGTCACATAGGTACAAAGACAGTGTTCTCTACTAGAAATTAGCCAGCAATATAAGCACAGTGATGTGGCCACTGACACTTGGCTTCAATGTTGGGAACAAAATATAAAGGGTGAGGACTATGGGAAATTGATTATTGATGTCTCTTGTTCAGAGGTTCATTTATTACTCAACTTCAGCTGAAAATGTGGGCCCAGTTTTTCCAGATCTTTTCTGGCACCCTGATTTTTGGCACTCTGCTATGTGTGGGAGGTACAGCAGTAACCAAGACAGATATGTACTAAAGTTTACATTCTAGCTAAGGAGACAGACAATCAGAAAACAAATTATAATAAAATATAAATGATATATGAGATGAGATCCATGTATAAATTAGAGCACACTGCAGGGGCTCTATATGTCAATTAGGAATGGTTTCAGCTGCAAGGAAAAGAAAATGGAAACACTGATGGCTTAAACAAATAGAGATTATTTTTCTTATATAACAAGAAATCAGATAGGCTGATTATGTGGTGGTTCCAAAATGACTGGACTGGTGTTCTGTTCTCCTTCATGGTCACGTGAAGTATTTATGATGTATGATGGACAAAGAATTGGTGTTTGATATGGAGAGAAAGCGGAGCAAGAACCAAGGATGATACACATCTCTGGTCTTATCAAGTGCACCAAAGTGAAAAAATTTCCCAAGATAGTAGTCACAGGAGAAAGAGCAACTTTGTCTAAGAAAGAAAAGTTGTCAACTACGCAGCTGGTCATGCAGCAATCTTATCTGGGAGAGAGATCTAAACTGAAATTCTAGGCTTGGGAGTTGATTTGAACACTAACGGCTTTACCCACCCTCTCTTTTGGTAACAGGACCTTTTTCCCACAGAGAATTTATTTTGCACAGTTCAAATTGTGCTAACACCATCCCCTTGCTCCTGCTACCACAGGAGCAAACATGTGACCTAGATCTGGCCAATCAGAATACTCATCACTCTAGGCATAGGGACTGGTTCAGGGATGAACCAATTGAAGTCCTTCCTGGGGACAGAGGAGAAAAGTCTCATTCACCACTGGGATTTCTAAGTGGGCATAAGGAAACCTTGTGCTAGAGATAAAGGAAATGGACGTCAGATGTCACTGTATGAAGACACAGATATAGCCAGACATGAAACAGGTCAAGCACTGTATATTTCCAGTATGTTAAACCAAGAGAGTCTCTTTTTTTTTTTTAAACATAAGCCACTTTATATTGGGGTTCTGTGTGTTGAAACCCAGAGAGTATTGACTAATACAGGATCATCAATATTTTGATGATGATTAAAGCCACTGAAGTAGATAAGATCACCCAGGGACAATGTGTAGAGTGATAAGGAAGGTATCCTGGGATAGAGTCCTGAAGATCCCAGACACTAAAAATCCACAGAGAAGACTGAGAAAGATGTCCAGAGATGTAGGAGAACAGCCAGGAGAAATGGAGTGAGTATGGAGATGGAGAAAATAGTCTTTAGTGTCAAACTGGGGGAGTAAATAATGGTGGCAGTCTCAGGACCTATTAATAAAGAGAGAGTTTGGGATCCTGGCTAAGGCAATGTCAGTGGGCTTGGGGAACAGAATGGGCAGAAGGCAGAGTATAGTCAGTTGCATAAACTGGAAGCAAAGACGTTATGAAAACCGTGGTAAACCACTCCTTTTTAAGAGTTGTGGCCATAAAGAAGATGAGAGAAAAGGAAGCAACTGAAGGAGACACAGAATCAAGAAAGGATTTTTCATTAGAATTGGATATATTTAAATGCTGTATTGTTAGGACTCCGGCTTGCAAAGTTTCTAGACTTTGCAAATTCAAATTAACTGAATCAAAGAAAGGACTATAATGGCCTAGTCGCTCCAGAGGTTGCCGCAGCAGGATCCAGGCACCTCACCATGTCTCTAGGAATCCTCTCTCACCGTCCACAGCTCTGCGTTCAGATAGGCTCTAATCAAGTGCTGGAAAAATGGTCAAAAGCAGTTCCAATTAGCAAAGTGGAAGAGGAGTGCCTTTTCTCAAGGGTCCTACAAAGCCCAGGGATTGACAATGACTGGCCTAAAGACTGGGAGACAAGTTGGGTCAGCACCACCCGAACCCCAGGGACATGGAGTGAGAGTGGACTGGTTCCCCACTGGAAAAGTGGGTGCTGTTATCAGTTGTGGCACTGGAGAAACACGTAGGGGGCAGGGACTGAAAGACACTATGGCCATGTGATGGGCAGAACTTCACACCAGCTGGTTAGAGGAGGCTGATAAAGAAGTCTCAGGTGACTTCGAACTTTATAGATTGGCCAAGTAGGTGATGATGAAGCCATGTACTGAGAAGTTGGAAGAGGGAAGAAACTGAATGCTAGTAACTTAAAAATTCTGTGATTAGATACCCTTTTAGGATGCTTCCAACTTAATATTCTGTAGTACTAAGGGAAACTTACTGAGGCCTTGAACGAATAGGAGGGCGATAGCATTGGAGTAGGTAGCCATAAAAATCAAGATGCAGGAATAAAGTTGAGACATTCTGGGCATGAGTAGCATTCAGACAACACTGCCACAGCTGAATTTAAATATTCATGATTTATGGTCTCTACTTAAATGGTCACCAAACCCTAGGAATAGTAATTCAAAACTGAAAGGAAGGTCTGAACTATCAGGAATTAATACAGGATTTTGTCTAAAGAACATGGGAAGTTGTACCCAGTTCAGAGAGCTGTGGCCTAAAGAGAGCTGTGGCCTCAGAGTATATGAGAAACTGGGCCATGAGGGCCTAAGGCTAACGTAACTTGGGCAACCTTTCATTAAATTTGGTCCCCATTTGCAAAGTAAGAAAGAGTATCAAGAGAAGTAAAAGCAGAATTCTGCCTGCTTTACTTTCATGTTATTCGAAAAATGATTTAATATAAGAATATACCAATATGAATGGAAAGGAGCTCTGTGGAAGGTCTAATATCAAGTGTATTAAAAATGTATGACACACTGTATATTCTCACAGGATTCCTATCCAGGACCTCTACATCTGATAAAATACCATAAAAATGTGATTAATAATACTGTAAATCCTGTTGATTGGAAAACTCAGGGACAAATGACAGATTGACCTGACTCTTTGATTTAAGCCAATATCACTGAAATAACCTTTCATATCCTGAGAAAGAATAATGTCTTGCCCGCAGGATAGAACACAGCACCAGAAAACACAGTTGTCTTTTGAGGTTTGTTTTCATACATTAAATGCTCTTGAAACATTTTACATCTGAATCTTTATATCTAGATACCAAGCTACTAGCCTAGAATTATCATTATTTCATTAATCCTTCCAAATCATACATATAATTTCTGATGCAAAATAAAGCAACAGAAAAAAAAAAAAAGAAATATGCCAAGATGCTAATAGTGAAAATATTTAGGTTGATGAGTCTGAGTGCCTTTTGTTCATTTCTTTTTAGTTTATGGGATTTTTCCAAGTTTTCTAAAATATGATGGATGGGGCAAGGGCGGTGGGGGGTAGGGTGGAGAAGCAAATGTTTATGTTAAAAAATAAAGAAGTTAAAAAGGAAAATCATTTTAAAAACAAAAACGTTGGAAGTGCTTTCCATCAGATCTAGACAAAAATGTCACTAAGGTTTCGGTGAATCGAATGAACAAGAAATGATAACAGAATGCGGTACATAACCAGTGCTGTCACTGCACATTCCCAAGGCAAGCCCAAGCAGCTGTTCTGCGTTCATCTGGAAATGCAGACTATCCACTCTCTTTTTGTTAGACTCCTCTCCCTTTGCAGCGGGCACTGTTTCTTTTGGCTTCCCTGTGTCTTTCCTTCTGTTACTCCTTTGCCAACATTCCTCTGAGGAAGCAGCCCTTCCTCCAATCTCAGACCATGAGTTTACAGAAGAGAGGACTCCACTCAGGGCCTGTGATTCACCTCTGGTCACACAGATCACATTCTCTGTCTATACTGGTTCAGGAATGCGCACACGATTCACCTTCAGAGATGCAGTAAGACTGAGGGAGAAGAGCTTTTTGCAGTTGCTTTGCAGGCATATCAAGCCTGAGAAGGAAACTAACCTGGAGAAAGATTATGTCCTCATTACATTGTCTGAGCCTCTGGATCAAGTCAGTCCTGAAGCCTTCACTGCTTCTGGGCTATTCTGTTGTAGGAGCCAATAAATTCCCTTTGTGCTTAAGCCTGTTTCGACTTAAGTTTTTATCCCTTACAATTGAGAGTCCTAGTTGATATAACCCTTTATCTATTTAATATCTTACTCAGGAGCCTTGTTACCAGAGCATTTAATTGTTGTACCTGCATAAGACTAACAGAATTGTGAAAGACAGACTCTTGGAGTTGTGCTCCTTTTAATGCATAAAATCTAGGTATTTATGCAGCACTTTGTCTTTTAGACCCTGAGTACCAAAATTTGCACACTTAAGACACTTAAGACATAAGCACAACTATCAATGCTTAATCACAAATAAATCAACCCTAAAGTTAAATAACATATACAAACATTAGTACACACCAGTATATTAAAGTAACATGCTTTGGAAAGTTCTAAGCAGTGCCCTAACAATAGGTCTTATGTTGTGACAAATATACCAAATGATAAACTCAAGCAAAGGTTCTCAATCCTATTGCATTTCCCTGTCATTCAAAGTCAACAATAATTTGAAGGTAGAGGATCTTGTATCTGAAGGTACAAAAATTTCATCTAGTTTAAATTCAGTCACATTTTATTGAAGAGCACTCTGATATAAGCAAGGACCACAGGATAACTTCTATCTTGGTTCACAGAAAATGACAACAAACCCATCCACTAATTCTGAAGGTACCTTGTTTTAGAAGGAAAGGGCTCGGAGAAGAATAAAGTATACGTCATCCTCTGTTTTCTTCTCCTACAGGAGAGGGATTCAGTGGCATATGACAGTACAACTAAGAAGGTGAATGGAAATTAGAGAAGGGCAGATTGTCATTATTGGAGATGACTGCTCTGGCAGTGGGTCACAAGAGGCCTGCTCTATAGCACCCATGTGCTTTACTTCCATCTGTTATAAAACTGTCATAATATAATCATTTTGATTGAACAGGATACTTTTTTATCTTCCAGGTAAAGGCAGTGATAAAATACCAATTTACTATTTCTGTTACATGAACATATCCCTTACCTGTGACACTTTAATTCAGTGCACATCCTACACAGCTGTACATGGCAGCCCTGTAAGTGAAGTCTATAATAAAGCATACTCATATATACTGACCTACATTGAAACAGTTCAAGTCTTTTTTTGACCCTTCTCTCATTTTTCTGCCAGGGAGAAATACTCTCCTCAATACTGGATATGTTAGACCTGCTCACCTCTCTTATCCAGGTAACAGGGTCAAAAAATGCCAGTTACAGCTAGAGAAAGGAAACAATCATTTTTAAATACTTGTCATATGCTGGGAAATATATTTTCTCCTTTTTGAAATTATCTTTGCCTTTATTTTTTTAATTTTTATTACAAAGTAAATTTTCAAAAATCAAAGCAAAACGATAATGAATAAGGTAAAAAATAAAAGTCTTCCTCCTAACAACCATTGTTTGGTTTTTTTTTTTTAAGATTTTATTCATTTATTTAGAAAGGGAGAGAGAGAATGTTCGTGTGTGCATGAATGCACACATGAGTGGGAGGAGGGGCAAAAGGAGAGGAATAAAGAGTATCTCCAGCAGACTCGATCTCATGACCCCAAGATCATGACCTGGGCCAAAATCAAGAGTTGGGGCTTAACTGACTGAGCCACCAAGGCACCCCCAACAACCATTCTTACTCCTCATAAACAGCATTAATAATTTCTTGAGTGTTCCTCCAGAAAGTTTATATATACACACACACACATCATTGACAAATAACAAATAAAATGTGTGTGTGTAAGATATATAAATATTCAGATACACAGAATACATAGTAAGGCAGGGACAAGTACCTTTATCCCCTAAGTTGTCACCCGTTTGAAAAGATGATCCAGGGAGTGACCTAGAAGGAGATGTCTTCATTCTTCAAAGAAAAAGAAGCTGCTCGTAGTTACTCAAATGCAAGGCCAGCAGATACCCAGTCCCCTGGGATGAGAGTGCAAGGCAACAATTCAGACCTGTGATTAAGCAAAAGCCACTCCTGCCCTTGGTATGTAGAGGGTGGAGAGGAGATGGGCCAATATGAAAAAAAGCCCAGTGCCCATCGTCTTTCAGCAAAGAGGAAATGTAGAGTTCAACTTATGCCTGAAGTTATGAGAAACTGGTTGGGTGGTTCCATAAAGAAAGGATACTGGGGCCTCACCAAGATGGAAAAGGGAAAGCAGTTCACCACTGAAGAGCCGCAGGGAATGTGGCTAAGACTAGCCTTTGATTTGGAGAATAATGACACAGCCTGTGGGCGCAAACTAAAAGCAGCTATCCCTCCATATCACAGCCATGGGCCATCACAGCTTCTCAGGATCCTGGAGCAGTGAGGCAGTCCAACAGTGTGGGCAAGTGCCACCTGACAGCTGGTGCCAGGACCAGTCAATACAACTTTGACTGGAAATGAGAAGCAAGGCCAGGACAGGGCTGAGCATAGTCTGCTGTGCTGGCTCCCCCTGGTGTTGGGAGCTGGACTGACATGTCCCTTTTGCACCACATAAACCAATTCATTAGGGAAGGTGGACACAAGCAATGAGTGGGGAAAAATACGAGAGGTATTCATCTGTATTCCAAGCTAGGGAAGCATGTCAAGCTGGTTAAATGCAAGATGCTACATATGCTTATGTCTATATATACTTACTATATGTGTGTATACATACACACATATACATGCATGTGGGTATCCATGGTGCCTATCATTTACTATTCTTCAACCAGCTATTCAATATAATAATAATTTTTGGATGTCTTTCCATATCTGTGTATCTATATCATTCCTTTTCATGGCTACACACAATTCCACTGTACAGATTTATTATCATTTATTATTTACTATTACAAGAGGTCCAGTTAAGTACTTTGCACATATATTTTTATTTATCCGTAAGATAAACTTCTAGAAGTAAAATTCCTGGAAAAAAGGTATGTGCATTTAAAAGGATAGGAGATGCTGCCAAATTGTCCTTCAAAATAGTTGTACCAATTTATATTCCCACTGATAGAGTATGAACCACTTTCCCATATTTTCCCAAAAGTAAAGAGAATTAAGTGTATAGAATTTCCACTCTAATGGTGAAAAATATTTCATTTAATGTTGCACAACAATTCCACGAGATAGAAATGATTCCCCCAATCTTTCGTATGAGAAAACCAAATCTGAAAAATGTTATATAACTTATCATAGGGTTAACAATTAGAAGAACAAACATTCAAATCCTGACATATTTGATTCCAAAGCCCATACATTCATTCACTTAATAGAGCTGACTATGTTTCAGGCACTGCTCTAAATATGTTACATGTATTTGCTCTTTTAATTTTTATATCAAGCTTTAAGGCAGATGTACTTAATATCTCCATTCTACAGATGAAGTAACTGTACCAAAGATAAATTAGTCTGCTTGCCCAAAGTCAAGTGGCTAGTAAGTGGTATAGATGGGGTCAGAACCCTTGCTGTTTGGCTTCTGTTCATTTTATCTGAACACCAACCTCTTAAAATATTTTTGTTTTGCAAAGAGAAAAATTCACCGTTGCATAAGCACTGGCTCTACAGGTCAATGTTTACGAAGAGCTTTATGAGGAAATAAAAACAGACTGCAGAAAACCAATTCAATGGGCTTCAAATGGATACATACTTTGAAATCCATCCAATAGCAATTCCTCCACTCTCTTTTTCAAATTCTAAATGCGATACTATCTCCTAGGGTTTCCAATGGTTGTCGATAAGGTTGTAGGTCTTTTCTATGCACAAGTCCATTGTTGTCACACATTTTGTGATATAAATTTAATCATCTCAGTGCAGGGGACAGATCTATAATAGCCAGTGGACCCTAACTTGCAAAATATTATGGGCAGGTGTAAACCTGTCCAGTATTAGCTGGTGATGGAATGGAAAACTTAAAAAAAAAGGGGGCATTCTTCTAATGTCTGTTTTTACATAGATTTTTAAAATCATGATAGACTATCCAGCAAATTTAGCATTATTTTAAATAAAGGGGAAAATGGTAGATTGCCATTGCAGAGCCACTATAAATTAGCATATTATAAAGGAAATTAAAATGGACTTCCCAAAATACTCTGTATCCAGACAACAATTTTACAAGTTTAATAAGATAAAAATTTCTGTGACTCCACTGACTGTAGTTACCTAATAATACTTCTACACCAAACAAAGTATTTTACTAGATTTATCATCTTTGAGTATATTCCAATATTCATTTAAGCATAAATATATAAATGTACTTATGTAAATGATTTAAAGGTAAAAGGAAATCAATTCACAGGAATAATTAATTCTACTACGGCAGTTTCAACTATAAAACTCAAGTGATTTCAAAGTTTCTTGAGCTGAGTAACGGGAAGGTGCTGTCCATTTTTATTTTTCACATCTCACTATTCTTTGTATATTCTGTTGTTACAAAGCCGAAGACCACGTCAAAGAGTTGTGTCATTAATACTGAAATAGGAAGCCATTAATTAGGCTTACTAATGGACTTTGGAATTCAGTCAGTATTTTAATGGGCTTTCGAGAGCAGTCATCTCTTTAAGATGTCTACTTTTCTGTGGTCACTACTGTTTATGAAAACTATTGTTACAGCTTTCTGCAGTCAGTTAGTAATGCCAGCATACGTTCAGAAAAGACTATATGCAGTCCTTTTCATAATAATTTCACCTTTGACATATATGATGTTTTAACCAACATCTTCCAGGGTTTGCCCACTATAATTATTTTCAAAAACTGAATGTCCCTTGCATATAATAAATGATCAATTACACCTGATTTACTCCACCTGTGTATTACCATAATCATTTTTTCTACCACTTTGCTAACATCTTGCACCTTTTTTCTCCCTGATAGCCAGGCAATGTGACTATCCCCCTAGACTTCTAAGTACAAGGAATCTGAGTAGATAGGCTCAGAGAGGTAACAGAGTACCAGTAATGTTTTTAAGACAATTTTATAAAGAAGCATGCAATTCTAGATCAATAAGTTTGATTCCAATGAAATTTCAAGTAATTACACACAAGGCTACATTCATTTGAGGAGCAAAGATCTGGTAGAATGTCTTTCTGTCACCTACTTTTAAATACATATTAAATTATATTATTAGGCTATACCATATATATGTATATATAAAAGCTATGTATATATCAGGTTTATCATATAAATATATATATATATATATATATATATCAGTCTACTTGGCTTGTTAAAATGTAGGTTAATAGAGGGGTGCTTGGGTGGCTCAGTTGGTTAAATGTCTGACTCTTGGTTTTGGCTCAGGTCATGAACTCAAGGTTGCAAGACTGAGCCCTGTGTCAGAGTCCGCTTGAGATTCTCTCCCTTTCCTTCAGTCCGTGCCTCTCCCCCTGCTCACCCTCTCTCTCTCTCTCAAAAAAAAAAAAAGCTAGGTTGATAGAGATAAACATTGCAGTTTGGTCAAAACAGTGGGAACGTGCTCATTCATTCATGTTAAATATATTTTTTAAAGATTTTTTTATTTGAAAGAGAGAGCACACATGCATGTGAGTGAGGGGAGGAGCAGAGACAGAGGAAGAAAGAGAATCTCAAGCAGACTCCCCACTGAGCGGGGAGCCTGATGCAGGGCTTGATCCCAGGACACATGAGATCATGACCTGAGCCAAAGGCAGATGCTCAATAGACTGAGCCACCCAGGCGCTCCATTTAATAAGTATTTAATGAGTCAGATCCCTGCTGAGTTCCAGGGATACAGCAGGGAACAGAGCAGACAAAAAGCCCTCAGTTCACTTTCTAGGGAGACCCACAATTAACAATAAATAAATAAAATACAGGTTACATGGTGACAAGTGATACAAAGGAAAATAAAGCAGGGATAGGAATGTCAGGAATTTACAGCCACTGTAAATAGAGTGTTCAGAGAAGGAATTTTGGAGAAGGCAACATTTGAGTAAATACGTAAAGGCAGTCTGGGAACCAGCCATGGTGATATGTGTGGGGAGAGCATCCTAGTGGAAGGAATGGTGAGTGCAGGCTGGGATAGCACGTTCATAGCCCTACAAGGATAAATGTGGCGGGCAGTCAGAAGGATGGGAGGGAGAGCTGATCCAAGATAAAGTCCAATACATGACTTGCACCAGATCTGAGGTCATTATAAGGATTTTGGCTTTTACTCTTGAGATGAGGAGTCATAAATATTTTCATATAGAGGACCTTAATGATCTGACTTAAAGGGGTCTTCAGGAATTACTCTGGCTGCTATGCTTTAAAAAAACATCTAGCGGAGACCTATTAGGAGGCCCCTGTGACGATCTAGACAAAAGGCAGTGGTGGCTTGAATCCCAGATGCTGAGAGAAGGTCATATTCTTGACATTCTCAAGATGGAGACAACAGGATGTGTTGATTCACTGGATATGGGATTGAAAAGGGAAAAAACTATAGAATGACTCCAAGGTCTCAGGTGTAAAAAACTGGCATGATGGAAGCACTCCTAAAAGTGAGAAGGAAAGCCTAAGAAAGAAAATCTAACACTAGACAGTATTGACAGTGTCACTGCCCACATCAAGACAGAAAATTATTCTCACTGCTTGTAACGACCCGCAAGAAACATGGAGTGAACAGAGAGGATCCCCAAATGGGAGAGTATAGATTTCCCCTCGCTTAGATGCTTATTACAAACATATTACAAATATCTTTTCCACCTAAAATTCAGAAACATCCAATTTAAAAAACTGATTCTGGGAATTTGGGTTTTATTATTAACTTTGGTCACTGGTGCTTTCACCCATAGATGAAATTACTCCATTGGGAAAATACATATTTAGTAACTAATATGCACCAGGCAAGGCGCTGGGCAAACCTACGCAGGAACATTAAGTGTCAGGGACATAATTATGAATAACACACACCTTCCTTTCTCACATTCTCATTTTTCTAGTGTTCCGACAACGTGTCTCCCTGTTATAAATACAAGGCTACCATGTAAACAATACTGTGTCACCACCATCGTGGGAACTGATTTAGCTGGAAATGATTGGAAAGAATCCTGATGTGAAAGTACCAAACAGAGAGAAGAGAAAGGAAGGCCGGCATATGAAATTGATGCTAAATATGAAATGTGACCTAGGAGAGAACAGGGCCATTCATATTTACTATGTAAAAGGTTTTCCATTACAGCTGTGCTTTAGCTCTGTCTTCTCTGTATCAGGAAAGTCAGATGCGCCACATTAGGGCTCTCTGTGGGATTCTGAGTTCAGAAGCACGGGACAACTGTACATCAAAGAGATCTGGCTCTGCGGACTTCAGACCAAAAGAGGAGGAAAACACAGGAGATGGATTTAAAATGTCACAAAATCAAAATGACTCTGGCAGTACACGAAATTGGCAGAATTAATCAAAGGGCTAACGTGGAAGGAGTTCACGATGGTGAGGAGGAGAGGGTCTCATTGTCATCAGGGCTCCCAGAGATACGGAAGCAACATGTAACACATCTTGCCACATTCATGCCTGTTGGGAGCACTCAAGCGGCCCAGTGGACTATTTCTTGGCATCCCAATCTACCCAAATTAGTCTGGTCTTTCTCTCTCTCTCTCTTTTTCCTTTTAGACATGTGGATTTCATTGTGTGGATCCGACACTATGGTAGAGCCCCGACTTTCCCTTGCCCTTAATGGTAACAACCATAATTTACTACTGTACACAATTTCTTGCCTTATTTTTGCTTCTTATTTATAGTAATAAGTTCTACAGAGTGTAAACCAAACTGATATTAATGATGTTCATTTTTACTAACTTCTTTTATAAGTATTTAGCATATTTACTTCTTTTATTTGTACTGTTTCTAAGGAATATTTCCTTTATCTTTTCTTTCTTTCTTCTTCTTTATTTTTTTTAATGTTTTTTTTTCCATTTTTATGGATAATGCACTGAATCATGGAGGTAGAGTACAAGAAGTCACCCAGAACTGGAAATTAAACCTATAATGCCTTCTCCTGCCCCTCCTGACCTTTCGGATCAATGGAATTTTACTTGTGAATGCTTTAAATCTTCAGAGACAAATCCAATAAGGGCACTGGAATGCACCCCACTACTTCAGTCCAATGTAGAGCAGGAGAGACAAAAGAGTTGGCGTCTCGGTGTGCATTCTAATCAAATCTCTCATGAGTCCCCCCAGCTAAGTACAGGAAATCTCAAGTTTTCAGCCAGTCTTCAATTTCCTAATCACGGACTTCAATTCCCTTTGGTCTTTATGCCTGAGCTAGCACTCATTGCCTCACAGGCTTCGTCCGGCAGCCCTGGCAGCATTCTGTGCTAAGTGTTCACATTGTTTGAGAGGAAGCTGAAGGGGGCCATGCGGTTCTGGCTCTGGAAAGGCTGCGCTGCCCCGAAAAACATTTCTCTTCCAGGCCCTCATTCTCACAGTGTTTACCAAAGCCGGATCCTTTCTCTTTCATTCTTTCTGTTCTCTTGGTCATGGCTTTTTAGCCCATAAACGGATAAGTTTGGGAAAAGTTAATTTAACCAGACTTATGGTGAGCCTTGCTCTGATTGACTTTTAAAAAGAATTTCCATTTGACTTTCACATCAGCTACAACATAAAAGTGATTTGTCGGGTGTCACTAATGACCTTTCTCCAGAAGGCTTGAGTCAGATCTTCGACAACAGTAAACAGCATCTATCAAAATCTTCCTGCGGCATTGCCGAGCCAACAGCAATCCTTCTGTTTCTTCTCAACAGCCTTCCAGGTTAACCACCCCCAACACACCACACTCACATAGATGTGTCCAATAAAATTACATGCGTATTTTTGGCACTTCTAGTCAATGCTGATGAAAATCGAGACATTCTACAGTAAGGGAAAACTTACATTACCTAAAGTTCTATAAGGCAATCACAGATCCTCATTTTTTCCTTTGGTACCCACGTTTACAGTGTAAGTTTGTGTGTGTGTGTGTGTGTGTGTGTGTGTGTGTGTGTTTAACAGAAAAAATGTCACCTGCCTATAACAAGGAAGAAAGGTCATCACATACACTGCATTTTCCCTAAAACTAGTGGAAGTAAATATAGTCATAGGTCAGTACACAGTGGAAAGAGTCTTTCTAGACAGAACAAGAACAAAATAGTCTTATACCATCTATTGGAGAATAATTTGTTCCTGAAAAGAAATGTGTAGGGCTATTTCTGAAAAAAATATCATTACAATCAATTTCAATGGGAAAAAGTTTCGTGTATCCATCATCCAAATTGATAGGCACTTACATTAAAACAACATCAAATCCCATTACAATGGGCTTAATTACCGCAATAGTTAAATTCATTATCATAACATAACCTAACACCGTGTTTTCTCTTCATTAATTATTCTACAATATGGTTCTTCCCCTGATCCTTCTGAGGTCTTTTATGAAGCTGTTTTCCATCTTATGATTAAGACAGTGCTCACAAAAATGTATACAAGTGGTATTCTGTTAAGTAATTCAACCTTTAATGTAGAAAAAAATTACAGTAAGTAATAACCAATGAAAAGGATATAATTCATCTCATGCTCGCTGAGAAAGTTGACACCAGAAGGGCCATGCCATATAAAATACCCCTGACAAAAAATGACCACTCCAAAAGGAAAAGTTTGTACAACTTCCAACAAATAGACGACTGCAAGGATGACCATGTGGTGATCCTTCTCAAGACCCCCGGGTGCTCACAAAGTCCCAAATCTACGCTGATAAAGTTTATTTGTATATCACAACCCACAAAGCGGAAGCCCACACCACAAATCTACACCTAAGTCAGCCTACACTAAGAAATACCTCACTATCAGGGAAATCTAACACCAATCACAAACCTCCTACTCAACTTCAGCCATCTTACCTCACCCTCGGAAAGAGGACGTGCTCACCTGGTAAGGAAATCTCCCACCTCCTAGCCAGTCATGCCCGGCTTCCATGTTGCCTCTTCTAATTTTGACAGAACTCACTCTTGCCCAAAATCCCTCAGAAGAGTGCCCCACTGCTTGTGAGGGGCTGTACTCCTCCAGTCCATGGACTGTTTTCCCTTCAATAAAGGCATCGAACTTGTTACTAAATTGTTTTAGTTTACTCACTGGACAATATTAACGAAAATGGGTTTAATGAAATTTGGTATCAAGTCAGGTTCTCAGAATCCAAATAAGCAAATGTTGAGAAGGGTGAAGGAGAGGAAGTAAAGGGGGCAGAGAGTTTGGGTACCTAGTTGGCTTTGTCCCAGGTATATTTGATATGCAAGATTTTGAAACAAATCAAGGAGGTTGATGGAACTTCCTGAAGCTCACCCATGAGGAATGACGAGTGGCTTTTTCACGGGGTATCATGGATCTCTCTGAAAAACCCGTTCAGAGCTCTGGTCCTCTCCTCCCAAAAACCGTGTGCGTGCACATGAGCACGCATGCGCACACACACGGCTTACACTTTCCCATATTTGAGAATTCCCTACAACTCACTCATGATTTGAGAATCCCATTAAAGAACCCTTGCTCTAGATGCAGAATCAATTTAAATTTCAAGATCTCTTTTCTGCTGGTTCAAACACTCTTTTTGTAGTGACTCATTATTCATAAATAAAGCCATAAATAAGTAAAAATGGAGGTGAGACACCCCGCATCCAGGGGCAACCTAATTGATGAATATGAGCACTTAATTATCTCTTGGACATACTCTGTTAAGTTTCCCACCAAAACTTAAATTCACATGACTTCTGGGGAATGAAGTAAGCTTACTGGGGAGTTGCATTAACTCATGAAACCCCAGGCTATTTTGCAGAGTAATTACAGTTTGCCTCATTTTTATTCACTGGCTATCTGTCCTGAAATTCTATATAAACAAAACCATCATGTAAATCAAACCATGTTTTAAATCTATTTAGCCAATAAGATTTGCGCCTTAGAAGAAATGTTATGCTAAGTCTTTTGGTGGAAATAATCATGACCTGAAATGTTTTATAAATCCTGTTTTTTATGGATCAGCTTTACTGAAAGTGAGAATCTCCTAAAGTAATTTATACATAGTAGTTGGAACAGGGTCATAAACTCCTAACAGAAATCTGCTTCAAGGATGAAAGGATTTTGTCAATTCTATGTGTGTATTGATTTAGTATTATAATTGGTCATATGACTATGACTTCTGGATACTTGTGCAGCAATTTGATTTTAACAGTATTTGGGGGGTTTTCTCTACGTGTCTTGTCTCCTCAGCTTTTCAGTGGCAAGATCCTTTCTTCTGGCTTCATTTTTATCTTTCATGGGGCCTGGATAAAGGAGGAAATATGGGATTTAAAATGGACAGTGTTATAGATGGGCCATAAAGGATGGAGAGGGTACGGGTAAACAGACAAGAAAGAGGAGGACATCCAAACAGCAAAAAGCAGAAGCAAAGTCTCAGTGGTGGGAACGCAGACCCTGGGGCAGGAAGAAAAGTGGGGTCACAGGCAAAGGATCCAGGAAAGCAGAGCCAGAAATGCAATGGCACAGGTGGGAGATGAGCCAGACAGTGCCCAATACAGAAAAGGAACTTAATAAGTATTTGTCGTTGTTGTTATTCAAAACACTTCTTACACCAGGTAATATTTCAATAATTTAACAGGTGCATGTGTGTGTCGGGGGTTGGGTGTGTGCATGTACGTGTTTGGGTTAGGGGGAAAACCCTAGTATTTTATTTACACTCTGGCACTTTCTCCATTCAAGCCGAACAGTAAAGCTTCGAACTCAGGAGATGTTGTCAGAACAAAAAAGAAGAAAAGCAGCTTTTTTGAAGTTCAAAGTCTGGCCTTTTAGGTTTCAGGAGCTTAGGACCAGAGGGAAAACAGGCAGGAAGGCTTGTTGAAATAAAGGCAGGTTTCCCACCTGTCCCCACCCAAGAGCAGGTAAGAGTTCCTGGGCTTGAGGGGTCTGGGTGGGTGGAAAGAAGGTCAGGGAGAGGTCAGTGTCTCCACAGGAAATGATGACTAGGCCAGAGGCACCATCTGGACAAGAGCAGAGGCATTCACACTGGTTGATATATTAATAGTAAATGATAATTATAATGCTATCTCTAAATGTTTGTTGAGTGCTTAATATATGCTTGACACTGTTCAAAGCACCTTATATGTATTAAATTTCATTACATCTTCACAGCAACCTTAGAGGTCAATACTGTGTACTAGCCTCATTTCATCTGCTTCTCACAGAGAAGTTAACTAAGTTTGCAAGGTCACACAGCTAGTAAGTACTGGAACAAGGATTCATGATTTGTGAAACTGATATTTTAGAAAATTTTTTTCCGGTTAGAGAGCGCAGAATGGATAGAGGGGTGAAAGACTGGAATCAGGGAAAGTGAATTAGAAGCTTTGCAACAATCAGGGCATGGGCGTACCCTGGGTGACAGAGCCTGGAAACTAAAATACTGTCAAAGATTACACCCAAACTTCCAGTCTATGTGTCTGGAAGACCAGAAATTCGAAGCAGCAGCCTATTGGGGATGGTGGCCTGGGAATGTTAAGTCATATTAGAAACACATTTGGATCTGATCCTTTCTTAAAATCACTGCAAAGACCTGCAATAAAGCAATGACAATCATGTCACAGTCACAACATAACCGGTAAGGAATTTACCAGCAGTTTCTAATCTCATGAAATAGCTGGATGATAATCAATGCCTGTGTCTAATTGCTTAAGTTGCAAAATCGAGAATATTATGAACTGATACTGAACTGGGACAAGTGAAGACGGGAAGATCTAAACTTGAAGATTCTTTCTTAATTATCTGACAGATAAGAACCCACAATCAGGGTGCAGGTCCTGGAATTATCAAAATCAAATTTTAATTATTTAAAGATTTTATTTATTTATTTGAGAGAGAGTGAGAGAGAATGAGAGCATGGGGGGCAGGGTCAGAGGGAGAAGCAGACTCCCTGCTGAGCCAGGATCCCGATGCAGGACTCGATCCTGAGACTCCAGAATCATGACCTGAGCCAAAAGCAGACGATAAGCGACTGAGCCACTCAGGTGCCCCATCAAAATCAAATTTTAAAAGACAAAAAAACACCTCCTAATTCCTCTAGTAGGTAGAATAATGCCCCCCAAGCCCCAAAAAATGTGCTAATCTCTCGAACCTGTGACTGTATTAGGTTACTTAGCAAAGGGGAATTAAGGGTGCAGATGTAGTTAAACTTGCTAATCAGCTGACCATAACTAAGGAGAGTGCCTTAGTTTATCCAGGTCGGGCAATATAATCTTAAGAGTCCTTAGAAAGGAAGACCAAGGAGAACCAGGGAGATGACAGTGCGAGAAAGACTGAGTCCAATGTTGCTGACTTTGAAGACAGAGGAAAGGGTTATGAGCCAAGGCATGGAGATGGTCTCTAGAAGCTAGAAAAGGCAAGCAAACAGATTCTCCTATAGCCTGCAGAAAGGAATGCATTCCACCAGCACCTTGCTTTTAGCCCAGTGAGACCCATTTTGGACTTCTGGTATCCAATTTGTGTTGTGTTAAGCCACTTAATTTGCAGTAATTTGTTACGACAGTCATAGGGAACTCATACAGTAAGTCAGAAAATAAACTATCTCTCCAGGTATTCCAGATTTTTATTTTAACAAAACATCTATACACTGACTCTTGCTTACATGAAAAAAGCAATCTTGACAAAGAATCATAGACTTCCATTTGTGTTCTTGACAATGGGAACAGTCTTAACTACGAATTGAGCATAAAAACTTTTAACTGGGTCATAGTCTATCTAGTCCCCTATTCACACTGAAAAAACATGCTGGCAACAGTGATTCCCACATTCTGGGAGGAACTGCTTCCTTTTATTAGGACATACCCCTAATTTAAAAGCAAAGGAGGCCAAAAATGCAGTGATCTGTGTGAACATACAGGAAACATTCCTTTGTTTCAGCAGCATAATGTAGAGGAAAATGCCTTGCTCAAGGAGGAGACTCTTAAACTATATCAATAATTGGTTGGCATAAAAAGGAGAATGGGAGAGGTTGAGACCTTATTTTCTTCCTGCCAGCTTTCGCCTTTCTAGGGTTGTACTATAAGCTCATTCTCTCAGTTAAGAGGCACAGCTCTTTCTGCCAAAGCTCCAGCCTTATTCTCAGCAGGTTGCTAGGTTTGGGGCCGTGTGGTCACTTTAAGATCAATGCAGCCCTTAACCTTATTAAGTAACAAGACAAGAGAATTCCAGGCAGTATGAGACGCTGTAGTCCAATAAAAGTTCCTTTAACCAAGTCCTGAGTGTGATAACACAAGTGATGTAGTCTTGGAATATAAGATGAAACCTGCCCTGTTCAGGGGTCAGAAAGTAGGGGAGAGCTTAACTTGGTTAAAAGAGCCCCATAGCTTATTTTAGACAAGTTAGTGCTCTGAGGTGGAGCCCTCATTGTGCTGGCTCAGCACTATTACCTGCATTAGAGACTGTATTACTCACCGGGTTAGCTTTAGTCAATTACAGAAAACAGCACCTCTGACTTCAGTCTAATACTTTGAATTTCATGGGTGAACATAGGTTCTTTAATAGAATAAATTAACCTCTGACCACATCATAAACCAATTTCAAAAACCTGACTGTCTTCCTAAGTGGAAAAATAGGAAAAAGTTGGAGCCAAGTAAGAAATTAATGTCAGCCTCAAAGAACTCCTTCTGCCAAGGAGTCCTTAACCCCTAGAATTTCTTCTCAAGTACAGATGGTCAGATAATTAATAATCAACCAAGAGTTACTGAGAGTTCAACCAAGCATGGTGGAAGGACCCAACCGGTATAAGATGTGCCTAATGCCTTCAAAAAAAAAACTCACAATGAAGTTGGGGAAATCAGCCATGAGAAACTCACAACAAGTAATTATACCCTTCTTTGTGTATTTATTGGTCCTGCCTTTACTCCATGCAGAGAGGGACCATGTATGTGCATTTTACTTGATGCTGTACCCACAGTAAGCAGCATAAGGTATGTATTCAAAACTACTTGCTTAAGGAAAGGGTGAAGCTCCAAGTGTGTCAACAGTAGCACTAGAATTTCTACACAGAAGTGGTTCAAGAGCCACAGTCTGTTTGGAAGGGAAGTTAGAAGCCATGTTGTCCAGCATTATATGTAAGATTGAGGACATGCCAATTTCACATAATAAAGAGGTGTATGTGTGTGTTGTGTGGATGGTAGCAAGGCCAATGGATATTATAGGATTATGGGATTATGGAAAAGTTAATCTCTCCAATTCTTCCTTGTTGCAATGTAATCCAAGTGCAATGACTGTTCAGCGCAAGGAAAGATCAGTTTTAGCTAGTGACACAGACTGTGTTCTCCAAAATTCATCATGTTGAAACATAATCCCCAATGTGACAATTTTAGGAGGTGGGGCCTTTAGGAGATAATTAGGTCATGAGTGTGAAGCCTGTGTGAACAGGACTAGTCTCCTTATAAAAGAGAGCACCCTTACTCCTTCTGCCGTCTAAGGACACAGTGAGAAGGCCACAGTCTATGAAGAAGAAAGTGAACTCTCACCAGACACTGGAACTGCTAGCACCTTGATCTTAGACTTCCCAGCCTCCAGGACCGGGAGAATACAGTTTGTTGTGTAACCCACCCAATCAGTGGTATTCTGACGCTGTAACCTGAAAGGACGAAGCTAGTTAAGAAAGATTTCATGGAAAGTAATCCATTTTGTTCATTTTCCAAAAAATAATGAAAGACATGTTTCTTGCAACAGTTCTTGATTTCTTACATTAGGAAGCAGAAGGATAAAGAAATCCCCACTACATGGGGGACCGGGAAAAGGGCACTAGGGAGACCAAAATCCAAAGCAAATTGACCACT
>NW_024424564.1:33561862-33674748 GCF_017311325.1 Ursus maritimus | reverse complement strand
TCCTCTACATATAATATATAACACAGTGCTTCCAAATGCAGATTGCCTGGGCTTGAGTCCTGACTCTGGAAGCTCACTAGCTGTGTGACCTTGAGTAAATTACTTCACTTTTCTATGCTTCAAATGTCCCCATCTGTTTAATGGAGATAGTAACCGGCTAAGGTGGAGTGGCAGAGACAATGATTGCTTACACAAATATCTATGTGTTCCTGATTTGCCTTGCAGTGAAGTGAATCACATGACTAGTTCTGGTCAATGGAGTAGGAGCAAAAGTAATTGTGTCACTTCCAGAGCACCAAAAAATTTAGGAGCTGGCACATAATTTTCTCTGTTCTCTTCTCCCTTGCCATAGTGAATGTTGATGACCCAGGTAGTGGAGCCTCCATCATCTTGAGTCCCTGACTGACCACATAGAGCAGAGTACGCCACATTGCTATCCACAGTAGATATCACATGAAAAATAAATAAACCTTTATTAAAACCTCTGAGATTTCAGGGTAAATTTATTATTGCTGCATAACCAGCCTGTCCTGAGTAATCTAGTTGGCACTGTGCCTGAAAAAAATAACTAGGGGAAAAAAGCAATCTTCCAAAAACATGACTCAAGAATATAGCTAATAAGGAACTAAATGCTACAAATTTTGAGTAAATGAACACATGAATAATGCATATGTCACAACTCTTGAGTTCAAGGCAAAATTTCTTAAAATTAATCCTCCTCACTCTCACTGAAGAAAAATTCCAGAGACAGCAGAATTTCAAAATTCTACCTAAGACTTCTGTGAATGCCAGGGGCCTAGCTAGAAGTTCTAAGGTTCTTCTGCCCTCTGATACCCATTTATGTTAACTTGGTTTTGTCCCACAATTACCTGGACAATGCCCTCAAGCCCTTTTCTGGTTGCTTCAAGAAATCTGATTGCATCAATTACCACTTCTAGGATTTACCAAGGGTTTAGGACATCACAAACATTACTGACAACACAAAGCATTGTGTGAAACCACTATTTCTAACTTGCTGTCTCTCTTCCTCCCTGTTGCCCCTCCCTTCTCTCACAGAAGCTCCTAATTCTTCTCTCATTCGGAGTAGTCTGACTTCGGAGGAGAAGAGACCTATATTTGTTTCCTAGAGCTGCTGGAGGCTAGAAGTAAAAAAAACCAGGTGTCATTAGGTCACTTCCCTCTGAAATCCGTAGGGAAGAATCTTTCCTTAACTCTTACTAGCTTCCAGTGTTGGCTGTCAATCTTTGATGTTCCTTGACTTATACTGTATCACTCCAATTTGTGTCTCCATCTTCACATGGCATTCTCCTGTGTCTCTGTGTCTTCACATGGCTGTCTTCTTATAAAAACAGCAGTAATATTGGGTTAGGAGCCTACCTTACTCCAACAGAAGCTCATAACAACTAATTATACCTGCAACGACCCTATTTCCAAAGGAGGTCACATTCTGAGGTACTGGGAGTGAGGATTTCAACATCTTTTTGAGGGGTATACAGTTGAACCCATAACAGGGCCCTATTCCTGTACAGAATAGAATCTACTCCAAGAATTCATCAACTTCATTTGCCTTTATACCCCCCACACCTCAAATAGTATCTAATGCATCTCAAATACTGATACAAACACTTATTCCCTGAAAAAGAAATACAACATGATAGCAGGTCAACATTTCTCAGAATAATTTAAAATTTAGAATTAAATGAACAAAAGACTGTTTAAGGCATCCGCAAGTTACTGAAACAATCAGAACTAAAGGGGACAAGATTCTAGAAAGAAGAGAACTAGAAAAAAACACACTGACATTGTGCAACTGTTTTGATGATTCTGGATTCAGAGCAAAAGAATGCAAATCTGGGTTTGCCCAGGCAGAAAGCCACTACTTGGGACATATAAATAAGCAGAGTTTTTCACTATCTTGTGAAGCTAGAGAGACATATTTGAAACTGCAAGTTACTGGTAACAAGGGAGGAATAGAGAACAAAGCCTGGTACATAGCCAGCTTTTCCCTTAACACATATGCCAATTACTAAAGTGAGACTAGAAGGCTTAGAAGCTAAGCAGATAAACTGAAAAGTAGAGCAGAGTTTTTAGGAATCTCAATTGTTAAGGAGAAAGGATTAGAGTTTAGGCCCTTGGTGGGTGAGGGACCCACCCTCATGAAGGTTAGGCTCTGGGGAGTGAACTCCTCATGAAGGTTAGGCTCTGGGGGGTGAGAGTGCACCAGGAGCAGACTCAGACCAAAACTGAAACATAGTCTTTACTTGGATTAAGAATAAGCTCCAACTGGGCCTAGGATAACAAAGCGTAACTCTGGCTGGAGGAAGATAACATCCGAAGCCACCACAATTTTTTTTATATAAAATGACTGGCATTTAATTAAAAAATTACTAGGCATGCCAAGATACAAAACAACATGTCTAAAAACCCAAAGAAAAACTGATATGGAAATGTGTCCGTATAGATCCAGATATTAGAACAGGAAAAAAACTTAAGAATAACTATGAGTTATAACTTAAAGAAAACAAAGAAGAAAAAATTTTAAATAGAGGAAAGATGGAGAATTTCCACGAAGAACTGAAATGCGTAAGAAAAGTCAAATGAAAATTCTAGAACCGGAAAATACAGTTACTGAAATTAAAAATTTATTGAATGGATTTAATAGGGAAGAAGACAAAATTACTGAACTAGAAGACAGGCTCATAAAAATATCCAAAATGATAAACAAAGAGGAAACGAATAAAAAATGCAAAAAAAGAGCATAAACACATGTACAACATCGACAAGTCTAACATATATGTAATTGATATCCCAGAAGGAAGGGAGCAACAGAAGAGGAAAATACTCCAATAAACACCAAAAATTTCCCAAGCTCATGAAAGACCATACTCACAGTTTCGAGCATTCTCAGAACCCTAAATAAAGCTAAAGAAAAAATATATTGAGCTATATCATGTCAAAGTGCTAGAAACCAAAGAAAATGAAAAAAAAAAAAAATCCTAAAAGTAGAGGGGGAGAAGAGATGCATTACCTTTAACGAGCAATAGTAGGAGACTCAGCTAACTTCTCATAAGAGATGATGAAAACAAGAAGACAATGGAATGACTTCTTTGAAGTGTTGGAGTAAAATAATGAAGATTTCAATACTCAAAAATAAAAGGAAAATTAAGATGTTTTAAGACAGACAAACTTCAAAGATGGAAAGAATACATTTCTAGCAAACCTGAACTAAAAAATAAAATTACCAAAAGGATTTTTTTTTCAGGTAGGAGGAAAATATCTGAAATAGCAACAGTGAAATGCAGGGAGCAATGAAAAGCCCACATTTTCAAAAACCTGTCAGTAATCTCCAGAACAGCAAGGAGTTCAACAACTTAAGACCAGTTCCTAGCATGATGACTATCTCTTAGTAAGTACTTAACTGTTAAAATAATAACAGTACCTCCAACTTGCTCCAAATGAATAGTTCCCTCACTCCCATTTTCTTTTAAGTCAGAGAAATTTTATATTCCATAAGTATCCATTAACCTTAGAAAAGGAAAAAAAGGAGAATCCAAATGTCTATACCTGGGTCTGAAAATGACTTTATTGCATTACAACTCCCCAAATAAAAACCAAATCTTAAGAGAATAGGTGCCCTCAAACCTCTCTTTTCATTTAATACTTTCTCTCATTTCAAAAGAGAGATTACCTCAAGGAATTTTCATTGCTGGGGAACAACAACCTCTTAAGGGAAGGAGCATCACAGATCAGCCAATTCTTTCCCTTGTCACTAGTAATGATCCTAAATCTTTTCCCTGCATTTTTTTTTTAGCTGCACAATAGAAATCTGGAAAAAAAAAATGGGAAAAATCTTTTGGACTCCTTAGATGCCGTCCATAACATTTCACCAAAGTTTTCAATAACGAACTATTTTAAAGGTTTAAAAGCTGCAACACGGTTTAATAGACCATATTAAGTCTCTTCCCAACCCTTCAAAGAATGTCTGAAGTCAGATGACAGTGAGATGGAAAGACTGGCCTTAACAGGTAAAACAATGTTGTCTGCATGCCTTCTTATTCTAGAGGCTTAGAAATGCAGTCAGCTTTCTTGGCTGCTACCTTTTTGTGCGCAGAGCACATTATGCAGCTTTCTTCATGGCACAGAAGCTCCCTGCAGTGAAAGCCGCTGCCTGAATGGGGTTTCGGAGCAAGACATTTTCTTGAGTCTTATTTGCAGCTTTTTACAATAAGCCCTCTCCCACACAAATACATATTTTCATTATCTTATTTTTAGAAATGCAATGTGAAGAGGGGAAGTGTGATTTGACATTCTAATTGTGGTAGATTCTTCCGTCTGAGTCTCTCTAGGATCTGGCTGCAAATACAACAATTCTAACATGAGATTTCCGCACACCAGGCATCGGTCCCACTTAGCCATATTAAAAGCCATGTGCATCACAGTCGTAGGGGCGCCTTCCCACACATTCATTAGTCAAAATATATCATGTAATATGAATAGTTTCCATTACAGCATTAGGTGTCTGATCCAGACTGTGAGTGTAGGAAATAATTTTAGGGTTCTGTGATTCAGTGAGTTGAATTCTCAGGTCTGAAGTTAGCTTCTGTTCCTCCAAGTCACAAGAGTACTAGTCTATGTATTGTACCAAAGTCTTCAAACTAGCAGGACTCTGGAAGTACTTCATTTACCTGCTGAAAGAAACTCTGTTACCTAAAGAGTCTGACAGAACCAAATATAAGAGAGAGAGGAGGCTGTCTTAAAACTTGGGATTTGCGTCTCTAATTAACTCCATCTTTCTTTCTATCTTTCAGTTCTTTCCTTTTCCCATCTTTTCTGCCTTCTTTCCCTCCATCCTTCCATCCATTCTTTCTTCATGAAAAATTATCTTAACATCTAAGAAATCCCAGACGCTATTCGAGGTACTAGGAAGGCAAAGATATAGAAGTCAGGGCTCCATACTTTCGGGGGAGACAGATCAGTGGGAAAAATAATTAAAATGCAAAATGAGACAGATGAGCTGGATTCTGTGTGACCAAAATGTGTGGGAAGGTAGCAGGTGGAGGATGAATTCTAGCCAGAGAAGAAAAGGACTGCATAGTTCCACTCCCGCAGTTAAAGCCTAAACTGGTTCTTGGACTTGATCTGAGCATGCTGGTTGTAGGCAGGACTAGAACAAGTTGATTTGCATCTGGGTTGTTGGATCTAGAGAAAACGACCAGTAAAGGGTAAAGCAGGAAGGGTTTGTCTCAATGTGTCAATCCGCAAATATTTATTTAGTACATATTACACTGCATGTACTATTTCATTACAACTCCCTAAATACTCTCTTTTTTAAAGATTTATTTATTTATTTACCTTTGAGAGAGAGAAAGAGAGAGGCCAGAGAGAGCACATGAGCCGGGGGAGGGGCAAAAGGAGAGGGAGAAGGAGGAAGCAGACTCCCCACTGAGCAAGAAGCCCAACCCAGGGCTCCACCCCAGGACCCTGAGACAAAACCAAGAGACACTTAACTGACTGAGCCACGCAGACACCCCAATAAAAACTAACTCCTAAAGCTTAAATACTCTGCTAGGGACTGGGGACACATGGGCAAACATGGCAGATGCAGTCTCAGCCCTCCATATACCTGCAGGCCAGAATATTCACCCTCTATTTTCTAGGACATGTAACTGAGTGGTGTGGAGTGATGAGCCACAGGTAGATACTAGGGAAGGGACAGAAAGATGGATAAATATTTCCAGGAATTGGCTCATTTGATGGTGGCAGACTTGCAAGTTTGAAATCCATAGGGCAGGATAGCAGGTAGAAATACAGGAACCTCAGGATTTCAATGTTACAGTCTTGAGGCAGAATGTCTTCATCTCTGGGAAACCTGTTTTTGCTCTTCAGGCCTTCAACTGATTGGAGGAAGCCCTCCCACATCATGGAGGGTAATCTGCCTTACTTAAAGTCAAATGTTTGTAAATGTTAGTCACATCTACGCAATACTTCCACAGCAACATTTAGAATAGTTTTTCACCAAACAACTGGGCACCATAGCCTAGCAAAGCTGACCTACACTTAACCATCAGAGTATTGAATCAAGAATTAAGAATACCCTCTGTACAGACGTTAATGTTCCCATCAAAAGAGCAGCAGTGGTGGCTGGTTGTCCAACAGAAGAACAGAAGGACCCCTATGAGCACATGTGAAACACCCTCTGGGCCCCCTCAGAAATACTAGGCTGGAAAGGACTGTGCAAGAACCATACAATTTTCGTTACTGTCCCTGACACCTCATTAACCTGGTGAAAGACTGCAACTGAAGGATAGATTCTAGAAATGATAAAACCTTGGATCTATAAGGGGTCCAAAGGTGGCCAAGAGCACAGGATGTGTGGCAGAAAATCTGCGAGGGCGAAGGAGAAAGAAGCAGAAATGTGTGAGCCTCACCCAAGTTGTGAGGGGGTTCTGTGTGATGAGGTTGAAAGAACAAAGACCCTGAATGGGGCAAAGTAGGAGGGAACCTTCCCTTGAGACCCAGTGGTTTGACTGTTGCTGAGTGTAGCTTGGTTGCTGTACCACCAGCTTACTCTCCAAGAGGCAGTTCAGAAACACTGTTTTGATTTCCCAGTTTCTAAGGCTCAAGCCTGAAGGAGAATGAATCTCAAGTCATTTTAGGATGGGAAATGTCTCTGCTTTCAAGTTCCTATGGTTTTGGAATGATTCACGAAAAAATCCATAGTGACAATCCTAGGGACTGCTGGACTGCACCAGCTGAGGCTGGACCTGAAATACCTTATGTATGTACATGACGAAAGCTGGGGTGGAAAAAATAACCAGTATACACATCTTGTCAGCTTCTAGGAATATACACATGTGTATTCTTTTCCTCTAAACCTACTTCCCCTCCTGCAGCCTTTTTCCTAGAAACCAAAGCCACCATTCACCCAGCTTCCCATCCTGGGGAAAATCCTCACCCCCTTGCACTCAAGGTAACTCACCAAGTTCTATTGATTTTTACCTCCTACGATATCTCATAAATCCAACCCCCTCCTCTTCATTCTTCTACCATTCTTTGAAGCTGACCTTCCTGCCTCTAGTTCCCAGCTAATTCCAATCCATCCTTTGCATCAGAAGGATGATTCAAAAATGAAAATCCAATGCTGCCCCTTTCCTACTTCCCTCTTAGAGCCTTCTGGATAAATGAGAAACCCTCATTTGGGGTCATTAAGATCTCTGTAATGTGTGGTCCTTGCTTCCTTCTCCCACCTCACCACATACATCGTTACATCAACCACTCAGCTTCTTCCTCTCTTTTTAAATCTCTACACATGCAACCCTCCCTGGAATTCTCTCCCCTACTTCTCTGCTGAGCTAACTCCTACTTCTTGAAGAACTAGATCAGAGGTCATTTCCAACTCACCCTGGCCGGAGCTGGCTGTTTATCCCCTAGCCTCAGATTCTTTGAGAAGCCACATGCCTGGAGACTTTCTCTTTCTTTCATTGCATGCAGTGTTAATGGGATCGGTTCACCTAACACCATCCCTGGTCCCCATCCTGCCTGCCTCGGCTGGGTGCCCTGCCTGAACGCCTGCACCAGCATGGGAGCCAGGCTAACATGGACTCTAAGACAGAAGATCTCTGTGAAAGCACACCCAGGAATGCACCTGGTTCTTGCTGTCCCAGACTAGAACCCAGTGTTCATCACAGACCTTTGTTTTGTTGCAGTGCAACTGACACTGAGGGCAAAGAAATATGATAAATAGTTGCTTCCAGGATCTCCTGGTTTGAAAGATACAGCGGCATCTCTGTAACATCCTCAGCAGGGTTACTTTCAATCCGTGATTCACCCAGGTATTGGTTTATTGGCATTCTTTTCCTGTCACTTAAAAATAAGTCGCTCTTCCAGAAATAGGTAAATAAACACAAATAAAAAACAGCAATAATTTCTATTAGTCTCTAGCAAAGTGCAGGAACAGGAAATAGGACAGGTCTTTATGTTTGTTATACATGCCTTGGGATTCGGTTTCCTAAAATTAAGGCCAAAAGAAAGTTCACAGTCTCCTCTGACAATATATGTGCATAGTCAGGTAAGGTCATTCACTTGCCAGACAACATTTGGTGCTATACAGACAGCCACTTAAAAGAACCACAGTGGATTAAGGAAATCCTTCAGAAAAGAAAGGCATCTGACAGTGCAAGGACAACTGAGGAATTAACTTTAGGCAGAGTCATCTCCAGCCCGGGGAAAAAGCAAGCAAAGGAAAGAGAATCAGAAAGACAGTAAGAATGAAGCAGCCCCATCTCCTCTCTTGGTTATTGATGCATTTTCCTGAAGCACTATCTACAATGGCCAAATAGATCATTATTCTTCTGAAGATAAGCAAATCTCAGTGATTTAAACTAGTAAAACCGTAAGAAATCACATTAACTAAAAACTTGGAAAAAAGCTGAACTCAGAGGCACAGAAAGTAGAGTGACGGTGACCAGAGACTGGGAAGTGGAAGAAATGGGGAGATGCTGGTCAAAGGGGACAGATATGCAATTATGAGATTAACAAATTTTAGGGATTTAATACACAGTATGGGGATATAGCTAGTAATACTATAGTATATACGTGAAAGTCGCTAAGAGAGTAAATCCCAAATGTTCTCACCACAAAAAAGAAAAGGTAATTACGTGAAGGATGGAGGTATTCTACACCACATAAGTGTATCAAGTCAACGTGCCATGTACCTTAAATTTATAGTGTTTCATGGAAATTATATCTCAATAAAGCTGAAAAAATAATAAAAACATGAAAAAATAATAAAAACATAAAAAAATAAAAAATGCAATAAGCTTTGTAGAGCATAGAGTAGTCTTTAAACATAAATTGTCATCATGATTATGTCTTAGTTAAAATTAAAAATAAATTTAAATTCTTGTGTTTCAAAGCATGGCGGTAGGGAATACACTGAAAAAAGCCAGCTATAGAACCCACCATTCATTCATTCATTCATTCATTCATTTTTTTCTACAAATATTTATGAAGCAACCATATGTAGGCACTTTATCAACAAAAATAACCAACAACTATCTTGGGGCTAAACAAACAGAGCCACAGTGCCTTAGTTTAGTCCCTGATCATTCCACTTAGTTCAACTATGGGACTTGGACAAGTTCTTGAATCTCTATATAACTCAATGTCCTCATCTGTAAAATGCGGATAATGAAAGTACCTTGACTTCACAGGATTGTTGTGAAGACAAAATAAGTTTGTAAATGTAGGGTACTTATCCTTATATTTGCATATATACAACACCTGACAGATCACATAACAATAACAACAAAACCCCCAAAACTACAGCCAGTCTTTACGAGGCATCTACTGCCCACCATGGACTAGGTATAGTACACATTTAATAAATGTTAGCCATTGTTTTTATTACTATTACCTGGATCCTTCAGTTTCATATTTTAATGAAAAATCAGAAATATTTTGATTTCTTTAGTTGTCATTATTGCTGGGTTGATAGCTTTGGCAGGTTTCCACCATACCTTTAATATAAAATTTGAGAAAATACACCCAAATACTCTATAGGTCTAACATAATAGTCACCTGACCATATCTTAGTTTAGAACATAAGCCTAAGAGGCCAGACAGTAGTTTTAAGAATATATTTTCTACCCACCATATAGCATATTCTACAAGCCTAATAAAAAATGACTATGCCCAAGGTCAAGGAGAGAGCCTGTCCTTTTGGACCTTATTTGACAGAGCAAAGCAAGAAGATGGGCCTGTGTCAGAACAGTGGTTCAGAAAAAAAGCAATAATGTTAGTAAGCGTTCTAAGTTGGTCAGACATAAAGTTACGTCCAGAAAATCCAACTAAAGCAAGGAGAATGAAGGCAGTTCGGAGGCCAGGTACACTGGAAGGCAGGTGCCCTCAGTAAGGCAGTTCAAGAGACTGAGAAACAATAGAAAAGATTAAGTCAGAAGATGAGAAATTCCAGCCATGGGTAACCAGTAAAAATCAAGTTTGTCTAGGGACAGTTGATGGTCCCCCACCTTATTTTCACTGGCCAGGACTATGAGGATGTAACAAATTGTAGGCACTCAAATACTGGTTGTCTGACTGATGCCTGGAGATATGCCTGGGATATCATGCTTACATTTACATCTCTCTTACCCTTGTGAGATTTTAAGTACCCTAAAAGCATCAACTACTTCCCTAACTTGACATTCACAGAGAGACTTTCATAATATAGACATTCAATACACATTTTCTGAATGAATGAATAACTACCATGAACAAATTAGCAGACACCAAGGGAGTCTGATTCTAAGCCAACTGTCTTCTGAGAGAAATATTCCTTACATCCTCCCTATCCAGAGCAAAATGGTTTCAGGGTGTGGGGACATCTGTTGGTGTTGTCTGCCAAGAAACTGCAGTGCCACCTTCCAAGAAGAGCAAATCAATTTTCCTTTGGGGAACTACCCCACCCCATCCTATCCTGGCTAAGGGTAGGGCTAAGAGTTTAGTGGATCCTCTTTCTCTCCCTGGAATTTGAACCTGAAGCGGAACTTTAGGACAGAAAATGGCTGGAGCTGCTTCATCCCAGCAGTGCATAAAGAGGTTGGCCGTTAGTTTATGCTGCCTCAATTGTCATAGTTGTCTTGGTTTCTGTCCCGAGACTTGGTAGTTCTTCCTTTGAGTCAGGGAGCTCCCCTTTATTTTTTAAAAAATTCCTTCTGTATATAAGTTAGCAAGAGTCTATTCCAGTAGCTATAAACCGAGAATCCAGCTGATGTGCTCTGAAATGCTTGCTCTAGAACAGTGGTTCTCAACCTTGTCAGCAAAAGAGAATCATGGGGGAGCTTTTCAAATCTAGCACTAAGGTCACACCCCTAGCCAATTAAATGAGACTCCATGAGGGTGTGACCAATACCTGTTAAAGTGCCCCAAGTGACTCTAATGTGCAGCCAAGGCTGGGAATCAAAGCTCTAGAATTAAAACAAATATGCCCACCTGCCCTCTCTAAGAAAATGAGGGCACAAGGACTATTTTATAAGTTTTTAAAGACAGAATTTAACTAAGCTCTCACTTGCAATTCAGTTTTTTCCCCAAGAATTAAAGAACTAAGAGTGTTTTCATCTTTAATTGCTATTTTTTACCACGAAGTAAATTTAAAGAACTTCACAACTGTAAGCACTTTCTAATTTTATTAACAACACAAGTAAAGCACAGTGTCAGGGATGGAAACATCCCTGTCGGCTTGTATTTAAAATAGATCATGATAATCTATTCCAAGCTGGGAAAAATTTCCACCTAAGGAACCGTAGAATTGTGTGGAAAGTGAAGCCGTATTTGGTGACACTTGTTGACTAGACAGTGATTGTGAGAGGGGAGAAAACTGACACCTTTTTGCCTCCTCCACTCCTTCTGTCTTGTGAGTGACCATTTTCTTTTAAAGTTGTATGAAATGTAATGAGGAAAAAGCTAGCTAAGGAGCAAAGCAATTATATTCCACAGAAGACAACAAATGTGTCTACAACAAGAGAGAAAGATATGTTGAAATATTTGACATCTAGTTTCCTAAAGGAGAAGTTGTCTTTTCACAAGAATGGTTTCGATAGAGAGACCAAGATAATATGGTGACATTCTAGAAGAAATCCCAGCTCTGAGTGTGCCCTGCACAGGAAATCAAACAGTCACACCAGAAATAGAGAGAAGGTGCCTCGATGGTGGTGCCTCCCAACGGCTGCCCCGGCTGCCTCACCACTACCTCTTAACCGTGGCTCATCCTCAGGGCATACAGACTGCAGGCGTGTACAGGCTCTCCTGAGCTCTGCCAGGGCTCATGGAGGCATGCTGCGCCCAGAGGACTGGCTCTGCTTCCCGCAGCCCTGGAGGGGGACCCAATGTCCCTAGAAATCAACTGGGTCCATCCTCCATCTACCAGCTACACAGGGTGACTTCTTTCTATTTTTGTTTTTAACTCTGGTGAGACTGAGTCAGTGGAGAATAGGTGTATAGATGTATGTATGGTGATCTACTTGCATAAGTTTAACAACAGAACTTAGACATTTTATGGGATGTACTGTCACTGAATACAGAAAGCACAAGAATGGGGCTCAGTTCACAAGGAACATGTAAAAGGAGAATATTGATGCATCGTGCACATATCCAGGATGTCCTTCTTTTTATTTTTACTTTGTCCCACTTATAAACTCAAGTATCATGTGAGAATGCATTTTAAAACATTTAAAAAACAATTACATTTAAATTAGGTGGTACTCTTTTGTTGCCATCTTTTATTTCCACTTGATAAATATATCAGGAAATAACTCCTGAGAAGAGACCAATCGCTAGCAAACAATTTAGACACATGTTTTCCCATAGGTCAAATACTTTTGTTACAAATGTGAACTGAAATCAAAAGATATTTAATTGAGATGCTAGGGTGTGCTAAGCATATGTAGTCAAAAAAATAAAATTCACACCTTTGTGATTATAATACAATAAACAACTTCTTATACTGTGTTGTCAATTCATTTTGTCATCATCTCAAAGTTATTTTTAAGCAACCAATTGGCACGATCTTTGGCAAAACACTGTCGTCCTAAACTAAGAGAGTGATACTAATTCACTTTTCATTGTAGAAGAGCTAAGAACGGATCACTGTGATAGTAGAAGCAGCAGGATTGTAACAGAATAAGTCCTGTGCATTACTGATTGACCACAGGGCAACACAAATCATAAAAACAGAGGAAGTATAGGACAATGGAAAGAGAGGTGGACTTGGAGTCTAAATACCCATGTTGGAATCCTGGCCTCTCAAGATGCACAGTGAGACACCACACAGTGGTCACCTCCTGTCATGGTTTCTTCCACCATAAGATGAGGGTGACAACTGGTGTCTCCCCAACTGTTAATGAAAAACAAACCAATAACAGAGGCTCAAACACTACCCACCACAGCTTGTACTTAATTTTTTGCTGAACCTGACCCTCAGTTCCACTATCATCAAGCCATGAATATCTCAATTGGCTACTATGAATGCCTTTTTACTTTGTCATAAATGAGCACTGACTACCTGTGACCATTACTTTCTTCTTTACACTTTCTATATTTCTGTTTTTCTAGAATGGTCATGTATACATTTTATAACCATGTTTTATGAATAAAAAGATGTGGGTATATTTTAGAGGTTGGAGTTAAACTGAAGGCACTGAATTCAGTGAATATGAGCTAAGAGTACTTTGATATTAGTGTGAACTGACCAAAGGACAGAATGTCAGCAAACTGGAACACCAAAATTATTAAGGTGAGAAACATACTCCATTCTTTTTATTTTTGTATGCTTTTAAACATAAGGAAAAATTTCCTTAACATGCTCATTGTGTTCTTATATAGGTAAAAATATTCATTTATTGTCTATTTATAATGGCCATTAATTACTTATTATGCCTTAGATGTTTTGAAAATAATCAGACCAACACTATAAGAAATGTACTTTTATCCCCATTTTTATCTATAGGAAAATTCAAACAGTAATTCACCCAAGGTTGTGGCCAGTAAATAGTCATTTATCATTAACCCACTCTGTTCTCTTCCACTGTGTCTTTCTGTACTATGGAAGCTAGAGAGCTAGTTTTCAGACTCTCTTGTGCTCTGGCTCTATGTACGATCTAGGCTTAACAAGTAGATACACCCATATAAGACAAGGAAGGTGGATGTGAGCATCAAGCAGAGAGACAGGATTATCTGGCGAGCACAGGGCACAGCCTTTGGGTTGAGGAGGTTGTGTGTCCAATTCATAAGAATGATGAGCAGCAGGCAGAGTTCGTAGTGGGGTCTTCTCTAAAGAAGCACCTTGTAATTTTCGAATGTTCCTTCTGGCTACATTATTTCTGGCTGCATAGCAAGCAAACTTGTTTCCCAGGCCTGGAAAGCGGGCAAATTTCCCAATACCCTGTAATAAAGCCATTTCAGTTAAACTACCTAGAGTGAATTCTGTTGTCTACAACTAAAGGATTGAGGCTGAACCAATGAATCTTTTAGACTCCATGCTTTACCTACCATATCTAAGCTTTTCCCAATATTAGAAACTATCTTTTTTATAAAGATTGGCAAGAAAGAAAGAAAAATAAATAAATAAATCTGTATTCAGGCTTTCTAAAACCAAACAGATGACTTTAAGGAAACACAGCTATGCCTGAAAAGGGTAAGGAAAACCAAAGAAGTTAAATAGAAGAACTTCTTTAAGGCAAAAACTCTGGAAAGCATTAAATCAACGGAGATCTAAAAAAGCAGTAGAAAGTAGAACCCAGTGGAAAGTTTCAGTTAGGATGAGAGAGAAGTTTAAAAGTTTCTGGCACACATTCTCAAAGAGTTAGGGGTAATAGTGCTGTGTACAAAACACAGCAGGTTGGACTGAACCTGATCACAGAAATTACACCGGAATACCATTCACTGGTTCAAAGATTTCAGGCTAAAAAACATACAGTTTAGTTCAGAGGTTAACAAACTATGGTCCACAAACAAAATCCTGCCTACTGGTTTGTTTTTTGTTGTTTTTTTTTTTTTTATAAATGAAGTTTTATTGGAACACAACCACACTCATTTGTTTACACATTGCCTATGGCTGCCTTCACATCGTAATGTTGAACAGTAGCCACAGAGACTGTATAGCCCGCAAAGACTAATATATGTACAATCTGGCCCTTTACAAAACAATGTGCTGACTATTGATCTAGGAGGTTGGAAGGGCAAACTCATTTAGAATTGGTAAGTCAGTTTTATATATCTGTCAACAGAACAGAGAACTATGTGGCCAGAAAAGGGGACCAAGGTTGCTGTCTGAAAGGAAGAAAACTTTTTTTTTTTTTAAGATTTTATTTATTTGAGGGGTGGGCATGAGCATGAGCAGGGAGCGGCAGAAGGGCAGGGAGAGAGAGAAAGAATCTGAAGCAGACTCTGTGCTGAACACGGAGCCTAATGAGGGGCTTGCTCTCAAGACCTCAAGATCATGGGGCTCAATCTTATAACCCTGAGATCATGACCCGAGCTGAAATCAAGGGTCAGATGCTCAACTGACTAAGCCACTCAGGCGCCCCCTGAAGGAAAGTAAACTTGTAACTCCTCTGGGGGAACGAAGTCTGCAAGAGAATTTAGTCTGCGTGTGTCCTTGCATGTGTGTGGGTTGGGGATGAGGAACAGCACAGGTGCTCAAGTGAGGAAATGCAGAGGTAGAAAGAGATGGAAGTGTAGCCAGAGGATGTCGATGATAAATCCAGACAGAGAGAGAACACAAATAGCTCAGGCTCCAGCTCTAGAGGTAATTAACGGAGAAAGAGAAGATAGAGAGGGGTTGTCAGAGAAATAACAGGCAGCCCGTTTGAGGCCACTCCTCAGAGGCCCAGTCATTATGGGCACCTTCTCTGTAAGCTCTTATTACGTCCCAGGCACTGCAAGGGGTCCTCAGAGGGCCTGCAGACTCGTGGAGGATAAAGGAGCAGCTCATAGAGCCAGAAGCAGTGCAGTGGCTAAGCAGCTGCCTTGGAATCTGACTGTGCAGGGGGCCTTTCGCAATCCTCGTACGGACAGGTGGGCTCTGTGTAGCGCTGCGTAATTGGGAGGTGTAAAGGCTATCCTGAAAGGGGTGTCTGGGAATTTCACATACTGAGATGGAGTCATGCCCCAGGAGTGATTAAGATGAAAGGAAGGCAATGAAACGGTAGCCGAAAGGTATAAATGGGTCTCGTGTTGCTTTCTGAAAGATGGATGCTGTAGCCAAAAACCATTCTCTCCACACAGAGATGGTGGTGCGGCCGGAGCGGCATTCTTTGTAACAGGACTTGACCTGTGGGTGAGCAGCTTCCATTCCCTCCGACTACCAGGAGATTTTTCGTAGCTGCGTTTTGGAAAAACAGAAAGGAATGCCAAGTCTATTGAAAACCACTGTAAATGCTCCCTACTCTGTGCCTGTGGCTACTTTATGCAAGGGTAATGAGAGAATGACCAGAATAAAAGTACTCTGCGGCCTTTCTCAGCACCAAACAGGCAGTGTGATTGAGAACCATCAAAGAAAAGGCGAGAGCCCTTTCTGAGTGGAAAGAGCACAACAAAAGACAGTTATTAAATGAATCCACCAACTTGGGCCCACAGGAGAACCTGTTGTTGCAACTGCGGGAGCTCTCCCAGGAAAAAAATAAGAGGTCGGGTCAGACACTCGGTGTGGTATTATATAAGCTGAAGAAGCAAAAATAATCCTATAAGCCCCACACTTAGAGGACTCTGGAAGAAAGTTGAGATTCTTTATCTTCTGGCCACGTTTTTGTCACCCCTGAAGACTTGTAACTCAAACCTGGAGAAGTGATTTCGACTTTTGGGGTCCCTTTTTCCATCTATAAACATGGGGATGATAAATATTGTGAGTTGCTCCTCAAAGAGTTCAGGCTACTGCTACCAAAATGTTCCTCTTGCGGAAACTCAACACACAGATGCTGAGTTTTAGCAATTCTCTCTGTCTCCAAGGAGGACTTTGGGAACCACAGAGAAGTAAGACATAGATGCTCACCACGTCTAACAGGAAAGGCACAGGAAGTCTGGTTTTGGCAAGATGCTACAGAGTGGCACTTCTGTTGACTTCGTTACACCACACAGCACTTCCTAGTAAAGCAAGGTGTATGTGGGGAAGGCTGGTGGCTGGCGGGGGGAGTCATACTTATAGGGTACTGGGTAAGTGCATGGATTCTAGAGTCAGACCACCTGCATCAGAATCCCAGCTCCTCCACTGCCTCCTGGATGATTCTTTATAAATCTATCAACCTCTCTGACCTTCAGCTTCCTCACTTGTATAGATAATAACTGTACATACTTCAAGAGCTGACAGTAAAGACTAAAACAAAGAATGAAGGTAAAGTACTTGGCATAGTGCCTGAAATATGAGAAACAGCCTAAAATGTCAGCCGCTAATATTATCATAGTTTTATATTAATGAAGGCTCAAGCAAGGTGCCATGGGAAGGAAATTATAGAAGTACTGGCCTCACTTGAAATCAGAAAGCTGAGGAAAATATTTCTGGAAAAATGCCAAAATTATCTCACAACTACTAATTGCTTATTAGTGTCATGAGGCAGGTATGCTACCAATTACTGAAGCCCACAGACCATTACTTAATTCTATTTCACCTGACATTTCCAGCCTCTCTCCTATATTCCAAGAAGCCTTGTGGGAAATACAAATGTGCAGCCCTATGCTTCTCCCTTTGTTTCTAATCTCCTTAAGGCCAAGAAGCAAAATGAAGAGGGGAAACAAAAAAATACTATTGAGCAGTAGTATATCTCCACCCAGGGGTGGGGGGGTTAGATGAAAAGATCCTCCACCCATCGAAACATCTGGAATTGAATCACCTGGATAGCAAGCCTGGGACCCAGAAAGAGCTGTGAGGAAAGAGGGGTTCAGAAAGAATATGCCAAAGATGGTGTCAAGTTTTCTGAACATCAGGAACCAGCTTTGGCTTGAGGACCAAAGCTCACTAGCCATTGGAGGTCCAGAGATTATATGAGGTCACATAATGGAATCACCAAACTCACTGAGTAAGAAAAGAAAAGAACACACTGGCAAAGATCATCCTCAAAAACACATCTCAGCCCAGAAATGAACGTAAGGAACTCTGTTCCAAGCAAGGCATCCAACTCCCCTTTGGCTCCAAAATGCTACCAAGAAATAAACCAGTAAAGAAACAGAAGCCCCAGCTTATGTTGTTTAGCAACACCTCCCAAGTACTGTTCAAACACAGCCTTTGTTTTCTGTTGCAGTTATTTGACAAAGTTAAATATCATTTTCGAGACAATGAAAAAATAAAAACATTAGAAACCCTCCAAAAATGAAATTATATGGCCCACTCTCTAGATTTAGCAAACATCTTTCTTCCTACCATGTTGTCCTTTATTAAAATCTAATACTAATGTGGGGTTAATGTGACAGCCCTGAGTACACAGATGAAGTTATAAAGGAAATAAGCTTTTATTACTTTTCCAAAGACAAAGCAATAACTTAGAATAACAGAATGATGTTAAACTTTCTACACCTCTTTCCGCCCTCAAATTCTCCCCTTTTCTTTCTCCATATCACAGGGAAATTTTCTTTAAAAAAATTAAAACTCCATTTATGAGTTTACAATAGATCCATAAGTAAGGATAATCACATATTTTTGTAACACCATCTTCTAGAGGCAGGGAAAACTGTCTTTGAAATTAGTCCCCAAATTTAACTTGGTTTCTTATTTTCAAGTATACTAGGCTAAGTGGTGCTATATTGTTACAGGGGACTTTTCCCTTTCACCCATTCCCCATAGCCAGTTAACTACCAAATTCTTTTTTTTTTTTTTAAAGATTTTATTTATTTATTCGACAGGATAGAGACAGCCAGCGAGAGAGGGAACACAAGCAGGGGGAGTGGGAGAGGAAGAAACAGGCTCATAGCGGAGGAGCCTGATGTGGGGCTCGATCCCACAACGCCGGGATCACGCCCTGAGCCGAAGGCAGACGCTTAACCGCTGTGCCACCCAGGCGCCCCACCAAATTCTTTTTTTTTTTTTAACCTCTTGAATATCTCTCAAATTTGTCACTTCCTTTCAACATTCCTCATATTTCAGATGCATTGTCCTAGCCCACTGGACAGGGATCCTTGTAAGCTGCCTATTTAATTTCCTCCCTTCCCTGCTTAAAAAAGTCAACAACTTCCCATCACTTACAGAATCACCCTTTGGCATGCCCCACTTATATGTCCGTCTACTCTCTCCTCCATCCCCCAACCCCTCTCCTCTTTCCCTATTTCTCATTCCCTATTGCTCNTTCACACACACACACACACACACACACACACACACACACACCTAGCATGGCCACCACCACTATTTAACTCTTACAGTTCTAGAAAGCCTGTGGTTTTCTAATCCTCCCATGCTACTGTAAACTCAATTTTCACATTCTGCGTCTCAATTATGCTTCCTTCTTGCTTATTGCGTCTAACAAAGATTTATATAGCTCTTATCATGCCCGGTCTTAGTCCATGAGCTTTGTGAGTATTAACTCATTCAATCATTACAACCCTGTGAGACAGATACTATAATTCTTTTCATTTTATAGATGATGAAGCTGGCACAGATCAGTGAGGAAACTTGCCCAAAGCCACAGAGCAAGTAAATTGGTGGAGGGAGGAAAGAGGCAAGATCCAAACCCAGGCAGTCCAGTCCATGTCCACATCCTCAACACACATGCATTGCCTCCTTCTGCTTCTTTAGTTCCTTGTTCTGTGTCAACTCCTCTGCAAAGCCCGCTCTGACTACCGACCACAACTGCACATCAACTCCTCTTAATGGGTCTCATGAAGAGTCTTATTATATGATAACTATCACAACTTTTCTTCTCATTTCAACCATACGTTGATAGAAGACAGACGCTATCATTCATCATGGTATCTCAGCACAGGTTCTCAATACCTGTTTGACGAATGACCCAATAAGGATGACAGACAGCCTTATTACATGTTCCATAGTTGGTATAAGGAGAAATTCAAAGAGTGTGGAAGCTAAGGATTACGTGGTTCTTTCAACATTTCATGTTTCCAGCTAACATTCTATCAAAGCCATAAATTGCAGGAAACACCTGCATGCATGCCTCTACCCCCATCCTTAGTTTCGTAGATCAGCACGCTCTGATAGGATGGTCTCAGATCCTAGATACGCTCTATGTCTGCACTGTCCCACATGTTGAGCACTTGGCGAGAGAGACTGAGAAACTAAATTTTTTTATTTTACTTTGTTTTAAATTTAAATAATCACATGTAGCTGGTAGCTAACATATTGTATAGTGCATGTCTGGACCATTTGCAAATCATTAAGTGGCAGAGAACAGAGCAGTGAGAGGAATAGAAAGTGGGAAGCAGGAAGAAATATGCAAAGAACACATGATGCTGGGATAGCGAACCTGCCTGGTGTGACTGGGACTGTGGAGTTTCGTGGGACTTCCAAGGCCAAAAACGGGACAGTCCCAGGCAAACTACAACCACTGGTCAACCTACTCAGTGCCTAGAAGGAACTGAAAGTAGATTTCACGCAGGAACTCAAGAAACTGAAGCAGGAAATGGAGCAGAAAAAACACTGAGTTTGGGACAAGGTGAAGATAAAAATATGTGGTGGTCTGGAAGAAGGTCATTGTCTTGGAAGCCATACCCCTCTTCAGATTTCCATGTATCTACATATTCTAACACCCAGGTTCTAGCATAGAGATTTCAAACAAATGTGTACCTACTCTTTTTCAAATACATGTGCTTTATTTTATTCATCTGTCTCTTACTGGGGGAATCAAGACGGCAGCTATTCAACTGTCTTTGATCTGTCATTTACATTTCCATTCTCATCCCATAATCTGTTAATCTTTCCAGTATCTCAGTGCAAGTCTGAATTAAATTCCCATATTGAATCCCAACATGAAAGGCATTTCTTTGTGAACAGCTCAATATGATGTTCTTCTAAATGACATTTAAAATGTTCGGCTCAGTAATGGGATGATAAAGAAGGGCACCCGGTGTTAGTACACATTGGTAAAAAGAACATTTCTTTTATTAGTCAGAAACCAAAAAGATAGAACAAGATAATTAAAAAAGAAAAAGTTTATTCCTGCTAGACTGCCACAAGAGTATTATGACTCAAAATGTAATAGTCACTGAATTCCTGCAGGAATCTAACTTCTTAAAAAGACATCAGACATCAAAGTCTGAGTCATGCCACATTAACCACCAATGGCCAAAGAAAAGTTCGAATGCCACTGGAAAAGTTAAATATTAGACTTTCCCTGAAACATATAAACTCAGAGGAGTAGGTATTGCAGTTGTCATACCGACTTGTGTGCGTTCTTTATAGGTTTCCAGACCGATCTTTGCACCCCCTTCTGTTGCTATGGTGACCCACATAAATTCTCTCCTGAGATTCATTTCTCTCAGATGCCAACGCATCAGGTCAAGCAGGCAGGCAGGCTAGCAAATAACGCACTGGCCCTAAACATTCTCACACTCTCCAGGCAGTCACAAAGAGCTTTTCTCTACACGTCATACCCTGTTTCAACACTTTCGAAACTATAATTTCATTACATTGAGAAAAAAAATTATTCCAAGCTTTGTACTTCTTTTATTTGTCTAACTAACAAGATGAATCCCTGTACAAGGCAAAGCGTGAGAAGCTGAACATCAGAAATTCTCCTAACATCCACTTCATCACTCTTATGTTCACCAATAAGACCTGAATGATGGTTCTCAGTAAAATAAAGATAAATGCAAGGACTTTCACCATCTGACCTCCATATAGTAACAGCAGATATGATATTTAGTACTTAGAATTAGGGACTGGGGAGGCTGAGATATTACCCCCCAAAAATTCATGAAGGCATGCATTTGGTTCATAGAAAACATACAGACATAATTCTAGGGGAGAAAGCCTTAAAGCCTTTTGGTCATTAGAGATGTTACAGTTAAAAGCTTCTAGTGTTTCAGCATCCTCACCCCCCCACGTGTTAAATATGTATTGCATATAGTGCAAATATTTCTCAAGATACAGCAGTCTACCAAGCAGCATTTCACAGTGACGGCATATATGTAACAGAAAGCAGAGATGCTATATACATTCCCTAAAAATCCAAAGCTATTAATTTTACCCAAAGATGTACAACATTTTGACCCCAAAACTAATACAAGGCACATAATAAGAAAGGGTGAGTTGGGCATTCTACTCTAGGGCTGCTAGTATATTATTTATGCTTTCCCTCATGGGGCTTGTCACCCCCATGCTGTACTGTCCCTGAGGGTCCCCAGTGCACTTGGATGAATCAGACCTTGACTGGAGACCTACCTTCGAATGCCACCAGATCACTATCTATCCCCCACCTCTAAACATACATGTGCTCGCTCACTCTCTTTCTCTTCTCCCCTTCTGCCTCTCTCCTTTCCCCAGTGCTCCTAGACCAGAGTATCATTGCCCAGCAGTTTCCTGGGGAGCTTAGCACTGCTAGCACAGGATGTTACTCCTCTACCAACTTTGCGGTCCAGGGCAGAAATGAAACTCTCAGGAGCCAGAGACTACAGGCCAGAGGAAGTTTTCACTGAGCCTAGGGAAGCTGCCAAGGTTACAACTGTCTTGGAAGACAGAGGTGAGGAGACTAGGAAGACAAATAGCAAGCACGTACTTTCCATTTCTATGTCATGGTTTCCCCCGACGCAGAAAAACAAGAGGGGATTGGCTGCCCCCACACTTGTACACTGGGACTCTAGCCAGACGATGAGGAGCAGATGATTCAACCAGAGTCCTGGATAAACCAGAACGGAAAGCTTTGAGCAACTAACAAGTGCAATGAGATTAGAGATTGAAAGAGAAGGAATAGGAATGAACAGGAGAGAGGGAGCCAGCCAATACATAACTGTGCCCTTTTGTGTCTGCCCCACACAGGCTCTGAGCCCCCGAGGTGAACTCGCCAGGGCCTGCTGTCCTCTCTTGCTCATCCAGCCCCTTAGCACTTGCCTCTCTCCTCCCTCTCCACTACAGGGTTAAACCAAGGCTGGTATTTTGAGGGTCAGCATGGGTATTTTTCAGTGACTTTTGAATACTATTAACCTTTTCTTATAAACCAGTGTCTTTCTCTTATTAGGAACTTAAAACTGTATGTGCTACAGATTCTTTGGTCTTGAAATGCCAGTTGGATTTCTTAATGGCTATCGTGCAAACGGGACTAACATGAAGAAATCTGCCTTAAAGGCAGCTAACGTTTGGTGTGGAATACATCTACTCTATATATCTAGGGATACCTGTTTTCGACATCAGACATCAAAGGAGTTACAAACATTCATATTCCTCTCCAACGGACAGCTCTTATAAGCAGAGTCCTAGCATGACTCACTTGTTAGCGCTTGCTGCCCGGGGCACAAAATGTCTCATCAACAAGACTTGGGGTTTTGGATAACTGCCTCTTAAATGGATTCAGCTCTTAACCTGGATTGCATATTTTCCTCCTTCATTACATATGATTTAATTTCTCAAGAATTAAATTATTTTTAAAGTTCTTCTAAATTAAATGAAGAGTAAATAAAAAGATCTCTGACAAAAAAAACTGAGTAATTTTATTAGGAATATGATAAATGTGATAGGTTGCAGTAGCCTGAAAATCCCATTATATGCAATTAAGGAGCTACATTAATGTAATTGTAGACTTCCTAGCATTTTAGCCCAGCACCTACAGTATTTACAGATAATTGCATAGTAAGAGGGAAAATGCAAGCTGTGAGTCTAGCATGCACGTGACTTATGTTGCCAAATTAAAACCTGGTTGGGTTTCTCCTTGAGTTATCATCTCTAAAAAGCTTAATTTTTATCTTTTCAAGATGGGAAAATGCACAGGCATGCAAATGAAATGTTTCCTGTTAAAAACTATACAAAGTGCCATGAAATTATAGGCACTATTAAAATAAAGTAATAGTCATTTGGATAATACTAACTCCAAATTTGTAACTCTTTGACTAGAACTTCACTGAACAAAGAATTCTAAGGCAAATTAACATCGTAAACAACTTACTTTTATGCTTATGAGATCTCCTATGTGCACATTGTTTGCATAAAAATGGCGCTAAAATTACAAAAAAGCCAATGGGTGACAGGAAAAACCACGGAAAAAGTGCTCACCTAGGCTGGAAGAAATCTGAATCCCTATTCTACTCTGTTGACAATAAATTACATAATCTTTAAAAAAAATTAAACACTCTACATCTCAGTTTCTTCAATTATAAAACTTAATGGTTGAAATAGATAAGCCACGAAAGTCTCCTCTGTCTAGAAATTAAGATGTTATCTAACTGTTGAAGCAGGTCCCACTAGGATGAATACTTTTCAGCAATCAAGTTGAATTATTAATCTCAATTTGAAAATAGTGCTACATGTATTTTTAAACAACTAAACTTTTCATTAATTTAAGTTCACCTACCTTCAGATGTGATAGGGGAGTAACGTGGACGAGACACTTCTAATGAGTCAGGAACTGTAATAGCCACTTCTCTGTATATTGAATAGGTTTACTCTGTGGGGAAAGAAAAATACCAAATTTAGTTTGTGCAGTGCTAATTTTACATTAAAAGAGGTTATAATCATTCTAAACTCATTTAACTTAAATATGTGCCTAAGACCATGGTCATGATCACTGCGGTCATCATTCTAAAGCCTCTGTTGAGTACTGGGTATAGCGCTGAGTGGGATGGGCTCTTCATCCTCCAAAACACCTTACACAGAAAGGTACGATGACCATCTCCATTCTACAGGTGCATAAAGTAAGCCTTGGAGAGGCTGGGCAACTTGCCCAAGGCCACCCAGCCCGCATAAGCAGGAGTCAGGACTTGAACTCAGGTCAGACACTAAATCTAAATCTATGCACAAAGCGGTTTGCACATGGACCCATGAAGGAAGTTAGTCCCTTCTTCCCACTGCCCTGTAATCATTAAAGAGGTCAGAGGGAAGTGGATATATAATAAACACCCTCTATCTAATTTCCCCTGCCGAATTCTTGAAGAATAAGTAACCGATCCAACGTCTTCTCCACTCCTGCTCCTGTATGATAGAAAACAAATATTCTTGCTAAAGGGCTTGGATGGAAGCTATCAACAGGAATGAGATCTCAAATGATAGCTGCCCAGAACCGTACAGCAATACATTATCACTCATATAGTTCATGGAACATTCATTCATTTTCTTTAACATCAAGTTTAACTTTGCAGGAAGCGAGTTATGTTATAAAACTGCAAAAAAAAAAAAAAAAAGTCCGAAAATGTTGATATGATTGTCTATCTAGCGGAAGGGAGACAATTTGCAGCAAAATAATTGGTACATTTTCCCACTGCATTATGTTTCTCAAAACATGTTACTGTGGGAGGAGATTAGCTTCCCCTTTCTTTAGGAAGAAAATGACTTGTCTCCTATAGTGAATAGAACTGTCATTCTGAGAGCTGACAAATGCTAACAACCTTTGGAGGTGCAGTGTGCCAGCATCTAAAAAACAAATAAAATAAAATGAAGAATCCAGTAACCAAAGAAAGAAAGGTCATGAAAGAAAATAATAGGGTAGGACCCTTAAGCATTAAAAAAAAAGTACTGGAAACCTGCTTAATGCTAGAAATTACAGTCATACGCTAAAACGAAAGGAAACAGAAATAAATCATTCTAAATTAACATCACTTCAATTAGTTTAAATTTTTATGTTAGGTTCTATAGCATCAAATTAAATATAATGGAATCTATTCTGTTTTGCTAAAAATATAGTTGCATTAGGAAGACAATTAATAGATCTGGCCACAGATGTTCCAAATAGTAGTGATCAGAGCCAGAGTTGGAACCATCAGAGCTGAGGTAGCACTGTTCTATCATGTACCTCTTGCACCCTTAGTCCCATGATCCTGATGGGATTAAAATAAGGTCGGTGACAGAAAAAAAACGACATGAGACCGTAAGATGATGCTAGATGGATAAGGGGTCCTGAGAGGCCATTATAACAGAGCTGACTGAGATTCTGGCAGATGATGCAATCAAAAAAAGCTTCCGGTCAATCTTGGTCTCCCTTTTCCCTGTCAGAAAAGGCTCTCGAATAATGACATTTTTATGGCAGTATTTTCTTTTTGCTATTTGTTATTTCCATCAGGTAAAAATCTGTAACCGACAAAACTCAGATTTTTGTCTGTTGAGATGGAGTACTTGTATTCTTATTACCCTAAGTAAATCCCAAATATTTAATCATCATAAAATTGGGAGGGTGCTGCTAAACACTAAAGTGTACCTTAGAGAAGGGATCTTTAAACAATGTTAAGCACTGTTCTGTACTTCATGAACATGTAGATATTAGAAGTGGAGGGTTCGGGGCGCCTGGGTGGCACAGCGGTTAAGCGTCTGCCTTCGGCTCAGGGCGTGATCCCGGCGATCTGGGATCGAGCCCCACATCAGGCTCTTCTGCTATGAGCCTGCTTCTTCCTCTCCCACTCCCCCTGCTTGTGTTCCCTCTCTCGCTGGCTGTCTCTATCTCTGTCGAATAAATAAATAAAATCTTTAAAAAAAAAAAAAAAAAAAAAAAAAGAAGTGGAGGGTTCTTCAGCAGATATCCCAAAGGTCTGTGAAAGAAATGCAGTTCTTCACAAATAACCATAACCGTAATACATGGTTATTATCTATAGAGTGCTTAACATATGCCACGCACTGCACTAGGTACTCGACATATAGGAAGTTATTTGCCCTTCACAGTTCTGTGAAATGTACTATGATCATCCTTACTTTGAAGAAAAAGAAACAGAGGATTAGAGAATCTGAATATTTACTGAAGGTGCCACTGATAAGTGGTCAAGTTTAGATTTGTTAATTTTCTTTTGGAAGTTAGTCATTGTGATTTTACATTGTTGGATGTTGGATATTTTTACATTGTTTTCTTGAGCCGTATTCTGGAATGTTGTAAAGTTACTTGGGAAGAATTCAATTCTTTCAGGTCTTGGTTTTAAGCTTTGCTAGGCAGGACCAGAGCAGTGTTTTAATGAAGGGCTAAGTATTCTCCACAACTAAGGCAAAATTTTTCAGAATATACTACCTGATGCCCCATGAATTACGAGGTTTTATACTCTGGCTGGCTGAAACAGGAACTTGTCTCAGGCTTGTGTGAGCTCCTAGCATTATCCCTCTAAACCTTGTACGTGGTTCCCTCCCTATCCTTGGTAGTTTCCTCTTGTTAATAAGCTAGTTATCATTCAGCCAAAGACTCCAGAGGGACCCTCTGCAGATTTCTGGAGTTCTCTCTCCATGGATTTCTTCTCTACAACACTCTACCCTATAAATTCTGGCCCTGGCCTGCCAAGAATCTTAGCTCTGTCATCTCAACTCAGGGGAACTGCGCTGATCTACCTGGGTTCCCCTTGCCTACACCTCAGTCTGGAAACTCTCTAGGCAGTGAGCAAGGGCAATTACAGGACTCACCGTATTTGTTTCCCATAGCTCAAGGATCACTGTCCTTCATGACATGAGGTCCAATGCCTTAAAAGCTGTCCAATGTCACATATGTTGCCTGACTTTCTAGTCATTTCAGGAAGGAAGGTAAATCTAGTTCCTTTCACTTCATCTTAGACAGAAGCAGATGTTCTCAAGCTTAGATTTGAAGCCAAGCAGTTTTCAAAACCTGAGACCATAACCGCTATCCTAATTTTTATGAAGTAGTTCAGACCAGAGAGGTTAAAGAACTAAAGAACATATCCAAAAAAAAAAAAAGACAACTATATCTCCTTCCTTTTAATACAATTTTTTTCCTAAAATACCATTATTTGTACAGTGGTATTAGAAGGGGTAGGAGAAACAGAGTCAGATCTTCTGTGAGTTAAATATTTTCCACTAAGTGCAACTATCAAATTCTCCTCTGAGGGAATGCTTGCATCCTCTGGGGGCACTAGTCCTGGAGATCATCCATAGAAATTTTTTAAAAATTGCATGTTTATGTTCCAGCTAGGTGGCTCAGCCCATTAAGCGTCCCACTCTTGATTTCTGCTCAGGTCATGATCTCAGGATTGTGAGATTAAGTCCTGTGGCGGGTTCCACGCTCATCTGGGAGTCTGCTTGAGATTCTCTCTCTGCCTCTCCCTCTGCCCCTCCCCCCACTCACATGCACACTCTCTCTGCCTCTCTCTAAAATAAATAAATATTTTTTAAAAATTGCATGTTTATGTTCATGAATCTTACATAATTATCCATATAGAGTATGATTAAGGTGGGTTTACTGAAGTCTCTGACAATCAGGGGAAATCTAAGCACTGCAGACCTATATCTCACTTTACCCAACAGATCTGTTCCTTTAAAGAGCTATGCCTAGATCACAATGTTGTACACCTGAAACTAAAATAACATTGTATTTTAACTATACTGAAGTTAAAATAAAAAAATTAATAAAATTTTAAAAATATGTAGAACATTAAAAAAAGTTGTGCTTAAATCAAATTTGAGTAAATTGAATGATTTCAAAAGCAACAGTGAGCTTACTGTTTAAAACAATAATAATCTCTTTTGTGAATTGAATCAAAGTCCCCATTGTCTTCATGGGAGCTTGCAAAGCCTTGTGATTAAAAGTATAGGTTTAACCCCCCCAAAAAATAATCCAATTAAAAAATGGGCAGAAGGCATGAATAGACATTTTTTCCAAAGAAGACATACAGATGGCTAACAAACACCTGAAAAGATGCTCAACATCTTTTATCACCTCACACCAGTCAGAATGGCTAAAATTAACAACACAGGAAACAACAGGTGTTGGTGAGGATGCAGAGAAAGGGGAACCCTCTTGCACTGTTGGTGGGAATGCAAACTGGTACAGACACTCTGGAAAACAGTATGGAGGTTCCTCAAAAAGTTAAAAAAAGAACTACCCTACGACCTGGCACTTGCACTACTAGGTATTTACCCAAAAGATACAAAAATACTGATTCAAAGGAATACATGCACCCCCATGTTTATAGCAGCGTTATCAACAATAGCCAAATTACAGAAAGAGCCCAAATGTCCCTTGACTGATGAATGGATAAAGAAATCCACAAACACAATGGAATATTACTCAGCCATAAAAGTGAATGAAATCTTGCCATTTCCAATGACATGGATAGAACCAGAGAGTATTATACGAAGTTAAATAAGTCAGCCAGAGAAAGACAAATACCATATGATTTCATTCCTATGTGGAATTTAAGAAACAAAACAAATGAACATGGGGGGGAAGAGAGGCAAACCAAGAAACAGACTATTAACTATAGAGAACAAACTGATGGTTAATGGAGGGGAGATGGGTGGGGGAATAGGTTAAATGAGTGAGAGGTATTAAGGGGGGGGCACTTGTGATGAGCACTGGGTGTTGTATATAAGTGATGAATTACTAAATTCTACACCTGAAACTAATATTGCACTGTGTGTTAGCTAGCTGGAGTTTAAATAAAAGCTTGGAAAAATAAAATAAAATAAAATAAAATAAAATAAAATAAAATAAAATAAAATAAAATAAAATAAAATAGCAAAGTATATCAGAGGGGAGATAGGTGGGGGCATGAATGAAACAGATGAAGGGAATTAAAAGTACATTTATCTTGATGAGCAGTGAGCAATGTATAGAATTACTGAGTCACTATATTGTACACCTGAAACTGATATAATACTGTATGTTAACTATACTGGAATTAAAATAAAAAACTTAATAAAAATAAATAAATAAAGGCACAGGTTTAGGAATCAGGCAGGCCTGGGTTTAAATCCCAGCTTCAAAGCTATGAGACCTTGGCCAAGTCATTTAATTTATCAAAGCCTCAGATTCTGCTATAAGATGAGGATAAGAATACCTACCTCTTGGATTGTTGGGAGGATTTATAAAATCCCTGTAAAAGTACTAACCCCCACAAATGTGCTTAGTATGATGCTTAGCACTGAATTAAAGTTACCTATCATTAGTTCTCTTATCTAGAAAAATATAAAATTAATAAAATGAGAGAAAATAAGAAATTGTTATCTCTAGTTAAGTCTTTCTGTGTATATGCTAGGTTGTAGTCTAATTTTAAATATATTAAAATTTATAAATATATACTAAAGTAAATATATTTAACATATTTAAATACCCAACAATTTCTTAGAAGAGTTTTATAATTAAAATAATTCACCTTGGTATCCCTCTCTTTAAATTTTCATTTACTTAATGTCATTCACTAATACTCATGTACCATGGTATTTAATTCCGTAATGTTCATGTTCTTTGGATATTATTAGATACCTTCCTCAACCCATCACACCCCTTTAGTTACCATTTTCATCAACTATAAATATTCATTTCTTTAATTCTTTTCATCTTTCTGACATATGTGAATCAAATCCTTTAGCACTAAATATTCTCATCACTTTCCACAATTTTTAAAATTTAGATAATACTTTCCTCAGAATTACAGAAAATCGAAAATTACAATGTCCTTTTCAATCTGCTATTTCTCATTCACACCCAAACATACCTATTTGGACAGCCATATCATACTTCAGACCAGACACTTGTATTAGTCCATAAAAACAGGTTACCCTTATAAAGAACTGACCCAGCAACCCTGGATGAGTAAGTATAATTATCATTTTTTTATAAGTTTTTCTTAGGATCTCTTAATACATCTGTGTTTGAGAATAAATTCTAAGTATATTTAGTACTTTAATTTGATAAATCTGGCAACCCTTAATATGTTTGAAATAAGCATATGCTTGTATATTCACAGTCTAGAAAAGGCTATATGTGAACATAATTGTGTGAGTTGGTAGAATATTTAAAAGCCTGAGTTGTCAATGATACAAAATATGAATATTTATGATATTTTAACACATCTTAGTATAATTTCTCTTTCCCTAGTGATTCCAACAAGTTTTAATGCAACACAAATGTAAAATGTCACTGACTTATTTAAATACAGCCTCCAAATCAAACACTAAGATGGCAATTGAAGGCAAACTTAGTTTTCATTTCTGAAATAGCTCATCACAAGATGCATCATTATTTTGTGTTAGTAGACTTTTGCAGCATCTAGCAGACAACAAGAGGTTCACACCAAAGCCAATTTCAATTAATTCAAGATGGAAAATTTCATGTGACACTATCAAACACTTTACCAAAATTGAGGTAGATTACATCTACAATTTCACATTACTTTTATCTACTGATCTTATAGCTCTATCAAAAAAAGCAATCAAGTTTTTCTGGCATGATTTGTTCTTTTTAAATTCCATTTTATAATGTCCATTATCGTTATCCTTATATGGTTCATCAATGCTTGCAAATTTTCTATTAATGTTCATTCTATTCTTTCAATGTAGATTTACCTGCTTTTGCTGCATAATTATGTCAGTGTTGTTCATTGTTTTAAAGAACAACAATAATCATTATCATTAAGATAATGCTCAAGAAATTACTCCTAATATTTGGGTTGATAAAAGAATTCAAATCAATTCTACAAATACTTACTGCACATTTACTAATTGCTTATTACTCTGCCAGGCAATGTAGGGAAGACAGATTAGCAGAAGAAAACTTTCCTCTGGAAGCCACTGATCTCATTGAGGAGATAAAATACAGACTAATGGGAATTCTGCATTCATTGGTACCCAATATTTTGCAAATTCTAGTAGGTTAAAAAAAATCTTATTATTAAAATTCAAGTTTTCGTGCCTTACTTCCAGAGGTTCTGATTCAGCATTTGTGTTTTTAACAAGCACCCTCCAGGTGATTCCAGCACAAGCATTTTTTAAACCACACTTGAGAAAAAATGATATGGACAGTCCAAGTACTAGAGGACCAGACTAGAGTTCAGCCATTATAGGCAATATCATACAAAAAGACTTCCCAACAGAATCAGGACTTTCAGGATATCAGACTAATAGAGTCCTCACAATATTATCCATATTAGCAGTGCTGGAACTGTTTTTGAAATATACTTGATTCACTGATACAACCATGATCTGCTGCTCTTCGGCCAAATCAGTTAAGCAATGGAGAAAACATTACAATAGCTTGCCCATACAAAAATAAGCACGGAGACACCGTTTTCAGCCGGTCCTCCGAGTCGAGCTGGATAGGTACCAGACCAGCCTAAACAACCACGGAACCAGCCTGAGACGCAGGAAGACGCATCTGGATCTCTACAAATGAACATCTCCAGCGCTGAGTATTGAGGTACGAAGCGGGGAGCCATGAAACTGTGCACAGATATCGAAGATAAACGGAAGGGGGGGGCCGCTTGGCACCGGGAAGCGGTAGCCACTTGCACGGAGAGCGGGCGGGCTCGTGGTCGGCACCCGCAAAACAGCAGACTGAGACCGTGAGCCGGAGTCGCGCGCCACCAGGCATCTCGCGAACACCGGATCCCGGTGCGCCACTGGATCAGACTGAGACCGAGATCCGGATGAGGCGGCTGGCGGCTGGCGGCATTAGAAACACAAAGGACAGAGACGCGCCGGCCCTGAAGTGAGGGCTGGGACGCCGGGTGGGGGCACACATCCCGGACTCTGCAGGGGCTGAGCAGCACCAACAGAAACAGAGTTAAAGTGGCCAGAACATTAGTAGAGAACGGGCCGCAATCCCTCTGTTCTGTGACAGAGGCTGAAATTTGGGCGCTGCTGCTCTGACTCTCAGAAGAGGCACAGCAAACCGCCAGGAAAGCCGCCAGAGAACAAAAAGCCTGAAAAACCGGCTCAGGAGTGCCCATCCCCATCCCCTCGCAGGGGACGCCGAGACTCTATCCGCAAACATGGCTGCCTGAGTATCGGCGCGCAGGCTCCCTCCCAGAAGGCAGGCTGAAAATCTAGAAGCCTCACAACCCGGCCGCCTGGGTGGCGAGTCATTGAGCGCCTGCCTCTCGGCTTAGGCGTGATCCCGGCGTTCCCGGAAAGGAGAGTCCCTCATCGGGCTCCTCCGCTGGGAGCCTGCTTCTTCTTCCTCTCCCACTCCCTGCTTCTGTTCCCTCTCTCGCTGGTTGGCTGCCACATAAATAAATAAATAAAATTCTTTAAAGAAGAAGCCCACATCCCTAAGATCCCTATAAAACAAGTGACGCTGCCAGTCAATACTTGGCTCTGGAAACCCCGCAACCCTCTTCATCAGAATGACAAGAAGGAGAAGCCCCCCAGCAAAGAAAAAGACAGTGATTCTGTGGCCTCTGCCACAGAAATAATGATATGGATGTAACCAAATTATCAGAAAATGGAATTCAGAGTAACGATGGTCAAAATGATGAGTAGAATTGAAAAACTATTAACAAAAAGGTTACTGAGAATATAGAATTCCTAGACAGAAATGAGAGCGAATCTGACGAAATTAAAAATTCTATGAGCCAAATGCAGGTCAGAGGCTCTCTGACAGCCAGGGTGCAGAAGCAGAGGAACGGGTTAGTGAATTGGAGGATGGGTTAATAGAGAAAAAATGAAAATAGAAGATGGTCTTAAAAAATCCACGCCACGAATGTAGGTTATGGGAGATTACTGACTCAATGAAACGATCCAATGTTAGAATCATCGGCATCCCCGAGGGGGTGGAGAAAAACAGAGGTTCTAGAAGAGATATTTGAACAAATTGTAGCTGAAAACTTCCCTAATCTAGCAAGGGAAACAAACATTCGTGTCCAAGAGGCAGAGAGGACCCTCCCAAGCTCACATGACAAACCTAGCCAGCCACGTCATAGTACTCGCGAAATATTAGAAGAAGATACAGTATTAAAGCGCCGGGCAAAGAAATTTCTCACGTACCAAGCGCAAAAGATCAGAATTACGGTCAGACCTTGTCTACACAGACCTGGAATGAGAGAAAGGGCTGGGGAGCATATTTAAAGCTCTTCAGAGAAAAACATGCAGCCATGATCCTTTATCCAGCAAGGCTGTCATTCAAGAATTGATGGAGAAATAAAGACATTCAGAATCGCTCAGTCACAAACAATTTCAGAACCACGAAACCAGCCCTCAGAGATATTACGGGGGTTCTAAAAGTAAAAAGGCCCAAAGGATATACAGAACAGAAAGTCCAGCCAATACAAACAAAGACTTTACTGGCAAATGGCACATTAAAATCATATCTTCTCGTAATCAGTCTTAATGTAAATGGTTTGAACCATCCCATAAAAACGCCACAGGGTTGCAGATTGGATAAAAAGAAATGACCTATCCATTTGCTGTCTACAAGAGACTCATTTCAAACCCAAAGATGCATTCAGACTGAGAGTAGGGGATGGAGTACCATCTTTCACGCAAATGGTCCTCAAAAGAAAGCTGGGGTAGCAATTCTCATATCAGATAAATTGGATTTTAAACTACAGACTATAGTTAGAGATGCAGAAGGGCACTATATTATTCTTAAGGGAAGTATTCAACAAGTGGATATGACAATTATAAATATATATGCCCCCAACAGGGAGCAGCAAGATACACAAGCCAACTCTTAACCAGAATAAAGAGACATATAAATAAAAATACATTAATAGTAGGGACCTCAACACTCCACTATCAGAAATAGAGAACACCCTGGCAAAAATCAAGCAAAGAATCAAAGGCTTTGAATGCCATACTACAGCGAGTTGGACCTCATAGATATATATAGAACACTACACCCCAGAACAAAAGAATACTCATTCTATTCTAATGCCCATGGAACATTCTCAAGAATAGACCATGCTTCGGGAACAAAACAGGTCTCAACCGATACCAAAGACTGAAATTATCCCTGCATATTCTCAGACCACAACGCTCTGAAATTGGAACTCAACCACAAGAAAAAAATTTGGAAGAAACTCAAACACTTGGAGAGTCAAGAACCATCCTGCTCAGGAATGACTCGATAAACCAGGAAATCAAAAATCAAATTAAACAATTTATGGAGACCAATGAGAATGAAAATACAACAGTCCAAAACCTATGGGATATGCAAAGGCAGTCCTAAGGGAAATACATAGCCATCCAAGCCTCACTCAAAAGAATAGAAAAATCTAAAATGCAGTTTTTATATTCTCACCTCAAAAGCTGGAACAGCAACAGAGGGACAGGCCTAATCACGACGAGGAAGCAGTTACAAAATTAGAGCTGAAATCAATCAAGCAGAAACCAGAAGTACAGTAGAGCAGATCAAAGGACTAGAAGCTGGTTCTTTGAGAGAATCAATAAAATTGACAGACCCCTGGCAAGACTTATCCAAAAGAGAAAGGACCCAGATTATTAAAATTATGAAGCGAAAAAGGAGAGGTCACGACGAGCACCATTGAAATTGGAAGGATTATTAGAAATTTTTATCAACAGCTATATGCCAATAAACTAAGCAATCTGGAAGAGATGGAATCTTCCTGAAACCTATAAAACTACCAAGATTGAAACCGAAGAAATGATTCCTTAAACAAGGCCAATGTAATATGAAGAAATTGAGTCAGTGATAACAACCTTCAAATAACAAAACTTCAGGCCCAGACGGTTTTCCTGGGGAATTACCTAAACATTTAAAGAAGAAATAATCCTATTCTCCTAAAGCTATTTCAAAAATGTAGAAACTAGAAGGAAAGCTTCAAAGCTCATTTTATGAGGCCAATATTACCTTGATCCCCAAACCAGGCAAAGACCCCATCAAAAAGGAGAATTACAGACCGATTTCCTAATGAATATGGACGCCAAAATCCTCAACAAGATACTTGCTAATAGAATCAACAGTACATTAAAAGATTATCCATCACGATCAAGTGGGACTCATACCTGGGATGCAAGCGTGGTTCAATATTGCAAATACAAACGTGATACATCATATAACAAGAAAAGACTCAGGAACCATATGATCTCTCATCGATCCGAAAAAGCATTTGACAAAATACAGCATCCTTTCCTGATTAAAACCTTCAGAGTGTAGGAATAGAAGGAGCAATTTCTCAATCTCATAAAAAGCCATCTATGAAAAGCCTACTGCAAATATTATTCTCAATGGGAAAAGCTGAGCTGCTTCCCTTAAGATCAGGAACTCGACAAGGATGCCCACTCTCGCCACTTATTCAACATAGTACTAGAAGTCCTTGCAACAGCAATCAGAGCGACAAAAAGGGATCAAATATTCAAATTGGCAAAGAAGAAGTCAAAATGTCTCTTGCAGATGACATGATACTCTATATGGAAAACCCAAAGAAGCCACTCCCAAACTATTAGAAGTTATAGAGCACATTCAGTAACGTGGCAGGATACAAAATAAATGCTCAGAAATCAGTTGCATTTCTATACACGAATAACGAGACCGAAGAAAGAGAAATTAGGAATCCATCCCATTTACAATAGCACCAAAAACCATACGTTACCTTGGAATTAACTAACCAGAGGCGTAAAGGACCTATATTCTAGAAACTATAAATCACTCTTAAAAGACATTGAGGAAGACATAAAAGATGGAAAGATATTCCATGCTCATGGATCGGAAGAATTAACATAGTTAAAATGTCCATGCTACCCAGAGCAATCTACACTTTCAATGCTATCCCGATCAAAAATACCAAGGACATTTTTCAAAGAACTGGAACAAACAGTCCTAAATTTGTATGGAAACAGAAAAGGCCCCGAATCTCCAAGGAACTGTTGAAAAGGAAAAAGCGGGGCATCACAATGCCAGATTTCGAGCTGTACTACAAAGCTGTGATCACAAAGACAGCATGGTACTGGCACAAAACAGACACATAGACCAATGGAACAGAATAGAGAGCCCAGAAATGGACCCTCGGCTCTTTGGGCAACTAATATTTGATAAAGCAGGAAAAACATCCGTGGAAAAAGACAGTCTCTTCAATAAATGGTGCTGGGAAAATTGGACAGCTACATGCAAGAGAATGAAACTTGACCACTCTCTCACACCATACACAAAAATAAACTCCAAATGGATGAAAGACCTCGATGTGAGACAGGAATCCATCAAAATTCTAGAGGAGAACATAGGCAACAACCTCTACGACATCGGCCAAAGCAACCTTTTTCATGACACATCCCCAAAGGCAAGAGAAACAAAAGATAAAATGAATTTATGGGACTTCATCAAGATTAAAAGTTTCTGCACATCCAAGGAAACAGTCAGAAAAACTAAGAGGCAGCCACGGAATGGGAGAATATATTTGCAAATGACACTACAGATAAAGGACTGGTATCCAAGATCTACAAAGAACTCTCAAACTCAATACACGAAACAAATAAACAAATCAAAAATGGGCAGAAGATATGAACAGACACTTTTCCAATGAAGACATACAAATGGCTAACAGACACATGAAAAAATGTTCAAAATCATTAGCCGTCAAGGAAATTCAAATCAAAACCACACTGAGATACCACCTTACGCCAGTTAGAATGGCAAAAATAGACAAGGCAAGAAACAACAATTGTTGGAGAGGATGTGGAGAAAGGGGATCCCTCCTACATTGTTGGTGGGAATGCAAGTTGGTACAGCCACTCTGGAAAACAGTGTGGAGGTCCCTTAAAAAGTTAAAAATTGAGCTACCCTATGATCCAGCCATTGCACTACTGGGTATTTACCCCAAAGATACACGTAGTGAAGAGAAGGGCCATATGCACCCCAATGTTCATAGCAGCAATGTCCACAATAGCTAAATTGTGGAAGGAGCCGAGATGCCCTTCAACAGATGACTGGATTAAGAAGTTGTGGTCCCTATATACGATGGAATATTACTCAGCTATCAGAAAGAACGAGTTCTCAACATTTGCTACAACATGGACAGCACTGGAGGAGATAATGCTAAGTGAAATAAGTCAAGCAGAGAAAGACAACTATCATATGATTTCTCTCATCTATGGAACATAAGAACTAGGATGATCGGTAGGGGAAGAAAGGGATAAAGAAAGGGGGGGTAATCAGAAGGGGGAATGAAACATGAGAGACTATGGACTATGAGAAACAAACTGAGGACTTCAGAGGGGAGGGGGGTGGGGGAATGGGATAGACCGGTGATGGGTAGTAAGGAGGGCACGTATTGCATGGTGCACTGGGTGTTATACACAACTAATGAATCATCGAGCCTTACATCGGAAACCGGGGATGTACTGTATGGTGACTAACATAATATAATAAAAAATCATTAAAAAAAAAAATAAAAAAAATAAAATAAAAAAAAAAAGAAACTCTGATGGCAACCATTTCGGGTTCCCTCCCTCCATGGGAGCTTTGTACTATCACTCAATAAACTTTGCTTCACTATCAATGAACTTTGCTTTGCTGCCCACCACTCTGCCTGGTCTAATCATTTTTCAAAGTGGTGTGACCAAGAACTGTGGGCACCGAAGAAAAAAATCCTGTTACACTAACAATTCCAATTTTCTCCCACTCTTCTAATTTGGAATGACTAAAAATAAAAGACTACCCCCTGGATCTCCTTGGAAGGGATTATACCAAGTCCTCCTCACTAAGCTTCAGGGTCCTGAGCCTTTAGTACATAACTCTCTGCTGAAGAAGGCTTCACTGGAAAAAAAAAAAAAAAAAAAGCATGGATCCCTGTCAAAGGAGCTAAAATAAATTTAACACTGAGAAGCATTTACCTAGGTTGCTTTCACATTATATGCACTGGATACATCCCAGAACTTGGGAATTTGTCAATATTTTAGTGACAATTTAGAAAGCAATACTTAGAAGATAATTTCAGAGCCACCAGGAGATTTTTGTCCCACGAGTAAGCCTTGTAATGCTTCTGGGAAAGCCTGTAGTGTGAAATATGATTACTCTAGATTCACGAAGTATCATATAAAATTATTATTTGAACTGTATAACTAACTACCTTTCTCCAAATATCTCAGACCAATCTACTGTACTATTTCATTCTTTGTGTTATATGTGTGACACCAGCATAGCAGTCAGGGTCCAACCAGAAAAATAGTATTTAAAACAGAGGGAATTTAACGGAGGGCATTTTGTTAAATAGGTGACGAAAGAGATGAACAACCAAAGGGAACAGTGAAACAACTGAGAGCTTAGCAGCACAGAAAGTCTCTTCCTCCAAACACAGTAGAGAAGAGGTGTTTGTGTTTCCAGAGCACAGGGGCAGAGTCACCTAACTAAAGCCAGAACAATGAGGCTAGTCTGGAAGGACTAGAATAATGGAGAAGCAGAAGTCAAGGCAGAGAGAGGGGTGGAGAAATGCCCTGCTTTCTCCCTTCCTCCCACTCAAGCACCTTCCCACACCTCAACACAGCGAAGTATCAGCTGACAGGTGACCTTTGGAAACACAGTCAGGCCCCCTGCTCCTCAGAATAGAGCAGGAAAAGTATAAGAAAGTGGTTTGAGAGCAAATAAGCCAAGACCTAGGAAAGGTGATGGTGGTGGTGGTGGTAGTCATTATTATTTTTGTAGTGTCCCTTTAAAACAGAGAAATTGAGTTTGCACAAGGAATTTGAAATTTTTATAGAATCTCAACTCAGTGCTTCATTTATTCAACAATGCATGCGGCCTCCAAATACATTGCATTTTTTTCTCTTATTCTTTATCACTCTAGTTTGCTATGATTTAAAATTCAGTGCTTGAATAAGCTTCATTATTCTTTTTATAATATTACTAAATGCAAATCGTTTCTTCTTACTCATCTCTCTTACCTATACATCGGGAGATATTCTTATTTCATTCCTGATATGTTTTTAATTGCCCAAACATCTTTACTCCATATTTTTTTAAATGTACATTTCTAAAGAACAATCTGGTATTAAAACCATTTAGTTACCATAATTTTGTTCTCACTGCATTCATTAATGGAATTTTTGTATCTAGTAATTTCTATTCCCCATGCAGAAGGCCATAGATTAGTCTCTTTAGCCCATTTATCTAGTAAGAAGGATGTGCTCAGAACAAAGTTTGCTATCTTCCCTCCCCCACCCAGAAAAATCGATCATATTAAACTAAGCACTGCATGGAGCTTTACGTTTAGCAAAGTGCTTTGCATACTCTGTGTGTGTGTGTGTGTGTGTGTGTTTATCAACAGAACAGATTCAAGGATGAGAAACAAAGAAACCCAATTACAGGATCCAGTGTTCCCTTCCATGTATTTATGCATAAATACATAAACACAACATATAAATGATTTAATAGTTATATAATCATGTTCGCAGAACATATAATTCTCTTTGCTACGGTTATCCAAAATCCATAGATTATACTTCAGTTGATCCTCACTTTTCCTTAATAATGAATTTCTAGTCTTATCAGGTCAGTCTTCTCACTGGGCACTCAACACCCCCCTGTTCAATTTGGGCTCTGTGACCTTTTTAGTCTACGTTATCCCACACTCCAGTATCCACGACTTCTCTGTTCTCCCATGCGCTAAGTCCCATCTCCTTCAGGGAATTTACCGTAATGGGCCAGCCCAGAGGATCCCTCTTCCTTCTCGTGAGCTTCTATTAAACAAATGTCTATGGATTAAATGTGTATTCATTACTTCATGTGTGTTCTTTGTATCCTCAAAAAGTCCTTTAAATTCTTGAGGAAGGACCTGTAGCTTAAATCCCACAACACTGTTAAGTAAACAGCAAGTACTCAAAACACACTGCATGCCACGGAAGTTCCATAATCAGTCCTGGAGAGGGGTTTCTGAAGTTACCGTAAGATGAAGGAGAAAAGGCAAAAAGGAATGATATTACAGTACAAAATGTAGAACAGATGATAGACCAGGAACCTACAAGGAAGCAGAAATAAATCTATTTCGGGTAAGCAGGAGTAGATCTCCTTTAAAGAAACTTTGATATTTGGGGAAAGTTCTCTAGACATTTTCCCCCCTTTGGAAAAAAAAATCATATTTTTATCTTTGCTGATTAAATTTCTTTTGTTTGAGCTGGCAATGTATTTTTGCTGCCTCTCGCATTTTGAAAACTAACTCTGAGGAATTTCATCTCATAGTCACTCTTGATTATCTATCTTCTACCCTGTCTTAATTCAGTTTCATCAGGAGGATCAAATCCGAAGTCCATCTGTAGCTCTGAATAGGTGTTCACTAAATGTGATTTTAAGACCCAGCCTCACGATATCATCCTTCTCAGAGCCTCCTGAAGGTCAACAGGGATTACACCAGTGGCAATTAACCAACGTGGCTTCCCCTCAGGGTGCCTCTCCCCCACCTACCTGGCTCTTATCATTCTGCCCTATCTCCTCATTTAAACCTCTCCACACCAATATGCCTTCAACTTAAAAATCAATTTTCTCCCTGTTTCAGTTTCTTTTTCACAGTTGCTTCTTCATTTAATCTTCAGGGTCATCTCAATCCCCATAAATCTAAACACAGCAATCAAATGTCTCGTCTCTTTAAAATGTCTCGCCACAGGTGGGGCACAAATCCCCCCTCCTGATGGATTGGGCAATTTAAAAGAAAGATGGTGAACACAGGAAATTATATCTCCAGAAAAAGGCCCTTCCATCGGAAACCTGGGGCTGAAGGGGCAGCTTTTGTTTTTGTTATTGAAAGGGTTTATGCTTTAATCTCTGCTTTAAGAAGTTTTTTTCTTGAAAAAAACAATCTTAACTATTTATGAATGACATCTGAAAATCAAGGTTTTCAAAAGCCACTGCAAGTGTTTTGTTTACTAAAATGAGAAGACTCCTACTAAACCTGAAGTGGGTTCCGTCTTCCCCTCGCCCCATACAGATAGCTGCTGCGCCACTCAAAATGCATGCAGTAGGCCTCGGGCTAGGGTTCTGTTTCTGTGCTCACTTGTTTTTTATTACACAAATACTTAGTGACCACTTATGATCAACAAGGCACTGTGGTAGCTGCTATAGAGCCAAATAGGATTAATATGACATAGCCCCTGTTCTGTGACACAGAGATGTGATAGGCGTGGATATAAACAGCTATACAGAAAGGCAGTATGTGGCAAGTAGTAGACTTTATTTATTGATTCAACAAGCATTTACTGAGTGCTTTCTCTGCCAGGCACTGAGGATATAGCAGAGAGAATAACAGGCACCCTTCCTCCCCTAGGGGAGCTTCCACCCTTGTGAGTGGGTAACAAACACTACTGGAATGATCTAATGACCTATGGCATCATGGACCAAGATAAGTGTTCCAAAGGCAGTGTATATCTAAGGAGACTGATGGAGACCCAGCAGCTGGAGACACGACTTAAGGCTAAGACCTTAGACTGAACAGGAGGTGACAAGGCTGGGAGGCTGAGGAAGAACATTCTAGACATGGCCAAATACAGAAAAAAGGCCATGGGAGCTTTCAGAGGGAGAAATCCTTTCAGAGTGGAACTGGGAGGGAGAGCTAGTACATCCTTGAGTTCAGAGAGCACTGGCACTCGCTTCACTGAGGGTAGGAATTCATCAAGTAGAAATGGTGAAGAGGCGATGCTAAGCCAGAAAAGGCAAAGAAGGAGACCAGGATAGGAATAGCATGAATAAATCAGGGTGTGTAGGGAACTCAATGATGAGGTTGGAAAGGGAAGGATAAGATTCAGCATGGAAGGCCCCACCTCTCTGAGCTATAAGAGGCTTGGGATTTTTCTAGGCATGCAGTGGAAAACCACTGAAGGCTTCAGAGCCTCTCCATTCATATGACTGGAATCATGTGCTAAGGATATCAATCTGAATTTAGGATATCAATCTGCCATTCCTGGCAGCAGGACTGGAGAGGAAGATATAGATGCAAGAGATAGTCACAGAAGTAGATCTAACACAACAAATCTTAAAAGGAGGTTTTTATGTATTCAGGAGCTGTAAAGAAATTTTACTTTGAGAAAGAAGGACAAAGAAACTCATATATATTGAGAATTATATCTGCTAGAGCTTATGCTATGAGCTTCTCATGAACATTTTATTTAATCCCAGGAATCCCTGAAATGGGTATCATTATCTTTTTTATACAAGTGAGAAACTGAGGCTCAAAGAAGTTAAGTAATTTGCCAAAGAGTAAGATAATAATGGAGCCAAGATCTGACTTCAAGATCAGTTCGTTTTACTTCAAGGCAAAAATAACACTTGAAGGTCTTTCTTCTTTCCTAGCGCTCAATTCTTATCCTGTTCACAATTCCTTAGACTCTATCAACATTCAAAATGGATTCTCAGTGCTCTGCAAACCTCTGAATAAATATGGGAAATTTCCAAAAGGTTGCCCAGCCAATGTCAGACATATTTATCTCTGGAAGAAGAAAGAGACTATCTCCAAAAAGATATAAATTTGGAAGAGTAGGGGGAAAATAATTCATGTCTGAAGTGCCTGGTCCATGGCTCCCTGAAATTTCAATTGCAGGGCATTTGTAGGACTTGAAAATCAGTGAGTGGATTCAGTTATTAACTTTTATTTTGTTGTCTTTATTTTCCCTGTAGGGATCAAAAGATGAAGAACTGTTGTCAAAGCTCGTAACTCTCTAATCACTTAATTATTAACAGTGAAAATCTGATTTTCGAAGTTGTTTAACGGTCATGCAATAAACCTACGTGAGATGACTGTTAATGCTGCAGCTCAGGTCTCCAAAGAGTTGAGTGATGTTGTAGTTACTGTTATTTCCAAATGGAAATAGAAAAGCCATGACTACAATACTGCCTAGGATTCTTAGTCACCCACTGAACAGGTGAAATGTCTTTCACACTTGGATGTGGTCAAGGAGGAGACTGTTACATAATAAGATTTTTCCCCAGCCAGTCTTTGTTATAGCAGGTAAAAATAAAGTTGATTACTAGGCAGAGGGAAAAAATGAACCAATTATTAAGCACACTGCATTATTCTTAAGAGTTGTTGTCTGACTCTTGTTACCACTGCTGGCTGTGAATTTCAGCATTAATTATCTAGGGGCATCGAAAGTGTACTGATATTATAATTTGAAACCATTATACCAAGTATCTCCGTTCCAGCTTATCATGCCTGGCAACAGGAAGGTGAAATGCAAAGTAGCCATAAACAAAGAAGAGAGAAAAGAATAATAAACAGACAACTTTATATTAGTCATGGGAATGATGAGAGCCTGTCCACAAATATACTACACTGGCCACAATTCTCTGTAGGTCTGTCCATAGAGTAGTGTTACTAAGAGAGGAAAGTGTTACTAAGAGAGGTAGTGTTACTAAAAGAGGGAAGTTCAGCAAATGGGTTCATTTCTGGACGATCACTGGAAGAAAATATTTCAAGAGGACTTGGCAATACAGAATATTTTAAAGTAGCCCTTACCAAGAAGGGGTAGTCCCTAAAATAGATGGTCCTGAAACAGACATCTCTTCTTCCTGCACAAAGAAAATGGAAGCCATCAGAAGCTCTTGCAATTTTGACCAAACCTACTAATCAGTCAACAGTGCACATGATCTCTCCTCTTTTCTGTTAGAACATAGGTTGTACCCTCCTCCAGTGGAAAGCTACTCCTACTTGTACTTTGGTCTCTATCTCCTCCCACATTCTGCTTGTCCTGGCTATCACCTCCCTCTTCTCAATGCTTCGTTCGGTGTTAACCTCTTTCTCCCCTTCCCTCCCCGTCTATCCTTTCCTTCTCCCCCTACCCCAGACTGGCTCTCTCTTCCTGGACAGCATTTAACATGCTTAAGCCTCTTTCACATTAAAAAAAAAAAAAAAAGCCATCAACCGTCTGTCCAACCTCCAGGTGACAACGTTTCTTCCTTGTTCCTTTTCTGTCCTAAACAAATTCTGTGCCATCTTCTTTATCTCCCTCACTCCTCATGTCCCTTAAATCTGGACGTTTCCTTCATACTCTACTGAAACTACTTTCCAAGACTATCACTGTCTCCCATGTTGCTAAATCCAATGGTGACTTTTCAGCTATAATTTTCTGACCTCTCAGCAGCATGTGACACTATTGTCCAGTCCCTCCTTCTTGAAATTCTCTTTTTTTCTTGACAGCACATACTCAAGTTTTCTTCCTACACTCTGGCTACTTCTGATGCTTTACTGATTCCATAATGTTGATGTTTCTCTAGACTCATTCTTCTCGCTTAAAGGAGCTTAGACACTCCTTCGACTTCAAGTATCATCCTTAGGCTAATGAGTTTGCAATCAATATCTCTAGATCAGACCTAATCTCTAAGCTCTAGTCCAATACATCCAAAGGCCAGGTGGACATCTCTACTTGGTGTCTTGCAAGGATCTTAAATTCAGCATGTCTTAAAAGGAACTTAACGTCTCCCCTCCAAACTTGCTCTTATCTTAGTAAATGGCATAACCGAGTAAACCGTTTACTCAAATCGGAAATCTGGGAATGATTTTTAGCACCTTTTTCTCCTTTGTCTGTCTTTCACCACTCACATTAAATCAACCATTATACCATTCATTCATTTATGTCACAAATTTATTTATTGAGTCTATCATCTATATTAGGTGCCATGGAGAGCAAAACAACTGAATTTCCTGGCCTCATGAAACTTACAGCTTAACGTGGAGAATAGTAGTCACTAAACAAGTAAACAGACGCATAAGAAGGTAAGAAATACAAGGAAAAATAGAACCAGTTGGAAGATAACTCTGATTGGACTAGAACTGGGCAACAAAGAAATACAGAAGCATAGAGATATCTCGGGAGATAGAATTGGAAGGTTTTCCTGATTCACTGGATGTAGGCATCAAAAGAAAGAGAGAAATCAAGGAATATTTCCAGCTTCTCCATGGAACATCTGGGTGCCAGATAGTGATGTTATTAGCTGAGGTGGTGAAAAGGTAGGAAATCAACAAGTAACTTTTAGATGTGATGAGTTTGAACTGTCTGTTAGCTTCTAAATGGGCTTGGCAAGTAGCAGTTGCGGTAATGAGCCTATAACTTCAAGGAAAAGTCTAGGCCTGAGACATAAACTTGTGAGTCAACAGCATAACGACAATAAAATCACCTGGAAAAACAGTGAAGACAGTATACTGTAGAGAGAGAAGGAAAGCAATCCCAGAATCAACCCCAGTGATCCATTATGGGTGGTTAAAAGGGAGAAAAATAGGTAAAAAGAGACTGAAAAGGTAGGTCAGAAAGAAGAAAAATAAGTAAAAATATACTAAAAAGGAGAAAAGTAGATAAAAGAAAAAATGGGGTCCAAAAGTCAAGAGACCAACTATCTAGAATACTGTCAACTAAGAAGAGAATGGAAAAGAAAGTAACTACAGCAATGACAAAGGCATTGTGAAAGAATGACGAAGGCATAAACCAGAAATCCTGTAGCTCCACAGTCTAAATATTTCCCAAACATGTCTCATTTATTCCATCTCAAGTTTAAACCACTAAGATTGCTCACACATATCACGCTCTCCTTCAATTCATTCCCCATTCCACATCCAGAATAATCTTGCCAATAACCAATTCCGACCACATCATCCCAGTGCTACACTTAGGATACAGACCAAATTCTTCAGGATACTTTCACGGCCCCTCCCCCACCCATGTGGTCCCTGCCTTCCTTATCTTATCTCATTCCACTCTCTCAAGTTCAGAGCATCAGCCATATCGAACATCTAAAATACTAGGCACACCTTAATATTAGGGCATCCAGGGACCGATTCCGAGTCACAGCAAAAGTAAAATGAGAAAAGTGCGTGGACTTAAGCTTGGAGGGAAATATCCTAGGGGCAAACCAGATAAGCGTTGTATAACTGAACTGACTCTTCTTTCCCATTCTTGCTTTCTTCTTTAACCTGGCTCATGTTCCCACTTCGGAATTATACTCACCTCTGCTGACATTATGATCAGGGAGAAATCCTGATGCTATCTGTTTTATGCAGATCTTGCAATGCTGAGCTTTTTCCAGAAGAGCTATGCCCCTTGTTCCCAACTACACTGTAAACTCTTTAAAGTTAGGGAACGTCAAGAGGCCAAGAGTCTAGACACCTGTGTTTGAATCCTGGTTTCTGGAGTCCATGGGCTATTTTTTTAAAATCTCTCTAGGTCTCCATTTTTCTATCAGTAAAACTGATATAATAACAGGTACCTACTTCATAAGGTTGTTTTGAGGATTCCATGCCTGATACATAGTGAGCACTCAACAAATTCCATTACTATCATTTTGATTATTATTGTTTTCTAGACCCTAGAATGCTTTACACAGTACTGGGCAGAGTCAGTGGTTAACAAATACTGGTTGACTATCTGATAAATGCTATGGCACCAACCGTTTTTCCCATGACTGTTATGGTGTATTATTCAAGGACAAGAATGGTGCACCCATCCTTATGATTAATTCCTTCTTCCGTTTTCATGTTGAGTTATGTAAATCATGCTTGCACATTTCACCCTTCAGACAGAAATGGAGTGCTTCTAATTTGATCTAACTTAAGGTGGGAGCAGGGGGATACAGAAGACTGTAGAAGTTAAAACTTTCTGGTATAAATGAAACAGCAGGCTGCCTTATGTTTTCAACATTAGCATTTAAGTTCACTGCAGCTGAACTCAATTCGTATCAGTGGAGATTTATATCAAACAGTGGGAAGGCAAGTCATATCCTACTGCTGTCTTGCAGAATTATCATCAGGAATGTAGCCAATTTTAGCACAAATAAATGGTAGTTAGGGAAGTAACTCCTATGATCGAGTCCTAGAATGGTCATTCTTTGATTTAGAAATATGTTCTAAACCTGTCACTTCGCATGAGCTTGATTTTCAAAGGAAAGAAGAAAAAAATCACTAACTTTCTCCTGTGGAAATAGCACAATATATAATAACAAAACAGAGAAAGTTAAAGAAAAATCTGCTCACTATTTTATCTTTTTATATGTATAGAAAATAACTTTAAGTGGTGTATGCATGCTTAAGGATTAAATTATATACAACACAGCTCACTATCATTACTGTCACACATCACTAAACCAAGACACTCTTAAAACTGTCAACTTGTTGGCAGTCAACAGACAGCTGAAATGCTGGTTTGAATTTTCTCTCTCTTATCTCTTTTATGAAGTAGGAGAAGCACTTTTTAAGAGTCACATACAAATGGAGAAAAAAAAACTGGTTTGGTGAATGAAATGAGGGTATGTTAAGAGCAGGAAGGGACCTTAGAGATCATCATTTCAACTCCCTCAGTTTAACAGTGAGGAAAAACAAGCTGCGAAGAATCAAAATAGCCAGCTCAAGGACACATGATGGGGGACTGCATCTGTAAGTCTCCCCACCATTAAGTAATTCCCAAACCTGGCCAAACATCAGTCACCTGATAGTACACATACAGGTTCCTGGACACGCAGACTTGCAGAAACAGACTCTTTGGGGAGTGGACTCCAAAATCCTATGGATTTAAGAAGCTCCCCAGAGGATTCAAATGCCAAACATCCAGAGTCTAATGTTAATGAAGCACTGAGCTACACTGCCCATGGCTTTTGGCTAGACATTCAACTTGGGAATGAGGGCAGATAGAACCTGCTCATTTTTTCATCTTTAAATAGCTATATTATTTAATTTACATAGCTAGTGATTATGAAACACACCGAATGTCATTTTATCCCAATCATCTCTATTTACTCTACATCCACCACCATAAAAGCAGTCAGGCTGACTACAGTTCTTCTCTAGCTTATAAAGGCATTGCATGCATTATTGTGTCCCTAAAAAGAAAATCAGAGGATGCTTTTCAAAATACACATTTTGTTTTTTCTGAGATGGCAAATTGACATCTTAATTACCTCATACTGCTACTAACATATCAATAGTGTGATACACACTAACATCAAATGTCCAATCCACCCCAAAACAACCCTATGCATGGTATTGATTTGCTTGCCATTCCCCTTCTAGTTTACTAATATACCCTGAGTTCTTGCCATGGGATCAGCCTCACACCACAAAAGGAGAACTTCAAAAAGAAATACACTCTTTCCAAACCACAAAATCAGACGGATTTAAACCTGTTCCTCAGGCTCTGATCTTTCTCCTAAGTTTCAGACTCATGTATCCATATGCCTACCAGACATTTCCACCTGCTTGTCCCATGAGTAATCCAGACTCAACATGCTCCAAACCAAATTCATCATTCTCTCCCAAACCTGCATCTCCTCTATGTTTCACATATTGATTAATCCACCCAGTCACTCAAGGCAAAAATCTGGAAATCACCTGTATTTGTTAGCATTTCAAACTGAGTTCCAAGTGAAAGAAATTCAACTGAAGCTGGCTTGACTAAAAAACATAATTTATTGAATCACTTAATTGGAAAGTCTAAAAAGGGGACTCTATCTCTCACTGGACCCAGGTAAGTGATACCATAAAATTGTTCTCCTGCTCTCTTTCTCTTCTCAGCTCTTCTCCATGGTTGGCTCCATCCTGGGTTGTGTATACTAAGCTTACACCATCTGGTTTTAATCCCCCCCCCAAAAAAAAGGTTCTCCTTCTTAATAATTTTAGCAAGTGTCTTGGCCTTGCTGGGCCAACTCAGTTGACTGACCCACTCTTGAGAAGTTACTGTGGCCACGGATATGGAACTGCTGGGTCATCCTCACAGATCTTGGATAAAGGGGACTGGGAAATAGACTAAGTGTGGGGGGAAAAGGAATTACCCAGAGGAAAACTGAGATGCTATTTCAAAGGGGAAAAAAAAAGGAGGAACACTGCACAGGCAAAAACATCGGATACTTTTTCCATATCATCCTGGACTCCCTTTCCCTTCATCCCTTGATCCAAAGAATTGCTTAGTTCCAGTGATTTTCTATCCTTAACGTGCTTCTTACCTGTCTCCTTTCAGACACCACCACTATTACTGATTTACCTCAAGCTCCCATCGTGTCTCACCTGCATCTGTAATAGCCCTCCCTACAGTCTTGCATCTGTACTGCAATTCCAATCTGATCACACACAGTATGCCTAGCTTATGAATCTATCAGGGCCTGACTACCTATGATGTAAAGACCACAAGCTCCCTCACAGGACATTTAAGGTTCTCTAGGATTTGCCCTGCTTTGTCTCTCAACATTCCCCAACATACACCCTAAGGTGACTGATATCATTCTAACACTAATAAAGAAAAATAATATTTCTTGAGTTCTAACAAGGCACCAAGTTCTATACAAAGAACCCTCTGTGCCCTCACAAAAACCTTATTGCAATCCTCATTTTACAGATGAGAAAAATCCAGCCTTAAAGGGGCCAAGCAAGTTGCCCAAATTCAAACAGCTGAGAAGTGCTAATGCCAATACTGGAACTCAGACACATCTATTTGGAAACAAAGCCTGTTCTCTTAACTACTACACTACATCGCCACACTGAACTACATTTAGTTCACCAGATTTGCCATGGTTTTTTTTTCCGCTTGGTATATTCTTCTCTTACGTGTCTGACTGATCAACCCCCAGGTAACATCAAGATCTAGCCCAACTGCCTACTTTTTAATAAAGCTTTCCTTGACACACACAAACAGGGCTTATCATCCTCCCCTTTATGAGGGATACCTAGTAATTTGGGAACACTGGAAACCTAAAGATTTAAAATAATGACATAATTAAATAACTGATGGCCTATGGTAGAATATTAAACAATATCAAAAGTAATCAAAAATTTTTTAAAAAACCCACTAATAATCTGAAACTCTGCTCCCAATACAAGATGATTAGGGAAAGCACAGCAGGGTACGAAGTGCCAAATAATGCATGCTTCTACCTTCATAAAATAATATGTTTTAAAAAAACTGACACACTCAAAATACAGAATAGTGATTAAGAGAAAGGAGCATTAGTGTCAGAAATGGATCTAAGCACCATTTTTGTCACTTACTGACTCTGAAAGATACATAACCCATGTGAATCTCTGAACCTCTAAGTATGTGTGTGAACACATGTGTGCAACTGTATCTATCTACACCTATATTTCTACCTATATCATATCTGTATCATATCGGTTTCTATCTCCACTTATACAAAGAATGAGAATAAGAGACTAGAAGGAAATATACACGAAAAGGTAACAATGATGGTTAATTTGGTGTTGACTTCATACTTTTATATATTTTTATACTTTTTCCAAATATTCCATGATGCATAGGTGTTTCTCTTATCTATGTTCTGATCCATTCTCTGCACCAATACACTGTGTCTAATTTAAAATTGGGGCCCCAAGAGCAGAAACTGCATCTAATCGTCTAGTTGCACATCCCGCATTGCACCGTACGTGGCATCGGTGTGAAATGACTGGTCGTGAGCATCGTCACAGCCACGGCAGATACATCTGGCACACCTGGGAGGTCTTCTTTGGAAAACAGTCCATTTTTGACAATTTAAGGGTTGATTATCCAGTTTTAAATTATCTATATCCTTATACTCTACAACATTTCCCTCCTGCTGACCAAATTTGAAGGTTTCATGGCTCCTTAATATCTCCACCACGACAAGAAGAGAGAAACAAAGTGATGATATTGTAATCAATCAAACTGCTTACTCTGTGGAACCACTGATCATTATATTCACTTTAGAAGCTCCAACATGAGAAATTTCTTTTTAAATGTAATGGTGGGGGGAAGGAACATTCTTTCTCCTGAGAAAAATACTCTGTTTTCTTTTTTATTGATAAAACTATGTAGCTTGTGTTTTACCTTTGGTCTTGGGTATTAGAAGGCTTAGCGTTATTTATTGCCCTGTCTTCCTCCTTTACTTAAATCTGGTTTTCCAGACCTTATTTTTATGTCCTTTTTTGGTAGCCTGTCTCAACTTATTTTTTGAAGGAACTAAGTTAGAAATAAATTTGCTAGTAAATATCGATTTTGAAAATTTGTGCTAATAAATAGGAATACTTTATATTTTGTTTTGCTTTTTTTTTAATAGTTTCACATTTATGACCTCACCTATTTCTCCTTACCCTATAAATAGGGCAACCATTATCCCCACTTTATAGATATGAAAACTGACAAAAAGCCTCTGGTCGAATAAGAAAGAAAAACCAGAGGCTCTGGAGCTAGACTGCCTAAGACTGAATTCTGGTTCTATTCGGATTCCTCCTAGGGTCGTACCTTTGGATAAGCTGCTCAACCTTTCTGTCCATCAGTATTTTCAGCTGTACAGTGAGGAGGATAGTAATAATAGTTAACTAGCACAGAGGAGTGTTATGAGGATTGGTTAGGCACACAGACTAGTGCCCATAACACAGTAGGACTCATAAGTGTCTGAGGCTGTTATACCTATGTCCCTGTCATTGAACATTCTGCATTGACTAGTCCTCTGTGCCCCATGTTATCAGAGCCTTACTTAGCTGGGGCTGTCATAACAAACTACTATGTGGGTTAAGCAACGAGAATTTATTTCTCATAACTCTGGAGGCTGAGAAGTCCAAGATTATGGTGTGGGCTAAAATGGTTCCCTAGTGAGGGCTCTGTTCCTGGTTTGCAGACAGCCACCTTCCTGCTGGGTCCTCACATGGTGGAGAGACAGAAGGAATCCTGGTATCTCTTCCTCTTCTTATAAGGACACTAATCCTGTCATGGGGGCCTACCCGTATAACCTCACTTATGTGTTTTGGGGATATGGTAGAAAGTCCTAAAAGTAATCTGTTTCTCTTTTAGTGTAATAATTAGGTTATTATGTGCCAAAGGCACCAACTCCAAATACCATCATGTTGAGTGTTAGGGCTTCAACATATGAATTTTGAGGGGAATGCAGTCCCCCAAATTATGGGATTCGGTCCATACAGTCAGCATTCAAAGCATACTGGACAGAAATCTGCTTTTGCCATAGAAAAGAAGAAATGGTTTTCTGAGAACAGTGAAAACATGATCACACAGTCATATTAAACCTGATTTCAGATGGACAAAAAAAAAAAAAAAACACACACCTTTAGGACTTGTACCGTACAGCCAAACACATATACATTTCATCATATAGTGCAATGGTTAACGGGGGTTTTAGTACCAGACAGGCCTGGGTGTGACTCATTCTTGACACTTGCTAGCTGTGGAGCCTTGGAGCAAGCTCTATAACATCCAGAGCCATACTGTCCTCTGTTATAAAATGAAGATAATAATGGCTCTTACTTGGTATGGTTTTTATGTAAACCACACAGCTCAGTGCCAGGACCATAGCAGGCAGTCAATAAACATCACAGTGATCACTGTAGTGATTATATATTATGCCAAGTGTACCAAAGCCATCAAATTCAATTTCTTTTATAATATTCTGCAATTCAGACTTTTAAGAAATAATTCAGAATTTTCTCCAAGTGAGGATTTACATTAGTGGAGGGAAAAAAATGTGTTCCCCCCCAAAATGGACAGTTCTATTAAGTTATTCCCCCCCAGATTTCTGGCTGACTACAGGGTTCATTACATCAATACTTTAAGACATAATTTAATATAGAATGAATCCCTTTTGTTACACAGAATTATATGATGGATTATATGATGAGTATAGACCTTAAAGTCATTTAGACTCTCACCCCTGATTCTGATAAATGTTGGTAAAATGTAAAGCTTAGATTTTATAGTTGGATGTGTTTATTTTATTTTGTTTTTGAGAACTAGTGTTTGAGTTTTGGGAAAAATTCAGTCTGTCTTCAGTAATTAAAATAAATTTAATTAAATTTGTGCTTGATTAAATTCATACAACAGGCTTTATTAAAGGATAGTATCCATTGCATTCCTAGAACTATCGGCTTAAAACACAAAATCACTTCAATAACACAGGTAGGCCCTCCTTTAAGAAAACATAACATTCAAAGCCCTGAACCTGTAAAACGGAGAGGACATTTGCTTTTCAAAACAGACTCTGTTTCATGAAAATGTAGCTTTCTTTCAAAATCAAGCTTTGTACGGTATTTTAAATGACTCAATGGCAAGAAATTTGATTTGCACAGACCACAAATATTGAATAAAATGAAATATGCTTGTGTCTGGAGTAAATAAAAAGTTCATTTTTTTCATTTTGATGCCATTATTTTCATGTATCTTCTAGCACATTCCTACAGTTTAAAAAAATAATCAGTTGAGATGAATTTGGCCTTTACAATTTTAAAGCGGGTCTGGTGATCATGTGTACCTCTCCACAACTGATGTGAAAAATGCAGTGCCCTGACAGCTCGCATTAAGCATCATGCAGAAAAAGTATAATTAGCATTTCTGTGCTAATTAAAAGTGATGCTGGGTTAGTTCCAATACCATGCTTTTAAATGGCTGATGTCTCAAGAGGACAAAGTTGGGAGAGAGATGCATTTAAAATGGAAAAACCCTGTGCAAACTTTCCTAAGTGATTCGGATTTGTGGCTGTTGTTATTTACATCTTATTATAATGGCAGACTTCAAGATGACTTCTGTTAATCAGTTTACCATTTTCACTTTCCCCACTTTGCCAGCAGTAGGGAATTCAAGATGTTTTTCTGCTTCTTTAAATCCTTTGACCGTCTGCTTTCACACAAAATTAATTAAGGATTTTCTAAATAGAGAACATACCATACAAGAAAGAAGCAATTCAGGATTTTCAGTTTTTCTTTTGCATAGTGCAAAGTACATAGTGTACTCAGCCACTTCAGCTTTTCCTACAAGTGAAAGTTTTAAAGACAAATACCACCTCCCCCACCCAATGGTTTTTCAAATAAACAGATGATTGCCATTGATTAAATACTTTTTTTTTTTTCAAACATAGTCCAATTATTTAAAATCACAAAGGTTCTACATGGTGTTAAACCCGATTTTCTTTTCAGGGGAAATCTTGGAGGATCACCAAGAGAGGGAAACTATTGTTCTACCACATTCCATTCCTGTTAAATCAACTTGATATACGCAATAAATTAAGTCTGCACTGCAGGTCAGTGAATTTCTATTAACTACTTATTATGGAAGAAAGGAAAGCAGCCCAGTCAAGAACTCTTACACATTAGCCAAAGCAAGCTGTCACTCTGTTTAACTTTTACAATAAATGTTCTTCTGTCTCACACATGTGAAAGAAAAAACATCATTTGGCATTTAAGCTCTCATTGCCAGTGTGCATTAAGGCAAAGAATCAGCCTAGATTGAATACTTCTCCTGATTTAAAAGGCTAGGAAACTCTGAATTTTGCTAAGATTTTCCAGATTTATAAAGTAACTACTTTAAAATAGGCCTCTAGGGATTCTGAAAACATGGAGGCCTTGTTAAGGTCTGTGACAGCTATACTCCCAACTCCAGTCTATCCGCTTCTCTGGGGTCCAACAATTGGTGGGTGGAAATGAGGCCTCCCTTCAGAGTAAGTCCCCAAAGGTGGAAATAGCTCAAGTTTTCCCCATAGGGACTAAATGAGCAAAAGACTACAGGAGACCAATGTCAGAGATCCTAGAATGAGGATTACAACTCAAGATGCTGGAAAGAACATAGCCCACAGAACTCGGAAGATTGCCTAGGATCTTGAACAAGAAGTGGTAGATAGTGGATAAGAAGTAACTAAGCACGTGGGCCTGGTCCTCCCTGTCCCCAGCGCTTCAGAATCTTTAAAAAAAAAAAAAAAAAAAAAAAAACACGGGGGCAGGAGGCTTCTTTTGGTACTTCTGTGGGAGGCCCAGAGTATAGACACCACACTGCCTTCTATCACTCACTTCCTGAACTGCGACCACTTCAGATCTCCAAAAGCCAGACCTGAGTCCCACTGAGGATGCTAGAAAAATAAATGAATAAATAAAATATATTTTTTAAAAATTATATTAAAGCCAGAGAGAGTAAGATCATTCAGAGCAAGCAGAACACATGTCTAAGAAAATAGAATTGCTAGGGAAAATAAATGATGATGATGTCACACACATACTTTTTGTAAAAAAAAAAAATATATATATATATATATATAATGTATATAAATGTAATTGCAATCACAAAGTAAAAAACAAACAAAAAACTATCTGGAAGAAAATCAAAACACAGACCATGATTTTGCAAATAAACAATTTAGATGAATTTGAAGACTGAATGTTTACCATTAAGATCCAAATTAGTGACTTAGAAATCAAGTACAAGAGATAATAACTCAAAACACAAAGCCAAAGTATAAAGAGATTAAAAAAATAATAATAAAGCGAGAAACATGAAGAGATTAAAAATTATAAAAGTTTAGAAATATTGAGAGAAAAGACAAAAGACTTTGGAGGACAAAGTCAAGAATTTAGCTTTTTTTTTGTCCCCAGAAGAGGATAGAGATACAATGTCTAAACAAATAACAGAGAAAATTTTCTCAGAACTGAAAACTTGAGTCTACAGAATCAAAGGACATGGTTCAAGTATAGATTAATCAGAAAATACATGTTTAAGACTATTCTAATAAAATGCATGGATTCTAAGGATTAAGAGAAAATTTAACAAACTTCTAGACAGAAGCAAAACAAAACAAGTTACCACCAAGGAAAACGAATCAGGCAGCAGACTACTCCTCTGCAATACTGAGATCCAGAAGCTGATGAAGTAAGACCAAAGACTACAGAGAGGAAAGAACTATAAGGATCTGGACGGGGAGAGGGCAAATAGAAGGTAGGAAGAAGGGAGATGGCATTGTTCAAAAGTTCACTTCACTGGAATGGAGTAAAATGGAAGGGAATAGTGCCTCTTGGTAAGAAAATAATCAGTATCTTATTTTTGAAATAATATTAGAGAAATATACGTAAGGTTATAAGTACAGAGAAAGGACCAAAATAGTACAGTAGGTCTTCCAAATACATAAGAAAATGATGAAAGCAATTTAAATTAGGATAAGGGGAAAGTGGAACAACAACATAAATCATAAAGGAAGAAAAGAGGAATAAAATCAATTCACTACACTAAAATCCAATAGACTAAATTCTCCCACTGCACAAAACTGTCAAACTGGGTTAAAAGAGAACACCCGGATTTATGCAATTTAAAAGAAACAACTGTACAACAAAGTGATTAAGAAAGGTTGAAAACAAATGTATGGACAATGACAAATGCAAAGAGGCTATTAATATTAGACAAACTGGAATTTAATGTTAAAAGCTCTAAACAGGAAATAGAGGGTCATTAGGTTTTCATACAAGGCATAATGGAGATAAAATAACTATAATTTTATATATGGTAGGAGCTTAATATAAAAAGCAAAAATTATTAGAAATGTGAGACCTTGATAAAAATATAATTTTAGCTTGAAATATCAATATAGCTTTTGAGCATTACACAACTCTAGTTTACAAAAAATAAGATCAGAGAAAAAATGAATAATGCAATTTATAAACTTTACTTAATAAATCTATATTATTGGGCTGAATTTTGTCCCCCCCTCCAAAAAAAAAAAAAAATCACAAGAAGGCCTTAATCCCCAAACCTCAGAATGTGACTGTATAGAGAGATAGGACTTTTAAGTGGTAATTAAAATTAAATGAGGTCATATGGGTGGGCCCTAATCTAGCCTGACTGGTGTCCTAATTAGAAAAAGAAATCTGGACACAGAAAGTGCCATGAGTGATGCATGCTCACAGAGGAAAGACCACTGGAAGACACAGTGAGAAGGTGACCATCTATAGGCCAAGAAGGGAGGCCTCACAAGAAACCAAGTTTGCTGGCACCATTATCTTGGACTTCTAGCCCCCAGAACCACGGGAGAACAAATATCTGTTGTTTAAGCCCACCCAATGTGTGCTATTCTGTTATGGCAGCCTTGCAAACCAATACAATCTATATTGAATCTCTTAATTCTCAAATAGGAGGTATCTTCTCAAACAGAGAATGTGTGTGTGTGTGTGTGTGTGTGTGTGTGTGTGTGTGTGTGTGTAGAGAGAATGATCCATGGGTTATCTATTAAAAAATTATATATTAACCACAAAGAATACCTCTAATACATTTTTAAAAGATACATGCTAGATTTATAAATTATAAATTGATACAATTAGAAACAAATAATAATAAATTTCCCCCAATAAAGGTATAACTACTAGGAAATTAAGGTGCATACTTTTAGAAAATTCCTGGACCAAAGAGGAATCAAAAGAAAAATGACAAACTACTTTGTAAGCAATGAAAACAAGTATATTTCCTACCAGAATCTATCGGAACTTTCAAACCTAAGGGAAAGAGGTCCGTTAGTATGGAGTTTTGAAAGGTTAAAAAAAAATTTTAAAGCTATTATTGGAAAGAAGCATTGAAATCTGGTGGATTCTTAGCTGAGCTATTCAAACCCAGTGTTTTTTAACTGGAGCACTATTGGCATTTTCAATGGGATAATAATTTGTTGTACAGGACTGTCTTGTGCATTGCTTGGCATTAACACATTCATAGCTCCTAGGTACACAATAACGTTAGCATCCCACCATCACCAAGATAACAAAAACACCTGTACAACTGCAAATATTCTGATGAATACATAATTCCAGTGTTATTTATTTATTGATTTATTTTTGATGCAGTGTTCAATGATTCATTATTTGCATATAACACCAAGTGCTCATTATAACACGTGCCCTCCTTAATACCCATCACCAGGCTAACCTATCCCCCCACCCTGCTCCCCTCTGGAACCCTCAGATTGTTTCCCAGAGTCCACAGTCTCTCATGGTTCATCTCCCCCTCTGATTTCCACCCCTTCAGTTTTCCCTTCCTTCCCCTAATGTCCTCCACACTATTCTTTATGTTCCACATACGAGTGAAACCATATAATTGTCTTTCTCTGCTTGACCTATTTCACTTAGCATAATCCCCTCCAGTTCCATCCATGTCAATGCAAATGGTGGGTATTCACCTTTTCTGACGCCTGAGTAATATTCAATTGTATATATGAACTACATCTACTTTATCCATTCATCTGTTGAAGGACATCTCGGCTCCTTCTACAGTTTGGCTATTGTGGACATTGCTGCTATGAACATTGGGGTGCATGTGCCCCTTCTTTTCACTACTTCTGCATCTTTGGGGTAAATACCCAGTATGCAATTGCTGGATCATCGGGTAGCTCTATTTTTAAATTTTTGAGGAACCTCTATACTGTTTTCCAAAGTGGCTGTACCAGCTCATATTCCCACCAACAGTGTAAGAAGGTTCCCCTTTCTCCACATCCTTGCCAACATTTTGTTTCCTGTCTTGTTAATTTTTGCCATTCTAACTGGTATAAGGTAGTATTCTCAATGTGGTTTTGATTCGAATTTCCCCGATGGCTAATGATGTTGAGAATTTTTCATGTGTTTTTTTAGCGGTTTCTATGTCTTCTTCAGAGAAGTGTCTGTTCATGTCTTCTGCCCATTTTTTGACTTGATTATTTTTGTTTTCTGGGTGTTGAGTTTGAGACGTTCTTTATCCATCCTGGATACCAGCCCTTTATCTGTAATGTCATTTGCAAATATCTTCTCCCATTCCATGGGTTGCCTCTTAATTTTGCTGACTGTTTCCTTTGCTGTGCAGAAGCTTTTTATCTTGATGAAGTCCCAAAAGTTCATTTTTGCTTTTCTTTCCCTTGCTTTTGCAGACATGTCATGAAAGAGTTTGCTGTGGCCAATGTCGAAGAGGTTACTGCCTACGTTCTCCTTTAGGATTTTGATGGATTCCTGTCTCACATTTAGGTCTTTCATCCATTTTGTGTTTATCTTTGTGTATGGTGGAAGAAAGTGGTCCCGTTTCATTCTTTTGCATGTAGCTGTCCAGTTTTCCCAACACCATTTGTTGAAGAGACTGTCTTTTTTCCATTGGATATTTTTCCTGCTTTGTTAAAGATCAGTTGACCATAGAGTTGAGGGTCCATTTCTGGAGACTCTATTCTGTTCCACTGATCTATGTGGCTTTTTTTATGCCAATACCATGCTGTCTTGGTGACCACAGTTTTGTAATATAGCATTAAATAGGCAATGTGATGCCCCCAGCTTTTTCTTTTTCAGCATTTCCTTGGTGATTCGGGGTCTTTTCTGGTTCCATAAAAATTTTAGGATTGTTTGTTCCAGCTCTTTGAAAAATGCCAATGGTATTTTAATAGGGATGGCATTGAAAGTGTAGATTGCTCTGGGCAGCACAGACATATGAACAATGATTATTCTTCTAATCCATGCACATGGAATGTTTTTCCAACTTTTTGTGTCTTCCTCAATTTCTTTCATAAGTGTTCTGTAGTTTTTAGAGTACAGATCCTTTACCTTTTGGTTAGGTTTATTCCTAGGTATCTTATGATTTTTGGTGCTATTGTAAATGGAATTGAATCCCTAATTTCTCTTTCTACAGTTACATTGTTAGTGTATAGAAAAGCAACTGATTTCTGTGCATTGATTTTGTATCCTGCCACATTACTGAACAGCTGCATGAGTTCTAGTAATTTGGGAGTGGAGCCTTTTGGGTTTTCCACATAGAGTATCATGTCATCTACAGAGAGAGAGAGTTTGACTTCTTCTTTGCCAAACTGGATACCTTTTATTTCTTTTTGTTGTGATTGCTGATGCTAAGACTTCTAGTACTATGTTGAACAACAGTGTTGAGAGTGGGCATCTCTGTCATGTTCCTGATCTTATAAGAATGTTATTTGCTGTGGGCTTTTCAGAGATGGTTTTTATGATATTGAGGAATGTTCCCTCTATCCCTACATTCTGAAGAGTTTTAATCAGGAAAGGATGCTGTATTTTGTCAAATGTTTTTTTATTCATCAACTGAGAGGATCATATGGTTTTTGTCTTTTGTCTTATTAATGTGTTCTATCACATTGATTTACAAATGTTGAACCACCCTTGCCTCCCAGGAATAAATCCCACCTGGTCGTGATGGATAATCCTTTTAATGTACTGTTGGATCCTACTGGCTAGAATCTTGTTGAGAATTTTGGCATCCATATTCCCTGGGGATATTGGTCTGTAATTCACCTTTTTGATGGGGTCTTTGCCTGGTTTTGGGATCAAGGTAATGCTGGCCTCAGAGAATGAGTTTGGAAGTTTTCCTTCTATTTCTATTTTTTGAAACAGCTTCAGAAGAATAGAGATTATTTCTTCTTTAAATGTTTAGTAGCATTCTCCTGGGAATCCATCTGGCTCTGGACTCTTGTTTTTTGGGAGGTTTTTGATTACTACTTCAATTTTGTTACTGGTTATTGGTCTATTCAGATTATCAGTTTCTTCCTGTTTCAGTCTTGGTAGTTTATAAGTTTCCAGGAACCCATCCATTTCTTCCAGGTTGCTTAATTTATTGGCATATAGTTGCTGATAATAATTTCTAATAATTGTTTTTATTTCCTTCATGTTAGTCGTGATCTCTCCCCTTTCATTCATAATTTTATTTTGGGTCCTTTCTCTTTTCTTTTGGCTTAGTCTGGCCAGAGGTTTATTGATCTTATTAATTCTTTCAAAAAACCAGCTTCTTATTTTGTTGATTGGCTCTACTGTTTTTCTGGTTTCTAGTTCATTGATCTCTGCTCTAATCTTTATTATTTCTCTTCTGTTTGATTTAGGTTTTATTTGCTGTTCTTTCTCCAGCTCCTTTAGGTGTAAAGTTAGCTTGTGCATTCGGGATTTTTCTGTTTTTTTAGGTGAGGCCTGGATGGCTATGTATGTATTTTGGACTGATCTGTTTTCATTCTCATTGGTTTCCATGAGTTGTTTAAGTTCCTCTTTAATTTCCTGGTTCACCCAAACATTCTTTAGCAGGATGGTCTTTAACTTCCAAGTGTTTGAATTTCTTCCAAATTTTTTTTGTGATTGAGTTTGTTTCAAAGCATTGTGGTCTGAAAATATGCAGGGAATAATCTCAATCCTTTGGTATCAGCTGAGACCTGATTTGTGACCCGGTATGTGGTCTATTCTGGAGAAAGTTCTGTGTGCATTCGAGAAGAATGAGTATTCTTTTGTTTTAGGGTGGAATGTTCTGTATATATCTATGAAGTCCTTCTGGTCCAATGTGTTATTCAAAGCTCTTGTTTCTTTGTTGATCTTCTGCTTAGATGATCTGTCCATCACTGAGAGTGGAGTATTGAGGTCTCCTACTATTAAAGTATTATTATCAATATCATTCTTTATTTTGGTTAACAGCTGGCTTATATAGTTGGCTGCTCCCATGTTTGGGGCATAGATATTTACAGTTGTTAGATCTTGTTGGATAGATCCTTATGGTATGATATAGGGTCCCTCTGCATCTCTTACCATAGTCTGTAGCTTAAAATATAATTTGTCTGATATGAGATATGCTACCCCAACTTTCTTTTGAGGTCTGTTGGCATGAAAAATGGTTCTCCATCCCCTCACTTTCAGTCTGGAGGTATCTTTAGGTTCAAAATGAGCCTCTCATAGACAGCATATGGATGAGTCATGCCTTTTTATCCAATCTGCAACCCTGTGCCATTCCATGGGAGCATTTAGGCCATTTACGCTGAGAGTGACTATTGAAAGATATGATTTTAGTGCCATCATATTGCTTGTGAAGTCCCTGTTTCTGTAGATTGTCTCTGCAAATTTCTGATCTATATTACTCTTAGGGTATTTCTTCTTTTATAGAAACCCCCTTAATATTTCTTGAAGGGCCAGCTTGGTGGTCACAAATTCTTTCAGTTTCTGCTGGTCCTGGAAGCTCCTTGCCTCTCCATCCGCTCTGAATGAGAGCCTTGCTGGATAAAGTATCCTTAGCTGCATGTTTTTCTCATTTAGTACCCTGAAGATGTCTTGCCAGCCCTTTCTGGCTTGCCAGGTTTCTGTAGACAGGTCTGACATGATGTTCCTACCTCTGTAAGTAACAAATCTCTTCCCCCTCGCTGCTCTCAGGATTGCTTCCTTGGTTCTAAGATTCACAAGTTTTACTATCATATGTTGGGGCATTGGTCTGTTCTCATTGATCTTGGGAGAGGTCCTCTCTGCCTCTTGGACATGAATGCTTGTTTCCTTCCCCAGATTAGGGAAGTTCTTAGCTACAATTTGCACAAATATACCTTCTAGTCCTTTCTCTCCCTCCACCCCCTCAGGGATCCCAATAATTCTGACACTGGAACATTTCATGGCATCATAGGTAATAGGCTTTTACCTATTTACCCCAGGCCTCCTCAGCTTCTTTCCTTTCTATCATCTTATCTTCTAGCTCACTAATTCGTTCTTCTGCCTCATTTACTCTGGCTGTCATGGTATCTAGTTTAGAGTGCATCTCATTTATAGCATTTTTAAGTTTGGCCTGATTAGATCTCATTTCTGCCCTAAGACATACTATATTGTCACGAATACTTTTCTCAACCCTAGATATTGATTTCATAATTACTATTCTGAAGTCTATCTCTGACATCTTGCTTATATCCATATCCATTAAGTTTGTGTCAAAGGCCACAGTCTCTGGTTCTTTTCTTTGTTGGGGGTTCCTCCTCTTAGTCATTCTGTAGAGGGATGGTTGAGGGAATGTACAGAGTCCAAATTATTAACTACAACACTCATTTTATGGGGACCCTAGGGCTGTCATCCTCTTGTTTTTCCAGCCTGTCTTCTGAGGGAGGGGCCTGCAGCGCTGTTACTCATGCAACCCTGCTTGGGCAGAGCTGCCCTGCCCCTTGTTAGGGGTGGGGGGGCAGGCTCAGTGGAAACCATTTTTTTTTAGCTTTTTTTCCTTGGTGGCTTTCTGAGTCTCTTCTGTCTCTTCCTAGAGTCAGAACAGAAATGACCACACCCAAACCTCTGACCCAGAGCACAGAAATCTCAGTCTGCTCTTCGCTGAGCCCTCCAAGACAAACAGTATCTGTTTCTGCCTGCACTGCTAAAAACCACAGCCTCCCGCAGTGGTGCGTACCCACAGCAACTCTCCCAGAGGTCGATCCTAAGGCTGGGGTGTGTCTCTGCCCTTTGTGCTTCTAAAACTGTGAGCTGCCCCAGGTTCATGTGCGCTCACGCACCCACAGCTCCTGGATCCTGTCTGGGGGCTGCTCTAAAGCCTTTTCCCCACCACTACCATTCTGCTAGTCTGTGCCCAGTCATCAGCTCAGAACACTTTTGCACTTCGGTGTTATATCATCTTCCTGGCACCAGCTTATGGCAGTTCCCTCCCCCTTCTGATTATCTTCTGATATCTGCCCGCAGAATCATGACTCCGCCCTTCATACCTCGTGACCACTGGAGATTTTCTGCTTGTATAGATTCAGATACATATTCTTACATCTCAGGCTGATTTTGTGGGTGGTCAGAATGGTTTGGTATTTATCCAGCTAAATTCAGGGGACTGATTGAAATAGACTCCCCTACTCCACTACCTTGCCTCTTCCTCCAATGTTATTTAAACTATTCTAGGAAATCCCACTAGTGGAATCTAGCTTTACTGCAATACTAAATTGTGATAAGACAGTAGGAAATAAAATCTGCTAATACAATGGTACTTAAAAATTTGTTCATGTTATTAGTTAGGAAGACTTAATGCCACAAATATGTCTATATAAATATCTATCAATATAGCTATGTAATTTTAATGTAACTTAATTAGATTTCCAATATGACACTCTTAAAATTTTGGCCATAATGGTCATACACTTTATATGAAAGGATAAATGCCTAGAAACAGTAAAGAATAAAATAAGACTTGGTTTACCAGGTATCAGAACATACTACAAAAAGAAGACAGTATTAACTTAGAAATAGAAAACTGAGTCACTGGAACATAACAGAAAATCAAGAATCAGATGCTAGCATATGAGGATTTAACAGCAAGGATAGCATTCATTTCACTGGGTGAAAAATGAATTACTTAATAAATTATCCTGGTTATCCATCTGGAAAAAAAATTATTTGAAATACCATCTTACACTATATACCAAAACAAATTTGAGATGCTCTGATATAAACAAAAATATTAAACAAAACTATTTTTAAAAAATCTAGGAGGCTAAGTGTATTATTGAGGGCCAGGAGAATCCTTTCTCATCCAAACTGAAAACTCATACTGTAAAAGGTAAAATAAACATATTCGGCTAAGTAAAAACTAAATACTTTTGATGGCAAAAGTTACCCTAACCAAATCCAACAGACCAACAACACATTTGGGAAAAAATACTACAAAACAGAAGAAAAACAGACAGTTAATATATGATTTGTACACAGAAAGCTTCTACAAATTAACAGGAAGGCAAACAGTTTTTCCCAATAGGAAAAGAATAGGAGGAGAAAATTTGCAGAAGAGCTGATATAAATGGCTAGATAGTATTCAAAAATGTTCAATTTCCCTAGTGGTGCAGGAACTGTAAATGAAAGTAATGAAATATCCATTATGTCCTTTAGATTGACAAAGTATGAGAGAAAAATAATTACTATTGTTGAACTTTTAAAACAAGCCCATTTTATACTTCTTAAAGAGGACAAGACCGTGTGTAAGGGTAAAAGGATATGTGAGCTATAAAAGCCTTTTTGGTAAAGAATCTGCCCACATTCATTAACAATATACATATCTTTGACTGAAAACTCACCCCTTCTGGGAATCAAGCTATTAGTAACAACAGACAAAAACTACAACAAAATGGAAACAAAGTAAATGACTATCAATAAGAACCACTGTGGAATATTATACAGCCATCAAAAAGAATGGATTATAGCTCTGCCAACTGGGATAAGAGGGGTACTTTGAGAGACAAAACCTAAATGTAGAAAAAATGCTTCTAAAAATGACAGTATTATAAAACAATGACCAAACTTCCTAAAATATGACATTTATGTATATGTGTGTATATATAGGCTTGTACATGATTATATGATCATGTGGACAAATATGGATTACACACAATATACACCTTTCTATATTAGGTTATACAATTTAATTATACGAGATGGATGGATGGGTATAGTAGTAATAGTAAAGGGAAAGGGGGATAAATAATTTGCACTAAAATATTTTAGTTCTATAAAATTAAATGCATGTACATAGTGATAAAAAAATATACACACCTTGTTTCACTGAGTCTAAGATAATCCTTTTTGCCTTTTACTATCTCAGAAATCAGAATGCAGCTTATAATTGAGTGCACCTAGTATCTCACAATTAATTGGCAGGGTTTTCTTTCTTTTCTTAGTGGTTCATGAAATGATGGTGCCTTAAGTGGATAAGATATGGTATTACACTAATATCATACTCCTCAAAAAGTGCTTTTAACCCAAGTGGAAAATGGTGCATCCAACTGAAGAGCAGACAGAGCTGTAAAAATCAGTAGTCTTTTTTCACACTTTGTGGATTAAAAAAAAAAAAAAAGTGTGCAGGGGTAAAAATGGATCCATTAGGACAGAATCATTCAGTAGACAAATAATCTAACAGTGTTATACTCTTACAAGTAGATTAAAAGAAGAGAGGACATGCCTTGAAATCCACCTTGAAGGGCAACTGAAATTAAGAGTATTTCATTGGCCTTTCTGTAAACCTTTGGCAGACAACAGGGCAAGATAACAAAGTATTTCTCCTGCCTCAACTGCGCTCTCACTGGCAACCTTAGGCCCTGATCAAACCAATCTTCCTTCTGCTCCTAGAGGAAACAGCAGGACTGGGAAGGCAGGGTTTCTCCGGGGTTGTGAAGTAACCAAAGAACTAGAGGAAATGGACATTTGGCCGCAGGGCTCACTAAAAGAGAACCCCTAAGTTGACTCCCAGTGGGCCCATTTAAAATAGGTCTTTCTGATCTCATGTGAGATTTTTCTAAAAGTCAGCATCTAGGAACATGAAAAGTTATTTGCACAAATTTTTCATTTGCTTTAAAAGCAGTACCTTACAATCTATATCTAATAACAGAATGTATTTATTTACAACGTTTCAATGACCAAAATGAGAATGTGAATATTCCACTCAGAATGTGAACATTCAGACGATTCTTAGACCATCTAAAGCTAGTACTTATACTTATGACTCCTAAAGTCCTTTTTCCTTTTCTTTTTTTTAAAGTGATGTCTTTATTTACATAGGAATCAGTAAATTAAGAGACCAAAACACTGTTAATGAGATTATACAATGTAACATTTTTCTTGATTCTACATTTGCCAAAGAATTAAGATACATGTAATTATTATGCAAAAATTTACATTCTAATGATCTGTTATTTACTGTTTTTTTATTATGTTCAATTAGCACAAAATAAAGTCCTTTTTTCTTTCCCTTAATGTCGTCCTCCGACCACACTGATCAAGAACTCCTAACCTGGGGGTGCCTGGGTGGCACAGCGGTTAAGCGTCTGCCTTCGGCTCAGGGCGTGATCCCGGCGTTGTGGGATCGAGCCCCACATCAGGCTCCTCCACTAGGAGCCTGCTTCTTCCTCTCCCACTCCCCTTGCTTGTGTTCCCTCTCTCGCTGGCTGTCTCTATCTCTGTCAGATAAATAAATAAAATCTTTAAAAAAAAAAAAAAAAAAAAAAAAAGAACTCCTAACCTGATAATGAAAGAAAAGAGGATCCACAAAAGAATAAAGACATTCTGGTTGTAAACGCCAACGGTTCGAAATCACCGTTGAATTTTACTCCATATTTTAATGATCTTATTACAGGCCTGGTGTTGGCTCTGGATACCGGAATATATAAAATAAGTATATGACCCAATTCCAGATCTTGGATGACTTATAATCGGGAAATAAATCAGAGAATAATTTACAGATTATAGTACTGCTAGTCAATCCCTCATGTATGCTATTTGCAAATATGCTATTTATATGACTGTCCTTTTTTCCCAAATGAGGCCTCCACTCCTGTTCTCCCTAATGTCCACCTCCACCTGTGCAATATCCAAGCTGTCTGTGCCTAACAGGGTCAGCTGGGGGCTGGTACAAGATGGTGTTCGACCCCAAATTCTCTTCATCACCTTCCCATCCTCTCTTCAGTAGGATCATGAATATGTTATCCTAGGTCATGTTCTCATTCTTCGGTTTTCTATAGCTCAATTAATTTTATCTCAGTAACCATTTTTCACCAGTACACATTATCTTTAACTCATTTCCTTGACCACTTTCACCTAATGCCAATTGCATCAGGAAAGATCTAGGGAAAGGTTCAAACATATTATAATGTGTGATTTAATTTAAAAACTTTTTTTAACTTCCCTGACTTGATAAAAACTTAAAACTTGGTAAGTTTTTAAGAGAAAAGAGGATTAGCACTTTAAAAATATCTGCCCCCCTACTCCTACCCAGGGAATCAATCACAGGGGGGAAAAAATAGATGTAGGGAGCAAGTCTGAAAGTTGAATGGAGAAAGGCAGTTTCCTTTTCATTTTGAGGAGTGGGAGAGAGGAAGTGAGTCCCTAAGATTCATTGAGCCCAAAGCCTCTATGTATAGTTGTGCAGTCCGTGAGCTGCACAAAGGCTCCCAATGAAGGTGTTGAGTGGAACTGGATCCAACCTGTGCTCCCTGGCATGGGGCAATGTTTCTTTGGAGAAAGAGATATTTTTTTCCTTTCCTGAAGGGAAATTCTGCCTGGTGGGAGCATCTTTATCTAATTAACATGTGGCCTTTAAAAAATGGCTTCTAGGGGGCGCCTGGGTGGCACAACGGTTAAGCATCTGCCTTCAGCTCAGGGCGTGATCCCGGCGTTGTGGGATCGAGCCCACATCAGGCTCCTCCGCTATGAGCCTGCTTCTTCCTCTCCCACTCCCCCTGCTTGTGTTCCCTCTCTCGCTGGCTGTCTCTATCTCTGTTGAATAAATAAATAAAATCTTAAAAAAAAAATGGCTTCTAAATTCTTTGATACTCCTCCTAACAAGAAGTGTGATCTAGGGTCCATCCCCTTTGAATCTAATTTTTTTTTTCCTTTTTTTACTGCTGGATCAATAGAAAATTGAAAGTGACAAAGTGGCAGCTTCCTCTTCCTGCTTTTGGGGCCATTACCTCTTGGAAACTAGCTACCATCCCCATGATGGCTACATGGAGGTGCCACGTGCAGAAGTTCTGCCTGAGTCTCAGCTAAGGCCCTGCGAACAGCCAGCATTCACCAGCAAACATGCATGTAAAGACACCTCCAGGTGACGCTCAGCTGTTGGTTCACACCCAGCCTTCTACCGTCTCCCTCTGATACCCCAGACATCGTAAAGCAGAGGTAAGCCAGTGCTGGTGGGCCCTGTCCAAATTCCTGACCCACAGAGTCCATGAGCATAATAAAATGCTTATTTACGCTACTCTGCTTCGGAGTGGCTGGTTATGCAGCAATAGATAACCGGGACATCATCCACCAGAACCTACTTCTCCTGACTCGTGCACAGGCTCCGTACAGGCTAGCAGCAGCTCTGACTTAAGCCCCTTCTAAATGCTGTACCAGGCTGTGCTTACCAAATTGAGTCTTCAGGTACCCACCGCCATGACTCCCATTTGACAGAGCCAGCTTGGTATACAAGGCTCCTGGCTTCTCTCTCCCGACTCCTCCCTCCCCACTTCCCCAAATCTCACACCGTGTTTTACCTACACTCTCACTTCTCAAGCACAGCTCTCTCTTGTCTGTGGGTCTTTACAAATGCCGATGCCTCTACCTGAAATATCCTTCCTCCTCTCCCACCCTCCATCTGCACTGCTATATTCTCACCTTCTCACTTGGCTTTCCCATGCCAAAATTGTCGGTAATGCAGAGGATTTCCATATTCTTTCATTCTGAACTTACCATCATACTGAAAGCTCAATGGTTTCCCCTGCAGCTGCCAGATACACCTTCCAAATATACCAGAAACGCCTTCCCACAGAAGCGAGGGGAGAAGCATGGCTGCCAGTCAGATTTCAGAATCCCCACCTTAATATATGTCACTCTGCAACGGACCCTGATGAAAAGTTTGAAAACTCATTCCCACAAAGGAATGATGTAATTTCAAGAAGTCTTAGAGTCAAATCTCACGGTTAAAGCAATGGCATGCATCACAACGTCTTCAGGATGTTTTAATCTCTTACTGACTAGAACCTCAGAGTAAGCAAAAGTGGAAAATAGCCTAGAAATCACATTTAGCCTCTGTTTCCTCTGGCGCGAGGAGAGCTGTCACGAGGTAGTGTTGGACCAGCAGCAACATGACAACCACAGCCAAAGCTTCTGCGGCGGGCCTCTGAGACACCTGGGCTCAAAATTAAAACTCTGGAGGTTTAACAAGAACAGCTTAAGAGCTGTGATCAGGAGCAACTCGTTTCTTCCTGATGATTTTCTGCACTTTTATTTTTGTTTCTTCTCCATATAATCCCCACCACAAAACAATTAAAACAAAACAAAAAGCAAAAGGACTTGAAAATGATCGCTTTGATTTAAAAAAAAAAAAGTCCACATCATGAAATAAATGCTGTTCTCAAATAAAATCTTGTACTTGTTATGAAATGAGACAAGCCTAATCTCTCAAATAACAAAGATTAGGCAAAAATGATAGAATGTGAATGTCAAAGAGACTCACAGGAATAAATGGAAAATTGATAGATGCCCTGGAGTTTCCAAAACGCTTTTTAAAAATCTTAACACATTCTGTGACATAATACAAAATCAGTGGCATTCCATGGGAAAATAAATGTTTACTTCCAATATAAGCTTTGAAATGTGTAAATAAAAGCAGACAGGCTCCTTTCTCCAATGGTGAAGGTGCTGCTATGCTAACAAGCATTTCAAAGAAAAGAAGATAACGTATCTCCGAATTAAAGGAAGTGATGTCTGCCTGTCTCATTCCTCCCGGTCTACCTGCCTTTCCCTCTTTTCTTCTGTCATCTCAATTTTCTGTCTGCCTTATCTCTCTTTTTTACTTTATTATTATTTGCCCTTTCATTTTCCTTCTCACCACAACTCTCTTTTCAATCAAATGACCTATTTCTTGTGGTCCTACTCTGTGCAGGTCACTTGGCTGCACCTTAGGACGATATGAATGCAACATGGGGTCCTTGTCAGACTGGAAAGTACTATCAAGCTGAAAGATAAGAGAAGCACCCAGAGAACCTCAAGCAGGCACTGCCAAACTATAAATGCTGGAGTGTTCCAAGAGCTGGGCCTTAGAAGACGAGCAGACTCTGGTATCCTGGAAGAGTATTCAGCTAAGGGATACTGGGAGCAAAGACACAGGGGAAGAAGAGCACCATATTTGCTGCAAAGTTCAACCATGTAGGCTGTTAGTCTTTGGTATGGGGTTCACATAGGAAAGTGGTAAGAGACAGGGTTATGAAAGCAGATGGGATCCACATGGTAGGGGGCTTTGAATGCTAGGCAAAGGGATTTAGACTGGACCGTCTACCATGAAGAGCCAGTGGTGTTTTTCCGGTGAGATTTATTTTTATTTTTTTATTTTTTTGGTTAGATTTTAAAGAACTATGTTTGAGAGTCCTCCCCTCCCTACCCTTTCATTCTGGCTAACTGTCCTCTTGTTATTTGTTATACTTGTAGAATATAATGTTGCATTCTTCATTGTATTCTCTATCATAAAAATAGGTAAGCTAAAGATTTCATGTGTATCTTTTTAAGTCACAATATGTTGCTTGAGTTTCTATGAATGAGTAACCAAAAGAAAATAATACTCAGGTCTGGTTGTTTAGAAATAAAAGATTTTGAAGATTATCTTACAGGTAAAAAGAAAAAAGATGAGATAAATCCAAGTCCACTATAAAATCCAAGAAATAAGCCTTTTGGGATATCCAACCTATTCCATAGAGATCTCCAAGACTATAGCTAAATACTTCTGATTTAAATGGAGTTTGGCTTGCAATCCTTTATATGGCCTTTTCTGATTCCTCAATAAAACACAAAGTCAAAGAAAAATATAACACCATACCACCATAAAAATAATAGTTCTAGACAACTTATTACTAGACTCTAAGAAGTACTTCAAATAAATATAGGGCTCACAAACATAAATTAAAATGTATGCCTGCAGGTCCTCAGAGACCCTGGTCTGAAGGACCACAAGCCTGACCAGCCAGATGCTGTTTACTCCCCCACCTCCTCCAACTCACTGATGTTCCTCCATCCCTTTCCTCAGGCTGAAACTCCCAGAAAATAGTAAGGCAAGAACTAGACAGTGAATGTTGCATTATTACGTCGTTTTCTGTTGCCGCGGACTAGAAAGTCCTTTTCTCTTCCGCAAGAGTGCTCTGAAAAATCATACAGACAAAGGAGGGAATATCCAAGATCTCAGAGTAAGCGGACACTCTTGAAAATGCTTTCCTTATAGGAATCAGAAAAAAATTCTAAGAATTCAATCGGCAGCCTCAATTGGATGCTGTCCAAGAAGCTGTGCCCTCTAAGATATCCAGAGAAGAGGCCATTAAGGAGAAAAAGTGTCAAGAATAAAAGACAATAGGATGAGTTTTGAAAACAGTGAGCTGAATGCAAAAGAAGCTGGGTGGCCCAAGGAAGATTTGCAAAAAACTAAAACTGCAGTAACAAAATTAAAAACTCATAGAACCTGGTAAAGAGTGGAATTCACGCTTTAGAAAAAACAGAAATAGGGATGAGAACACCGGTACTGTCTTCTCTACCAGTGATGGATAAGAAGACAAGGCAAATAACCACGTGATTAGCATGCACCTGAGATAACAGATACAGATAGACAAAGGCAGGAGAGAACAACAATGCAGTCATCTCATTTGCATTAAGATCCTGTAAATGAATGAAGAGTTCAATTTGCAACAAAGGAACTGGGAAGGAAGTTAACTGCAACCTTACTAGGAGTATTACAAAACTAAAGGCATAATCTGAAACTAGGAGAGGTCGTTTCTCTCTAAAAAGATGGACACAAAGCCTCATTTGGTCTTAGCTACAATAGAGAAATAAAGAACATTTCATAGTGAGTTTGTAATATAAAGCCACTGCCAGGGTTGAAATCCTGGATTCATCACTATGTGACCTTGTCCAAGTCACTTCATTTCTTTTTTCCTCAAAACTTAAAATTATAAGTGGGGCTCCTGGGTGGCGCAGCGGTTAAGCGTCTGCCTTCGGCTCAGGGCGTGATCCCGGCGTTATGGGATCGAGCCCCACACCAGGCTTCTCCGCTATGAGCCTGCTTCTTCCTCTCCCACTCCCCCTGCTTGTGTTCCCTCTCTTGCTGGCTGTCTCTATCTCTGTCAAAATAAATAAATAAAATCTTAAAAAAAAAAAAAAACTTAAAATTATAAGTAAACTATAAAATGGGAATAATCATTGTTTCGTCAAGGGACGGCCGTGAGGACTGAAAGAGTTATGTCATGGAAAGCACTTAATCTGGTACACAGCAAATGCCCAGTAAGTCAGTTGCTGTTGTGTTATTGCTGTTGTGTTGTGTTACTCAAATGAGAGGAAAGAATTGTATACACAGCCGTAGAGATGAAGGGAAATACGTTAAAATAATTAAAGAAGCCCAAAAAATGCAAACTTCAAATAGGAAATTTTGGAATTAGTTGTAATTCTTGGGCAGGGGGCGGGCGGAAGGGAGAGGGAGGGTGCAGGATCCCACCTACTGAAATCAAAAGAACTACATAATTTAAACCAGAAGGAGCCAGCTTCATCTACAGGCAATGAATTGGGAGTCCTGTGTTGTCATAACAACAACACTATGCTATCCCACTAGACCCTGTGGATCCTGGTCAAAAATCTCTAGCCAATAAGCATCCTCAGCATCCAGTTCTCCCCAAATGGTAACTCCAACTTGTTTAGAATGGCAACCTAAATTTATTTTAGATAATTCAATCTAGTGGGTAAGTGTCTTTTCCCTCCAGGAAGTTTTGCATTAAACGTAGAAATGATAAAGTGAATCAAACCTACAGAATTAATACTTTTGTGGCAAATGTGGGAATAGGTTTCTAATCCTTGGACAATATTTATATGTACAGTATATAAAAAGGTTTAATGTTTAAGAGAATGTGGCATATCAGTGAACATAACAGATTAGTCTTGGGATTTCAATTTAAAAGGTGTAATTGAGTAATGGATTTTAGACTTTTACCTTTAAGTGGGAAGATTTAGAGAATTTAATCAGTTTAAAAGTATTCTTAATGGTTAGGAGAACACGTGATTCATTATTTAAGGTTAACTTATTAGATTTATTGGAGTTGTTAAGGTTTGGCTAGTAGGTCAGGCATGTGAAAAGCTGAAAAAGAAAACTGAATGTATCAAATGTATAAATGGGCTTTAAATACTTAAGGGAATGATTTTATTAACTAAGTTGTAAAAGGACATGCTTGGGAGTTGAATGAGTTCAACTTAAATTGATCAAACATTATTCAAAGGCTCCCTTGAAAGCAATTGTTAAAATTTACTAGATTCATAAATCAAATAATAAAGTGTGTAAGGTGAACTTAAAGGTTTGAGAGAAGCTGGATTTCTAAAAAAAAAAAACTGTACCTTTAATAAAGTGAATATTAAATTAAAACCTTGAATAACAGCATAGCCTTTCTCTCTGCACAAAAGCAGCCCTCAGACATAAAAAAAAATTCGCAACTGACATGGAGATCCCATCGAAGAATTATAAGAGTTTCTGAAAAAGAAACCCATATAAATGAAACAGAAGCAACCACCATACATGATTGAAAATTGCTTCCTAAAGCTAGAAAAAAATGACTTGCATATACAGGCATACCCCATTTTATTGCACTTCAATTTATTTTGCTGTGCAGGGTTTGTGTTTTTTTTATATATCAAAGGTCTGTGATAATCCTGTATCAAGCAAGTCGATCAATGTCACTTTTCCAGCTGCATTTGCTCACTCTGTGTTTCTGTGTCACATTTAGGTAATTCTCATAATATCTCCAACTTTTTCATTATTATTATATTTGTTAGGGTGATCTCTGATCATGGGATCTTTGATGTTACTATTGTAATTGTTTTGGGGGTGTCAGAAATCGTGCCCCTTTAAGACAGTAAACGGCAGTGATAAACGTTATGTGTGTTCTGACTGCTCCACCAACTGGCTGTTCCTCCATCTCCTGTCTCCCTCCCTCTCCTAGGGCGTCCATATTCCCTGAGACACAACAATACTGAAATTAAGCTAATTCATAACCTTACAATGGCCCCAAAGTGTTCAAGTGAAAGGAAGAGTCACATATTTGAGTTTAAATCAAAAGCTAGATTTAAGCTTGGTTGGGAAGGCATGTCAAAAGCCAACATCAGCTGAAAGCTAGACCTCTTGTTCCAATTAGCCAAGCTGTGAATGCAAAGGAACAGTTCTTGAAGGAAATTAAAAGAGCACTCCAGTGAACACATACATTTATGTGAAGAAGGTGAAACAGCCTTATTGCTGATATGGAGAAAGTTTTAATGTTCTAGGTAGAGGATCGAATCAGCCTCAACACTCCCTTAAGCTGAAGCCTAATCCAGAGCAAAGCCCTAACTCTCTTTAACTCTGTGAAGGCTGAGGAAGCTGCAGAAGAAAAGTTTGAAGCTAACAGAGGTTGGCTCGTGAAGTTTAAGGAGAGAAGCTGTCTCCATGACATAAAAGTACAAGGTGAGGCAGCAAGTGCTGATGTAGAAGCCGCAGCAAGTGATCCAGAAGACCTAGCTAAGGTCATAAGTGAAGGCGGCTACACTGAAGAGCAGATTTGCAGGGTGCATGGAACAGCCTTCTATTGGAAGAAGATGCCATCTAGGACTTCCATAGCTAGAGAGGAGAAGTCAATGACTGGCTTCAAAGCTTCAAAGAACAGGCTGACCCTCTTGTTAGAGAAGTCAACGCGACTGGTGACTTCAAGTTGAAGCCAGTGCTCATTTATCATCCTGAAAATTCCAGGGCCTTTAAGAATTATGCTGAGCCTACTCTGCCTGTGCTCTATCAGTGCAACAACAAAGCCTGGACAGCAGCACATCTGTTTACAACATGGCCTACTGAATATTTTAAGCCCACTGTTGAGAACTACTGCTCAGAAAAAAAAAGATTTCTTTCAAAATACTACTGCTTACTGACAATGCACCTGATCACCCAAGAGCTCTGATGGAGATGGACAACAAGATGAATGTTTTCATGCCTGCTAACACAACATCCATTCTGCAGCCCATCGATCAAGGAGTAATTTCAACTTTCAAGTCTTATTCTTTAAGAAACACATCTCAGGGGCGCCTGGGTGGCACAGCGGTTAAGCGTCTGCCTTCGGCTCAGGGCGTGATCCCAGTGTTATGGGATCGAGCCCCACATCAGGCTCCTCCACTATGAGCCTGCTTCTTCCTCTCCCACTCCCCCTGCTTGTGTTCCCTCTCTCGCTGGCTGTCTCTATCTCTGTCGAATAAATAAATAAAAAATCTTTAAAAAAAAAAAAAAAAAGAAACACATCTCATAAAGCAATAGCTGCCAGAGATCGTGATTCCTCTGATGGATGTGGGCAAAGTAAATTGAAAATCTTCTGGAAAGGATTCACCATTTGAGATGCCATTAAGAACATGTGTGATTCTGGGAAGAGGTCAAAATATCAACATTAACCGGAGTTTGGAAGAAGTTGATTCCAACTCTCATGAGGGGTTCAAGACTTTAGTGGAGGAAATAATGACAGATGTGGTGGAAAGAGCAAGGGAACTGGAATTAGAAGCAGAGTGTGAAGATGGACTGAACTGCAGCAATCATGATACAACTTCAGTGGATGAAGAGCTGCTTCTTATGGATGAGCAAGGAAATTGGTTTCTTGAGATGGAATCTACTCCTGGTGAAGATGCTGTGAAGACTACTGACATGACAACAAAGGATTCAGAATACTACATAAACTTAGCTGATAAAGCAATGGCAGGGTTTGAAAAAATGGACTCCAATTTTGGAAGAAGTTCTACTGTAGGTAGAATGCTATCAAACAACATCACACGCTACAGAGAAATCGTTCATGAAAAGAAGAGTCAATCAGTGTGACAGACTTCACTGTTGTCTGATTTTAAGAAATTGACCCCAAACTTCAGCAACCACCACCCTCGTCAGTCAGCACCCACCCACAATAAGGCAAGATTCTCTGTCAGCAAAAATATTATGACTCACTGAAAGTTCAGATGATTCTTAGCATTTTTAGCAATAAAGTATTTTCTAATTAAGGTATGTATTTTTTTAGACATAATGCTACTGAACTAGACTACAGTACAATATAAAAATAACTTTTATATGCACTGAGAAACCAAAAAATTCATTTGACTCACTTTATTCAGATATTCCTTTATTGCATATGTTTAGAACTGAATCCACAGTAGCTCCAATAAATGCCTATACAGACCAGTAAGCAGGGGCTTACTGCATTCTAGGAAAAATTAAGAAGTGCTACTACATTTTAGAAAATAATTTAATTACAGGATAAAGAAAAAAATCACATTAGCCTCCTGATAGGAAGAAGAATAGGAAAAGGTGATCCACGAGGGAAAAATATCAGGCTGGCCTCAGACTTCTCTTTATAGCAAAGGCCAGAGGACTACATATCAATAACTATAGAGTTTGAACAGAAATGGTTACTATCTAAATATTTTCTATTTCACCAACTTGTTATCTATGCATGAAGCGAAGATAAAAACATTCCCAGAACTCTAAAAGTATATTGAAGATACATTCCTATGAACAGAGATGAATTAAAAACAGGAGCTTAGAAATCAGGCAGTCATGTGTAAGAGGATTGTGGCGAACATTACATGAGTTAAAGAGTAAAGCTTAAATAATTGCAAATATTTTTTTCAGGTCAAATAGCATTAAGCACAGTCATTTGATTTCTTCCTCCCCACTTTTCCAATGAAATCAGGGGAAATCCTTTATCAGCAAGCCCTTAAAGGGAAGAACAGCATTCACATGGCAAAACTTAAAAACATTCTCATCCAGTGAAGATAAAGATATTGAGAGAAGGTCCAGAATGTGTTCATTCACACAGCCCCCTCCTAAGTAAGAGTAGCAAACCCAGGATTTAAGTGAAGGAAGCCTTAGCTGAACCTTACAGACATTCCTAAGCTGGAGGCCTGGGCTGGATTTAGGACAACCAGGAGCCAACTGCACTCCATTTCATCCCTCATGAGCATTAACACTGGAAAGAATGTGGCCCCAGAACCCATTTGACAGCAGAAAGCAGAAGGCTGACACAGTGTCAGAGATCTGGTGGGCTCTATCATAGAAGGAGCCTGGATACTGGTTGTAAATATCAAGCCACAGCTTGATCCAGGCACGGTGCATGCAGAAAACTGGTCTCTGTTTCAGAAATTTCACCAGACCTACAGAACACAGATCCTCCACTGGTATTTTATTTATTTATTCATTCATTCAACAAATATTTATTGTCAACCAACTAGGAAATTAAATAGCATGATCCTTGTGCTCCAAAGCTCAGAGTCTACAGGGGACATGAGACAAATAAATAGGTGATGGTGATGATAGATGAATAGGTGAAGAACATGGAGCCAGCAGATAATCCACAGAGGCATCCAGATCAGACTTCAACAACTGGGAAAGACTTGCTAAAGGAAATTGTGAAAAAAATGAGTTGTAGTAGGTGAAAGGTTTGGAGTCAGAGCAAGTGTGGAAGTATGTAAGATAACACTTCAGACAGAGAAAACAGCAACGGTTAAGCCAAGAACCAAGAGAACATGATGCATTTAGGACCTGAAAGAGGCAAGCAGGGGTCTAAGTCGTAGAGAACCTTGTGACTCATGCTTAAAACACTGAACTTTCAACCCAAGAACAGTGTAAGAGTGCTGAAGGATTTTTAAGCAGTGGAACATGATCCAATTTCCATTCTGAAAGATGATTCTTCCAAGAAAAATTAGGAATGGAGTCCACAAGACTAATGACAGGGTGAGAAGGTAGTGTAATAATTGAGGGGACTTGTGATCATGACTGACCTAGACAGGTGGTTGTAGACATGGAAAACACATCAGATTTGAGAGAGATCCTGAAACAACAGGATGTGGGAATGAATTTTATGTCAGTTATCTATTGCTGCATAACAAATTACCACTAATCTAGCATAAATACATTTTTCATCTCACAGTTTTGAGAGCCAGGGCATGTCTTCTGCTTCATGGTCTCACACAAGGCTATAGTCAAAGTGTTGGCTAAGGCTGGAGTCTCATCTGATGGTTCAAACGGAGAAGGATCTGCTTTAAAGTTCATATAGTTTTTGACAGGATTTAGTTACTTGCAGCAGTTGGACTGAGGGTCTTTTTTCCTTCCTATACAGAACATTCCTCTGCAACATGGTAGCTTGCTTCAGCAAAGCCAGGAAAGGACAGAAGGTGCTGGCATGGGATCAGTCACATTTTTAACCTAATCATGGAAATGACATGCTATCTATTGGGTACAAGCAAGTTTCTAGACCAGCCCATACTGAAGAGGAGGAAATTATACAAACACATGAATTACACAAGGGCAGAAGGCAGAAATCACTGGAACTATCTTTGAGTCTGACTGGCTGTGTGGCTTGAGATGAATAAGAGGGTAGGTAGTTGAATTATTGGGACTACTGAAGTAGTAACCAGTTTTTGCCATTAAATAATGAGATGAGTTTTGGATATTTTGAGTTTGGGGGACCTGTAGCACACCCATGCTGCTTTGGGTAATACTTGCTGGGATATAGGGTTATCATACTTGGTATGGTCATCTGGACTAAAGGTAGGAATTGTCACTTCTCAATAGATTATCAAAGTGTTGACAGTTGATGAGATGACCCAGGGAAGGTGGATACATAAAACCCTAAGGCATATTACCATTAAACATAATGGCAGAAAGAGTTTTAAGAAAGTACCTCTTGAATGTGGATCTCCAGAGACAAGGTCTGGTCATCCATATTTTTTTTAAAGCAACACAGGTGATTTTGATGTGCAACCACGCTTGAAAACCACTGAAATGCATTCATTGAAAAACAGACTAAACATATACAGTTGACCTTTGAACAAAGCAGGCTGAAAAGCACAGGTCCACTTGTATGCAGATTTTTTTTCAATAAATACAGTATAGTACTATAAATGTATTTTTGTTTCCTCATGATTTTCTTAATAGCATTTCCTTTTCTCTAGCTTACCTTATTGTAAGAATACAGTACATAATATATATTACATACAAAATATGTATTAAATGTTTATGTTAAAAGTAAGGTTTCCGGTCAACAGTAAGGTATCAGTAGTTAAGTTTCTGTGGATTCAAAATGTATATGTGGATCTTCAACTGTGTAGGGGGTCAGCACCCCTAAGCCCTGCATTGTTCAAGAACCTATTATATATACCTAAGCTTTAATGGTGGTTATTTCCAGGAGGCAGGATTTTCTGCTTGCCTGCACCTTCTATCCTGAACATATTTCTTTTATAAAAAGGAAATCAAGTTGCTCTTTTTAAAAACAATTCTACCACAAACAAATAGGGTTTATCTAAGAAGTACAATAAAAGAAATTTTATTAATATAATACATCATATTGAAGGGGTTCAGAACAAGGCTTCCTAAAATGTGCTACTCTGGCATGTGGATTTCGTTGAGCTAAAGTCAATCAAGGCCCAAAGACTCAGGAAGAGCTTTTACCTCCCCTCTTAACTACCTAAAAGAATTTAAACGGGTACCTGGGTGGCTCAGTTAGTTAAGCGTCTGCCTTCAGCTCAGGTCATGATCTTGGGGTCCTGGGATCGAGCCCCTTCTTGAGCTCCCTGCTCAGAGGGGAGCCTGCTTCTCCCTCTGCCCCCCCACACACTTTTGTGTGCACACATGTGCACACACGCTCTCTCTCACTCTCTTTCTCTCTCTGTCAAATAAATACATAAAATCTTAAAAAAAAAATTTAGAAAGAGCACCTGGTCGAGAAACAGAACTATCACCACAGATAACCACAAAGAATATGTGATAAACTGTGGGGAGCTTGGCACGGCTTGGAGATCAAACCCTCTCCTCACCCATTGTGTCTGTACAGCATGACAAATATTTGTTACCAAACATCTGCTCTTCTCATCTTCCTGTAAATTGTCCTCATCCCCTTTGAAGCCTCAGATTCCTATCCCCAGCTCTAGCTCATGACGGCATATAAAGCTCAATTGCCTGACCACGTATGGGTCTCATATTCTCATGAGGCTCCCATACATACATAATCAAATTTGTTTCTCTTGTTAATCTGTCTTATGTCAACATAACAGGCCAGTCAAAAGAACCTAGAAGGGCAGAGTAAATATTTTTCCTCTCCAACACGATTAATAGAGTAAAAAGCATATGGGAAACTCAAAACACACCCATTTTTCACCTGTGCAAAGATTTACATTTTTGTGATAGTATTCAAGGCTCATAATGCTATCACTGAGATAGGAACTGTTATAAATTATGCGTTGGTATATAAATCAGTACACATTTCCTAAAGAGCAGTTTGGCAGTGGGTATCAAGACCCATAAATTTATTTATATTCTTGGATTTAACTTTACTTCCAGGAACTTATCCTAAGCAAATAATCAGAGATATGGACAGAGATTTACCCATACAATGAATTCATAGCCATATTATTGACGACAGTGAAAAATTACAAACAACTGATAGATAATTGGAAAGAGTTAAACAAATGGTTCATATACATGCCACTCTAATGTCCTTTAACTTCATCCAGATGAATACAAATGTGTTGTGTTACTGTAACACCATATACATTTACTATAGTATGGTAACACTCTTTACTATAATACTATATCCATAGTATTACATACTGTAACCCTATATAAGTAATATATACTATCTCACATTTACCATAAATACTAGCCTATAAGGCCCCACTAGCTCGATTATTCTAGGTCAAGACTTTTCCAGGAATCAATCCCCCATTATCCTCTCCTTGATTCTGGGATGGACAGAAGAGGAGACCTAGGAGGAAGATGGCCATGGAATTGAGCCCCACCCCTCTGGCTCTTCACCTCATTGTCCTCATCTCCATCCAGAGCCTTTCTGCAGCTGTTCTCACCTCTGCTGGCCTCTTCAGAAAGGCCACTTTCTGGCATTCGTCTCTGGCCAAGAAAACAGTTCCTTCTACTTCCTTTAAAAAGCTACTTTAAGGGCTTTCCCTTAGAAAAAAGCGTTCATAGAATGTTCACAGGTTCCAGACCCACAGTTCTTCCCAGACACCCCAACTTGCCAGTGCAAGCAGCCTGGGGTTAGGCACTATCAAGGTATTGGACCTAGAGCTACTGTCTCTGTGGCATTCCAGCCACTGTGCTCTGGCCAACCTCCAGATGTTTTCCCTCACAGTGACTTCACTTGACGCCCCCCTATGCCTCCCTCCAGTATGGCTTCCTCTGGGAATCCAGTCTATTCCATAGCCTGACTTTACTGATGAGCCTCATTCTGCTTTCCTCCCAGAAGCAACTCAAGGATGTGGCTGGGAATCTTGTCCACTGTCTCTAATGGCCCACAACAATTAAGAAGTTCCCTCTGTCCCTCTGTCACTGATGGAGGCTGGTTTTCTCAGAGCATACAGAGAATGCAGGTGGGAAAAACTCCCTTTCTCCACAAGCCAGACACATCTTTCCACTGCCTTTTGAATCAGATTTTCAAAAATGAATTTTTCTATTCTGTATTAAATACACAGTCACATGCATATGTGTACATCTCTAAGTAATAATTTTTTTTATTCTAAGTTGCTTTTTTGGGATAAAGAACAACCCAAACCTCTATTATATTCCATTAAGAACAAATAACCAAGAGAATATTTATTCACCCATTTAATAAATATTACTTTTTACTTACAATGTAGATATTGTAAGTGCTAGTAAAATGAAGAGAGGAATGATCCTTACAAGTGCAGGAGGAAGAGGTGAGCAAAAATAACTGTGATATAATATGATACAAAGAAGTGTGATATGAGTAGTACAAATAACGAAATGATGGTTCACTGAATGAAAAAAGAATTTCAAAAGAATGATTTTTAAAAGCTTCCTGGAGGTGGGCCAACATTAAAATAAGTATAAATAGAACTGTTTCAAGAGGAGGCTGAGGGGAGGTTGGGTTTTAATTTTTTTTTCTGTTTTTGTTTTAAAGCAACTTAAAGGCTTATACACTATATTTTGTAAAAATTTAGTTCTGAGTTTTATTAGTTGGGACTCTTTTGGTTGTAGATATTAGAAACCCAACTTGAACGTTCTGGTTTAGGGCATAATAGGAATTGACTGGTTTTGGGAAGAATACTAGAGACATCTCAGGTGATCACAGAAAGGGTTAAGGACAGAGATCTATTTTGACTGGCCCAGTTTTTAATCAAGTAACATCCCTCGACCAACTCACAGAAGTTGAGCCTGCGGACATGTTTTACAAAAATGGCAGCTCATAGATACAACTTTGAAATAAAGAAATCACAGTTTATAAAAGGTATTTTTCATGCTCAAACTGTAAACTTTTAGTTCTTTATCTTATAAGTAAGACTCCTCTTAGAGAATTATTCAACATCACATACAAACGGTTGGCCTCCCTGTTTCTATTTCAGAGCTATAGACACTACAAAAATCAACATGTGCTATAAGGAGGGAAAAGGAACACCTTAGACATTGCTGAAAGTATAGAGAAATCCCAGGTACAAACTTCTCAAAGATCACCAAAAAATATTTGATGTAATCTATTTCCTGCAACAACATTTAAAACAAATATATACTCACGCCTCCTTTAATTTCTCCAGTTCTATAGCCAGGTCATGAAAAATGCAAGTTTCACACTGTCCTCTTCACTGGATGTCTGAACAAGTTAAACAAAGTTTTATTTAATATCCATTTCTCCCAGTTAAATCTAAAGGCAACTGCCCTGGCTCCTAGTGTTTCGCTGTTTCCAGATTAGGACATCATACAACTAAGATGCTCAGTGAGAAAGACTGATTAGCCTGGGGTCTTCTGACCCCCAGAAATTGCTATGCCTATTGATATTCACTTTTATAAAGTAAGAGGGACATTAAAAAGTATGCTTATTAGGGAACAGCAGGCTTTGCTCTGATGAATATCAGCAACACATGGTATAGGAATATTCATGGTCATTACTAGCACTCCCTTGAGTTTTTCTGAGATAATTACAGGGCTGGAGGCTCAGCACACAGCACCACAAACAACTCTTAGATTGTTCCCTCAGCCCTCCAAGTAGAGTTGCCAGATTTAGCAAATAAATGTACAGGATGTCCAGTTAAAGTTGAATTTCAGATAAACGAGTAATATTCTTCAGTAGAATTATGTCCCATGCAATATTTGAGATATATTTCTACTAAAAATTTAATTGTTATCTGAAATTCAACTTTAGGCTGGGCATCCTGTATTTTATCCAGCAACCATATCCTCCAAGATCTCTTTGATACTACCTTTAGTCCTCTTCTCTGAACAGTTTTAGCACAAACAGCTTCCAAGAATCAAATTTCAAGAAGCTTTTTATCTAAACCTCATAAGCCATTGTTTGGGGGGGGGGAGGGTGAGGGAGAGACAGTATCTTAAGCAGGCTCCACACTCAGTTCTCACCACCCTGAGACCTGAGCCAAAATCAAGAGTCAGGCACTTAAGAATGAAAGCCATCCAGGTGCCCCAAAACCCTATAAGCTTTTTACTTCCACCATTCTGTGGTCACCAGATTGAATTCAGAGGCCCAAGGGATGATCAAAACGAGGGAAAGCAAGAAATAAATAAATATATTTACTCTTTCAAATAATTCCTTCTCCCCCTGTGCCACTTGATCCCCAAAATAAAGTACTAACCAAGTCAGTACATTGCCCACTGTTAGTACTGCTAATGATTCCTTGGGTTAAACATATTTACAGTGCAGTTTATTGTACAGTGGAAATCTTCCATTGAAACATGCTCTTGTTACTTCTAAAATGCCTGACAGAGCATGCTGGCAACACCAAGTATGTCCTTACCAGGATGCATGGGGCCCAACGCAGAGAAATGCCACTGCCACAGTAGCTCCCTATCCATATATCATAAGCATGTGCACGTCCTTACAATAGGCCTGCCACAAGGAAAGGAGGAGACCATACATCACCTCTCAACATCTAGAATTTATATTTAAACCTACCCTTGCAATGTCAGGTCTGGGAGGTCCCTGTATTAAACCCAAATCATAAAATACTTGAAGAAAGAACATGAAAACCATAACTCTTCTGTCAACTCAACACCTCTACTGCCACTCCTGTTTGAGAATTTTTACTAGTTTTTGTTGAAGGCAGTGTATGTGTAGGAGCTAAGAGGGTTACAGTTAATATATATATATATATATATAATAANTCCTGAATGAGGGGGACAAAAGCATCTCATCAATGACCTTAGCAAACAAAGTTTAAAAACAACCCCCCAGGTCCCATTTGTTAGGTGGCCACAAATCTAATTTTGGGGGCCCCAATGAGTGATTCTGAAGGCTGAAAAATAAAAGGAATGAATGAGGAATTTATTCTGCCCTCCCTGTACTTAATGGGGTTCTTTATGTGTTTTGGGGTAATCAAATAGTCAATGAAAGAATTTCTTTTTTGGAAAATTTCTGCTAATAATAAATGCAGAAGAAATGATAGAACCAGAAAATCAATATTTCGCAATCCCTTAAACGAAACAGTGGACCTAGATAACAATCATCAAGGACCAGAAACTTTATGACAGAGGGATGAGGCTGACACACTAGTCCCCACTCATGGATCTCAACATCACTTCAAGTGGGACAACCAGACTTAGGGCTTCATGAAATGAAGCAGCAGGAAGCACAGACCACCACCCAGGAAAAAGTCTGGCCTGAAAACTGGACTTGAATCTAACTGAACCTTAGGATCATTATATCATCCTCTCACTTGTGTGTGTGTGTTAAATTTTACATTAAAAAAAAAAAAAAGAGTATTCAGAATGTTCTTGGAACATTTGCTTTTGACCTTTGTTTTAAACCCTTCTAAGAAGCATTATTAGTTCCCTTCACCATCCTGAACACAGCTGAGTCTTTCTTTGATGACAGAGGTCAGCATTTCATGCTTATTACAAGAAACTTCAAGTAGGAGTTTCCGTAGCTACTGATTTAAATCATGTAAGGGATATTGAACCGAATCTATACTAATCCCAGAATATTTATTCATCGATTGTAAATAGCTTTCAACATCTTTCATGTACTCCATATTGCCACCATATATTTTCTTGATATCTAACCTTTTTCTGATAAGATTTTTAAAAATATTCAAAATCATAGTGAGTGTTGCGAGGGAATTGGGACTACTGAAACATTGTGGTTAACTGGATTCTGTCTACAGGAGGTCCACCTTTTACAAAAGAACTTATGACAGGGACAGGGGAGCTTGGTCATGACAACATTCTGCAAGACTCCTGCTTACCCTCTCTTCCCATTCCACGTGCCTGAAACGAGATCAGCTGTCTGCATGTAATAAAAGCAGGTGAGGTTACCTTCAGACTTCATGAAGTTAACAAGCACACTGAGAATGACTGAACTTCATTCACACACAAATACAAAGGAAAGAGGGTAGGGTTCCAAAAGAAACACCTTGTTCGTTCTTATGGAAAAAATTGCTAAAACTCTCAGCCACTGAGCGTAGGGGATTGTGCTTCTGACATAATCTGAATTATACTTTTTCCTCCATATTCACCAACCTATTCTTATTTCTCCCTGGTCCACAGTGGAGTAGCTGCAATTCTCATCAGCATCCTTTTGTTAAATCTTTCAACACACTTCAGAGTTCACTTTATGCATTCTCATGATCAATCATTTTGCTGAGGATACTTTGCTTCCTGCCAATACCCTCTGTAACATGCTGGCTGCCTACATTCTGTGCAAACCCCTGGAATACACGGTTTGTCTCTCAGTTTATGATGTGTTACGACTTACTGCCTGTCTAATCTCTGAGCTGTCAGTGGACTGTTCTGTATTTTTTGTCTGCCTGTGGCAAAGGAAAGAGAAGGATTTGTTTGTTGTTTATTTCTATTTCTGTTTTTATTTTATGTTTGTGGGAAGGGCAACTTCCTGATTGGAGTTCCTGCTGAAAACTGACTTTTTTTCTTCCTTAGTTCGTCTCTGATCTAATGCTGTTGGTCTTGAATACGCCCACCTCCCCTCTGGCTGCCACCATGGCCAGGTAGATGTTTCTTAGCTTGTCATGCCGAATACTGAATAGACTCCAACAGTAACCTTCCTGGGGTTGGTTTTGCTTTTTCAAATTCCACAAATTACTGAAATTTTGCTTATGGGTAGAAGTAGAGATCAAGGCTTTAAGAAAGAAAAGGAAATTCTACAAAACCCAGAGCTGGGTTTAATAGAAAAGAATCCCTGTCGCTGTGATCCTTGCCCTTTTCTGATAAGACTGAAATGAAGATCTCTTGCCTCTTTCTTCCTCAAATACTCCCCTTCTCCTCTCCACACCCAACCCCATTTCCCAGACATAATAAAATCCAAAGATTAAGACCACCAAGCATCTGCTCCTCAAGAGGTAATAGGTAGAAGACTCAAGTTAAAGGCCTATAAAAAAGAATGCCATCACCTAGAAAGGATATGGTAAATTCAGAGGGAAGATAGATAAGTGCTAATGGGAACCTACAGAGAAATGAGGGCAGAGAACAAGAGTTCAGGAGAATAACTGAAGACTTCATAAGAAAGAAAATAATTATGTTGCAGATAGAAGAGGCCCAGAATCTATAATAAAAATGAAAAAGCCAGGGAACAAGAAAATGGGTCCAAAACTAGGAACTGTCAACAGCCGACTGAGTATATTGAGAAAAAAGGTGGGAATGGAGAAGCTGCACCAGTGAACGGAAAAATCACCTGAATACAGACCCTGAGAAAGCTGCTCCTCTCTAATGACCCATGTCTGTGGCCAGAGGAAGAAAGGACGTTCAGAAGAAACTGGATAGACCCTTCTCCACAAAGGAAAGCTAAAGATAGAAACAGCTCAACTTGCTGTTTAAGCATAGAAGCAGGGCGAACTAACCAGCATTCATAATTGGTGGGGACAGAATCTAGAGAAGAGGCTGTGGCCCAAAGAGAAGATAAATCTATGCCATTACCAGCGCAGCAGGGATGGGACTTAATGTTCTGGTCTTGAGTGGGGTAAAGCGAATTAAGGCAGCTGTATTGGTGGGAAGCCTCCGAGCCTTCTCACTCCAGGGGTCTTCAGTTCTGCACCCAAATTTTGAGGGTATGCCGAGCTATAATGGGTGGAGTAGGATGTAGGGAGGTACCAATGAGGTGGAGGGAAACGGAGTAAGAACAAGGTGACCCAGATCAATTTTGAAGGTAAAAAACCTCTTCCTTGCTTCCTAAAGAGAATGAATCTAAAGTTATCCAGAGCTATGAGCTGTTTAAACCTAAGACCTATAGACAACGTTCATTTCGTAAATGGTTACTGATCACCTACTATATTCAAGGCATCAGTAGTCAAAGTGGGAATCAAAGGAAAGTAACCAAGAAGGTGACACTGAAAAAAACAGACTGAAAGAATAATTAATTCTCAACCTGGACTATCAGTAGCCTCAGATTATGAACAATATTGGTCTCTGATTATCGTCTGATCTAAATACAGATTCTATTATCCATGCATCTCGCCAAGTATCCAACAAACAAGCATGCTTACATCTACTATATGCCAAGATTTATACCAGATAGTGCAAATAGAAAGATGTCAGACATGATATCTGACATGAATAGCTCTTCCAAGGAGGGAACAAGGGAAAAAAATTTGAAAACCAACATTACAATCCACATAAGCACAAATTACACAGAAACTTAAGGGATGATATGAAAGCCCAGGATGAGAACACTTTAGCTCCAGATGGTAAAAGGGGAGGGAGGAAATCCAGTCAGAGGGAACAGCATATGCAAAGAGCAGGACAAGAAAAACAGCGTGGCATAGTCATAGAGGAGAAAGTAGTTCCCTGGGGTTGGAGTCCTGGAAGCATAGAAGAAATGAGCAAATTAGATAAGAGGAAGGTTTCTTCAACCTCAGCACTACGGACATTTTAGACTCTAGGCTTCTCTGTTGTAGAAGCTATCCTGTGCATTGTAAGCCGTTTAGTAGCATCCCTGGCCTCTATCCACTAGATACTAGAAACATACACACACAACCATAGTGACAATCAAAAAGGTACACAGACATTGTCAAATGTCCGCTGGGAGGCAAGATTGAGCCTGGCTGAGAATCACTAGATTAGAGAGATAGAAACGGGTTGATTAATGAATGGCTTTGCACAGGGTTTGGATATTCTTCTAAATATTGAAAACCACAGAAGGAATTCACCTAATCCTACAGATCCTTGCGACTCATCACTTTCATATGGAAGATCTGTAGAGAGACAGAGCTGGAGTAAGGAGCCCAGTTAGCAAGAGGCAGGCTACTGCAGGTAGTCCAGGCAAGGGAGGATGCAAGCCTGAACTGAGGCAACAAGAGGGGGACCAGAGAAAGGAGGGCAGAAGGTAAGAGAGAGATGGTAACATGATGTCAGCTTTCCCTGACTTCTAGGTCAAAATAATCACCAAAGAGCATACACACTAAATCTTAAAATGATTATAACTGGTAAACAGATTTACAGTGTAGTGATAGAAAAATGAATACTTCATGAGCTTTCCTGAGAAAACATTACTGCTTTTTCAAAAATCATTTCACATTAAAATTAATACATTCATTTATTTAACAACAACACTATTAACTTCTGGGCTAGCAGAAAATAAGAGAAACTATGTGTAAACATATGTAGAGTTCGTGCAGGAAACAAAACCATGAGACTTGCTGGGTTGGTGGCCTGTGAAATCTAAAAAGATCTCAATCTTCTCTCTGTCAGGGCTGTTTCAGAATCTTATCCGTCCCAAGGACAAGAAAAAAAAAAAACAACTTCAAACAAACAACACTGCCTTTTCCAAGGAGACGCTCTTTCTTGTACGTACCCAAGCACATTCTGTTTGTGAACTTGTACAGCGTCCTCTGACCAGTGACAGCGAAATATCAAGGCATTTCAGACGCCAATTAATTGTGTTTCCTCTGAGAGCACCTTTACATGAGAAAATTAAAATGCTTTTCGTAGGGACGACTGTCAGATTGTGACATACAGATATACCACTTACCACTGCCTCGATTCCTACTGAGATCCGCAAAAGCAACAGCAGAAAAGGGGTAGCTCGTGGCAACAGGACCATATTCCACATGCTGGGCTGTCCAATCAGACAGCACACCTGGTGGTCTTCCTAATGCCATTTCCAACCTTCTCCCAGCACTAAGCCTAAATCACATGTCCACTGTCTTCTCCATATCAGCTCCGCACGACCAAAACAAAAAACCCTGCATTCGTGGAGGCTGTCATACAAATTGAAATTAGAGCAAAACCACAGAGAGTAGGTTAGCCAGCTTTGAATATCACTCTAGTAGGAGAAGCACTGAATTGGCTAAATTAACATTTTTCTTCTTCAAAGTCTTTTTTATTCCCCTACCTCTTCTATTTCATTTTCAACACCCAGGTAACTGACTTATTAACCAAACTCTCTGGAGACTGCCGGTCCTTCCAAGGAGACTGTTACAGAAAAAGCTTATTCTGCCCAAACTTACTATTACGGGAACACCTCAGGAGACATAACATTTATAAACTTCCTGTCACCCAATGTGCTGTTCAGAAGCCATTCATTTTAACTTAATTTGCAGGACTGAAAGTCTCTAGCTCACTTGCTATATAAAAAGTGACTTTTTTAGCTATTACCCATTATCATTTTGCCTCCTGTCAATGGTACAAAGTTAAAAGCACCACAGAGCTGAAAACCCTTTGTTTGTAGTTAAACAATGAGCTCCAAGACAGTTCTTACCTGGAAGGCAACCTTTTCCTCCTTTCAAAATCTAATAATAATATCAATATAGCAAGCTACTACTTTTCTTAGGATGCTGATACTGGTGAAGTACTACTTTAGGGTCAATGAATACTTCATGGAAATCTCTGAAAAATGTAGTTTAAGGATCATTTTTCCTGCCACCTAATCTTCATCTGTTTATTCTAATACTTATGTCTTTTTTTAAAATTTATGTGTAGAAAACCACTTACTGCGAGAAAAGCCTCCAACTGCTTATATAGGAAGTTACATACCAGAGGCACCTGGGTGGTTCAGTCAGTTAGGTGTCCAAGTCTTGATTTCAGCTCATGTCATGATCTCAGGGCTGTGAGATTGAGCCCTGTGTCAGACTCCAAGCTGGGTGCTGAGCCTGCTTAAGATTCTCTCTCTCCCTCTGCCCTCCCCACCTTCTCCCCCAACCCAAAGAAAAGAAAAAGGTTATGTACCACTTTGTGATATGGTAATCACCTGACTTACATGTCCTTCTCCTAGTAGAAATAGCTACTTTGCAACTAAACACTATCAATATCATTAAGATCATTAATAGTATATAACCTAGATTCCTGAAAAATAAATTAACAATCTAGACAAACTTGGCCCAGCTCACTTCTGGCCTGAGGTCACTGCTATACACCTGGAACCAAAAGTCACAAATAATCCCATAGGTAGTTTTTGGGTAAGAACTCAAGACCAGGAAGTCACCATCCATTGAACTATATAGATGGGTTAAGATCATATATTTGGGATGAGATACAGGATTCTTTCCCACTAAGTTTGAAGCAACACACCAACCTTCTTAAGCCAGAAGACAGAATCACCTCATTTGGACACTGATGTTGTATTCACTCTACTGCTCCCCTGAAACTATTTTTGGCAAGAACACCAATGGTCTCCTTTTTGCTAAATTCGTGCACTGGACACTTTTAAGTCTTCACCTTAATTAACCTTTATCTTTTCTCTCCTTCTATCCTCTCTTTTTGCACTACTTTTTAGAAGATTTCCTCAAGTTTTTTTTCCCCAATTACTCTGGTGAACGTTTTATTTGAGAAATCATCTCTAATTTCCAAGTGTTCTTCTTTGTTCTTTGTATTTTTCATTTTCATGGCACCGTGTTCTCCTTTTATGAAGGTAATAGATTCCTTAAATCTAAGGACAACAGAGTTGTCATTGTTATTTTTAAATTCTTTTCAGTTCCCTGGATTCTCTCTTTCTTCAGGGGTCAGTTTTCTATGATTATCTTTCACTCTTTTCTTTTCCATGTTTGTGAACTTCCTCAAATATAAAGCCGACCAGGAGCAGGATTTGCCTATTCACAGGCTTCCCCTTAGGGTGAAGAGGTGAGAACCAGCTGTATGTATGGGCCATCAAATTGACAGACAGTGAAGGGCTCTCCTCCAGATGTGATAACACCCACACTAACAGCTCAAGTTCTCTCCAAATATTGGTTCAATTTCTTTAGGAAAGAAAACTCTGGGTTTTTAGTGTATTGCTGTTATTGTTTTGCATAGAGGAAAATGTTTGGTTGCTAGACCTTCTGAAGGAAAAAAGGAGACTATGTGTCCTTATTAAAAAAGGCCTTTAAATATAAACCTTCAATTCTCTGCTTTCTGTACCCTCATTCTCACTCTCTGTTACCTGCTATCTCTTAGCTTGCAATCTAGATCCTTTCTGGCTCCTTTCTAGGCTGCAACCTCCTCTGCAGATATTATGGCTGAAGTTTGCTCTGCTCTACTCCCCCCATCTTTAATTTGTTTTGGAGCAGTGGAATCAGTATCTTTGTCGTTTCTCCCTTTGTAAGTTGAGAACGTCAGCATTGTCTCTCTCCTATTTGTCAGTCTTTGCTAATCCAAGATGAGATCTGAAATCTGAAATCCACATAATTATTAAGTATCTTGTAGGTGTATTTTCTCATTCCAGCCATCAACAGATGTATCTTTAGTAATTTTTCAAAAATCATACATGTGTGATTCCTTTCTGAATCTTTGTACATTTAAAAATGCTTTTCTGCTGCTTTCACACATTGATAAAAACTTGGATGATTACTTTGGTCAAACTTTTTTCCCTCATAGTTCTATTATTAGCTAGTGCTTCATATGATAGAAGTTACTCTATCATGTGGTGTTTAGTACTGTAGAGTTGAAATCTGAATTCAGCTTAATTTTTGTTCCTCTGTATGAAAACTTTTGGGAATTCAGGGTTTTCCATCAATGTTTTGTCTATAAAGTTCAAACATTTTTATAAGGGCATGTCGGAAAGCAAGTCTTACTCTGCTTATTTTCTCTGGGAATTATTGAGTGCTATTCAAATGCTGACTCAACCTTTCTTCCATCTGGGAAAGTTTTCTTCTTTATATCTATTGTATCACTTTGATACCACAGATACTCTTGATGCTCATGGTTTCATTATCTAATCTCTGCCTTCCATATTGATCAACTTTGCTATCATTATGTTCATCTCCTGAATGATTTCTTCTGCATTCTAAAGGTAACTCTCAACTCTCTTCATAGTAACAGATGCAACTTTTTTGCAGTCTCAGTTATGTTCTTTCTTCCTTCCAAAGAAGATTTCAAAAATGTTCTTTTGTTTCCTATCAATAGATCATTTTTCAAAGTATACTTTCCATCTGTATCTTCAAGGCAATGGTCCTTTTTTCTCAAGTTGCAGAAACTCTCTAAAGGCCTCATGTTGGTTTTATTTGTTTGCCTGTTTGCTCATCCTTTACTGAAGAAAGTTTTATCCAGTTCCTTCTTCTGAAGGACAAGTTGCAAATATTGCTCTTAATCCTCTGACCTCTTCCCACCCTCAATAAACACATCCTGCATTCCCTGTCACCCAGACGCCAACAGAATTCCCCTCTCAGATCTTAACATGGGGCAAAAAGGTGATCATTTACACACACACACACACACACACACACACACACACACACTCTTATGGTAGACTATCTCTCAGTTTTCAAGATTACCATGAAAATATCTACGCTCCAACACACTTTTCTGCAATGTAATCTTACCACCACCACCCCCATCAAGAGGAGTTGTCTAATACCCTTCCCTTGAATATGGACTGGCCTCAGTGATTTATTTATGCCAACAAATGCAACAAAAGTAACCACTCTTCATGATTTCTGAAACTAGGCTGTGTCAGAAAAGGCCATGTAGCATCCATTTGCTTAATCTCCAGATCCTCCCATTTGGAACCCAGCTGCCATGCTATGAGAAGTCTAAGCCACACAGAGAGGCCATATACGGGTGCTCTGGTTGACATTTTCAGTGGAGCCCAAACTCTACATCATCCCAACCTAGTGTCAAACATGTGAGTGAAGAAGCCTTGAGATCATTCTGCCCCCAGCCATTTAGAGGCCTCATTTTTTATGGAGAAGAGATTAACCACCTAAATTAGTAATTCACAGAATCCATGAGCATAATTCAATGGTTGTTGCTTTAATCCACTGAGTGTTGGGATAGCCTGTTACACAGCTATTTCCTTACATGACTCAGCCATTTATACAGTGTGAAGGAATCAACTCTTGGTCCTGATGTTTGGTGTACTATTACTAGAATAATTTATTTATGGATATGTTTTATGAGAATCTGAGAAAGAGTTTAACAAAGGTTAAAACTCCTGCTTTACTATCTCTTCTTATCTCCACCTTTTCTATGGATGACTTCACATCCCAGGATATGTTTCCCTGTCTGTCAGCTTCAACAGTCAGCCTTTTGCATGACTGAAAAGGCAGAAAAGGTCATTTTGCCTCAGAAAGGAATTCCCACATGTGGCGTTGAGGAGTATTCACATTTCTCACTGGTGTGGGCCTCATGGGGCATCAGCGGCATCAGTGGAGGCCTCTCCCTGTCTTTTCCCTCTCTGGCCCTGCCAATGTGTTTTGGGGGTTAAACATGCAAAATAAAAAAAATGCAAAGTGCATTCACTATTATCGTTGTTTCACTCCCATCCCAGCTTCACTGTTAGTGAAAACAGGCCCCATCAACTGACAAGCCATGAGGCTTCAAGATGGATAAAGAGTTTTCTTAAAGCAAGACACTTTAAATGGTAAGGAAATTATTTCCATTATTTAAAATTTTTAAGGCAGCTGACTGAATAAAGTGTTTCCCCCTGAAGGACATAAATTTTGTCATATTAGATCACCTGCAGAGTAAACATAGCTTAGCACTCTGTCTCGAACATGCCACCAACCCAAATATAAAGTGTCAAAGAGGTACCACAGGACAGTATAATTCACTGTCAAAAAAGCACTGTGTCTCTACGACTCATAAATACATTACACCTTCTGTGAACTTTTATTATTTTTAACCCAGACCATATCTTGGGAGTGACTTGTTTCAAAAGTTTATGACCCACTGTGTAAAGTAATGTTTTCTTCTATTTGTCCCAAATTTCTCCTCTTTCAGGCTTCAAAGAGTCTTCCTGCCCATCCTTGTGCTTTGGAATTTGGTGAACACAAACATATTGATGCCCTTCGTGGGTTCATCAACTTTGATCATCTCCCCATGCAGCCTTCATCTCTGTGGGCTGAAAGTCTTAATCTTCTTAGTTTGACCTCATGTTTCAGCCCACATATTCCCTTAATTCTTTCATCTGCCCTTTACTGGACCTTCTAAGAATCATATTTCTTTGTTAAGGGGTATTAACCACAGGTACTATTTCAAGAGCAGGTGTTCCCAGCCTTATCTTTAACTCTCTCCAGTGGGCTATTCAATCAAGCATGCTTATATGTTTTCAGGAGGGTGGGAGCAAACAGGAAGGGAAAAATATTTCAAAGTCAATGTCAGAGCACAGTTTGGAAATATTTTGTCGCCCGAACGATGCAAGGGAAAACTACTCCCTGGGCTCCTTTAGTATCTATTCAAACTTGAATGGCATGATTTCCAAAGCATGTGGGAGCTACAGCGGTAGGCACTGTAGAAAAACAAAGAGCCTATTTTTATACACAATGTTCCAGGAGGGGGGGAGGCACAAAAACCAGAAAAACAACCCTAAATTTTGCACATGGGGAAAAAATAAAAATTGGATGGCAGCTTCATTTTGATATTTTGGTTCTCAGAAGCTGTTGTTTTTGTAGAAATGCGGAAAAAATAAACAAATGGAACAGAAGGTGTTATACACAGGAGGAATATAAACACAGGCTCATGGTATGTTAGTGCTGAGAGGAGAACTCCAAAGTTCCAACACAATAGGGGGCTTCCGAACACCAACCTATGGCCAGAGATGGGCTGCCATTGTGAGACGCACCTTTGAGGGCTGGTTACAAAAGCCCCTGCCGACCCTCCTCCTGGAAATACTGACTCAATAAATCAAGGGTAAGGTCTGGGGGGGGGGGTCTGCATTTTTTTAATTCTTCAGAATAATGTGATACATAGACAGACAGGTCTGTGAAATACTAATCTAGACCAGTGATTTCCAAATTGTTATTTCTTTGGGTTTTCACTGCTTTTTGTTTTAGCAGCAGAACTCTCCTCTGAAATGAAGTCACACCCACAACTGAAACATACAACATCCATCAGAGTGGCTCCCCTGACTGAACCAGGGGTGGCACGGCTGAAAACTCCTTTTCAACTGTACATACTCCTTCTCTAAGTGACCCAACAGCATCACCAGGGATTTATGAAGGTGACACAGACACACTGTGAAGACAATTGCCCTTGTCTCACCCCTTAATTGTACTGATGAAGAGTCTGTAGCTCAGAGAGTTCACACAGCACATTAGAAGGCAGGTCAACTAGAATCCAAAACAAAATCCCAGGCTGTGTGTATAGCCCCTGCCCAGGTGTCCACCAGCAGCCACTGAAAGCACTGGGATGGGCACAAGTCCATGGTCAGCTTCCTTACCAGGATGGGACGGAGGTCCCCTCGCCTTCACAGTGGTTCCAGGCTGTTCTCCCTCCCAGATGTTGGGGCTGGTCCCTCACCTCACGGCTGCCCTTCAGGGAGTCTAAGACGCCTGCATACAGTTATCTTCTTAAGGAAAGCTACCTCAGTGACAGCTCCAAGGGCTTCCTGCGGCCTCCCACAGCTGGAGCTTCTGCTAAACCAGGAATAAAGCAAAACCCACACCTTCAATTCCTGCGACACGGTCCCTTCTGTTAGTTATCCTCCTCCCTTTGGTCAACTACCATCTGTTCTCTGTTTTTTCTTTTTCGCAGAGTATTCGTATAGCTAATGAACGTATGTAATGTGTATGTAAGTTATGAATGAAGCACAATAAAACATATTCCCCCAAAACTTCCACACAACTTAAGAAACAACATTTCCATAAGAATCTTCTATGTGCTCCCACCCAAAGCCTTTCGGGGCTTCCTACCCCTCTATGGCTGCAACTATAATCCTGAACTTTGGTTCTTTACCCTCCCTTTGTATTGACATAGAGATTTACCACAAATAGCTATATAACTAAACATTCCTCTATTTGGTTTTGCGTGACTTTTAACTTTAAAGAGTGTTATCGTACTGTGGTGATTCTTTTGTCTCTCCCTTTACATTCATGTTTCTGACATTCACCCATGCTGAGACATGTAGCTATCATTCATTCATTAGTCACTGCTGTCAGGTATCTGACATAGTGGGATTATACGAATATAGTTGACCCTTGAACAACGTGGGTTTGAACTGCATGAATATACTGGCAGGAGGATTTTTTTTAAATAAATATAGTACACTACTATAAATGTATTTTCTCTTCCTTATAATTTTCTTAATAACATTTTATTTTCTCTAGCTTACTTTATTGTAAGAGAACAATATACAATACAGAAAACATATAGAATATGTGTTAATTGACTACTTACGTTATCAGTAAGGTTTCCACTCAACAGCAGGGTACCAGTAGTTAAGTTTTGGGAGAGTCAAAGTTATACGTGGATTTTCAACTATAAAATCAGTGCCCCCAACTCCCACATCGTTGAGGGTCAACTGTACACCCATGAACTGACTGATCTCCACTGCCACCATCTACTCCAAGGTATCTTCACTCCTCTCCTGAATTGCTACAGCAATCTCAGGACTCCCTTATTCATTCAAAGTCAAACTTAGTCTTTACAATGACCTTAAAGGGTCTGTAAAATATGGCCCTTTGTTACCTCTCTAATGTCATCTCTTACTATTCTCCCCCTTGTTTACTCTGCTTATACTTCCATGGCCTCCTGGCTCCTCATCAAACACACCAGACACCCTCCTGCCATTAGAGTGTTTGCACTGGCTGTTCCCTCTACTTGTAATGCTCTTCTCCTTGATATCATATGGTTTATTTACCTCCTTAAATCTTTATTCCAATACCACCTTCTGAATAACGCCCACCCTTAATGACACCATCCCTTCCCTCCCAGGAGCTCCTACACCCCTTGATGTGTTTTCTTTTCTATAACATCATTTTCTAACACAGTATATAATTTATTTATTACGTTTATTATCTAGTTTTCCTACTAAAATGTAAAATCTACAGAGATAGAATTTTTTTTATCTTTTCTGTTCATTGATGTATTTCTAATACCTAGGATCAGTACCTGACACATAAATAGCACTTGAAAAACAATGATGAGTGATTATTGAACGAATGCCTCTGTTTTCTAGTACTTTCTTTACAAAAAACTAAATCTGAAAGAACCTTGTTTTACCTTTTGTATCTGTCTATCCCTAGCCTTGTTATTATTCGCTTGCATGTCTGTTTGGTTTGCCCAAGAATATCTCGTTTCTTAATATAAGAAGTTTCTTTTCTCTTCAAATAATCAATCTGTCTTTCTTGGTTTTCATTCCTCCACTACTCCTATTCTGCTAGCAGGACTGAAGCATGTTTTCCAGACCATTCCAGGTCCTGCCTGATTTTCTAACCAAACCTGATTCCCAAAGATAGGGTGTCCCAAATGCAGGCCTTCTGAATTGCTTTTCTGGACTTTCATTCTACAAAAATTTTGTGGAATGGTTTCTCCACTGCAACCCAGGAATACGGAATTTGCTCTTTATATTAAGGGTCTCTTCTCTCTTTTTCGCCTCCCTCCCCTTTCTTTCCTTTTAAATAAAATCTAATACTTCTTCATGGATGAAGCCACCATTGGAGCACTGGAAGTTTAAACCCATGCCCAGAGCTTACATATAGTTAACAATCCAGAACCAAAGTGAGACCATATAGTGGTCACAGTCCTAAGGAGCCCAGAGCCAAGAAAATAACAACTAAGAGGTTAGCTCCCTTCTTGGCCTGAAGATCAACATTCAAAGGGCCTTTATTTGGTGCCATCCATCTCTGCCACCTGGCACTTATAACTGAAAGCCAGGGCTCAGAAGGGCGCAGGGAACTCAGCCATCTTCCAGCAGCTTGAAATCCCCCCTGAAGATCTGGCCAAGAAACAGGGTAGATTCTCCACCAGGAAGGGGAAGATGGCAAGTCAGGTGTGCTCAGGTTCTGTCCTGAACTCACCATGAGGTGAGCCCCTTCTCCTTCCGTGGGCAGAGGAGAATGAGGGAGCATCACGGGCTAGTCAGGATGTCCAATGAGTGTCCGTCCACATGGAGGAAATTTCAGGAATGGTGAGTCAGTGTTTTCATCTACACCACAGAAGAGTAAAGGGATAAACAGAACTGATTCATCTAGGTCCACATTCCTGCCTGCCGAATGTCACTATGTCCTGCTGTGCTTTCCCTTTCATTCTTTACCTACACAATGATTTTTTAAGGTAGTCTTGATACATGAAACCATTAACGACATCAGGCCAGGGAACTTGTCCATCGGAGTCACCACCACAACTCCAGAGCCTAGCACAGTGCCTGACACATAAAGGCCACTTCATTAATATTTGTTAAATCAACAGTTCAGACCAAATACATTTCATTTTGACAAGAAGAAAATGGCTTTTACCTGACATATCCAGATTACTAAGACTCAGTACACAGTTTGATTGTTATTTTATTATTTGGAGGCTTAAATTAGCCCAATATTTGTTGTGGGAGCCCCTTCCCTTTGTATCTGGAGACGGAAGCACAGGCTGTGAAACGGCAGGTGTTACCGTTAATAAAAGAAACCACTGAAAGCAATGAGGCATCTGAGTGTTTTCTCGCTGATAATTGTATTGTTTCAGAATATTCCTAACTAACAATCTAAGATTCATTCGTGCAAGGAAAAACTATATTTACAATTATCCCAAATATACCTCCCACAGTGTTCTTACTATTTCTCCAGAATAAAAGCTCCCTTCCTTTTCCTGTGAAGCATGTGTCCCTCTGAATCATAAGAATGGATTTTATCACTGTTCAGCCCCTGACTGATGGTTTTAAGTTTCTGACTTGTGCTAGGATAAACTGTGTACTTTCATATCAAATATAAAAGAGCATCTCAAAAGGAGTTTATGGGACAAAATATACACAGCCATGCAATGAGATGAAGCTGCTGGAGGGCCACTTAAATTATGTGGAATAAAACACATTTCAGAAAATACAACTCAAACTTTAATGAAAACAAAATGAAAATGTCATTTAAATATAGGGGTTCTTCAGTTACCATCCCAACTTATATGAGTTTTTCAGATAGTTGAATTGGCAATTTTTTTAAGACTAAAAGCATTTTATATGTCCCTCCCTGCCTTCTAAGTGTGCATGTGTGTGTATGAATCCTCAAATGTTCTCTCTGCTAAGAACTTCTCCATGGCCTATGTAATCAGTTCTTACAAACTGGAGGGCTAGAGGGGAACATTATTTGACCCTGCATTGCCCTTCTGGCTTCCATGCTCATTTTTACTTCATACCTTAGTTTCTTCAAAGTGTGGTTCATACTTACTTCACCACATCCTTGTTTCTTGTGCCTTCCTTGACTTGCTAAAAGACTGACTCCCTTTCCACCAGCCTACCAACATGTACTGGCAGAAGTCCTGTCCCTGAACTCTCGGAATTTAATCATAAACCTTTCTGGAAACTCCTTTCCCAGCTCCCTGGCAATTGCCTCTCTGTTGTCTTTCTATTGGTCTCACCGTTTATTCCCACTGATCCTCACCAAAGGCTCTGGCCTTTCCAGAGTTCTCTTCTGACTCTATTGCCTTGCCTTAAGCAATTCCACACCCTCCATAACCACGTCCATCCTGATGATTCCCAAACCCAATTTTGGCCCAATTTTTATCCCTCCACTCCAGGACAGGCAGCTAAAGCTCAGAGAACCCAAGATGAACTCACTGTCATCCCCAAATCCATTCTTTCTCCAAAGCCAGAAGCCTGACTTCCCTGATCTGCGATATCACATCTGAGATTTCTAGATAAGTCTCAGCAATCTTCCTTATCCCTGCTGTTCATTTCTTCATCCTGACCCCTCGTCTTCCTCCTCAGAATTGTTGCAACAGCCTTTTAACTGACCACTTTTTCTCACTTCAACAATTCTACACCTATGCTCCTGCCACCAACAAAGTTACTAAAGATCTAAATTGGATTATGTCATCTCTGCTTAAAAATCCTTCTCCCCAGCATGTACAGAATAACGCCAAGGTCACTGAAGGGTATTTGAGGTCCATCTTGATCTGATCCCGGCCCAGTTTATCACTATGACTTGCCACCTCAGAATCTATCTTTCAGCAATTTATAACTGCTTGTAGCTCCCCGAGCACACATAACCACTAAGAATGTGCTTCATGATACGCTTGAGAAATATCACATTTATTTTTCTAGACAAAATTAAAACTGGCTCAGCCTTTCTTCACCAGTGTTGATGAGAAAGCCAGTCCCCAGAACTGGAGTCCTGACCCTCAGTCCCCTCCTTCTAGTGAGGTCCATAAGGGTACCAGGTCTCCCACAGGAAAGGGCCCGGCCCAGGTCCACAGGTTGCCCTTGCTGTGATTGAACTTACCACCTCTGTCCTGGTAATCCGCAGGCCATGAACACTGCTCATGCCAGAAAGTAGTAATAAGAAGGGCACCGACTTAGACAACACTTACTATAGCTCACTCTGTGCCACTGTTCCAAGCAATTTTCATATATTCACTTACATATTCTTCATAGCAGCCTTAACAGTGCAGCTCTCCAAGGCTTCTAGGACTGGCCACAGAGAAACTTCATCATTGCTCCCAAGGACTCACTGACCAGCCCCAGACAAGCATCCATATGCCCCTTTCCCACCACCAGTTACCTTCATATTGCATAGCAGAAGTAGGGCTGAGGAGTCTTGTTTCAACACTTCAAATCTACTGCATTACCAAGAATAAAAGAGAATGAACAATGTAATCGCTTACACTACCCCACAACTCTTGCTGTTCCCTCTACTTGAAGTGTCTCCCTCCGCCTAGGAAGGTAACCCTATGAAGCTCTTGTTCCTTTTTTAAAATACAGCTCCTCCAAGAAGCCCTCCCTGCCTGCCATTCCTTTTCTTTTTGGGTCTGCATCTGTACCTTGCTCATATTTCTATTCTATTGTGCTTGCCACAAAGCACTAGAATGTTTCTAATATTTTCATAGTAGTCTCTTTTATAAGACTGGGCTCCTCAGAGATAGGAGCTGGAGCTTACATAGCTCTGTATCCCAGTCCCTAGCAAGGTGCCTAGAAAACTAATAAATATCCCAAGTTGTTTGATAACTGAAGTAAGCTGACCCAAGGCCAACACCGTACCCATCATTACTTTATCACCTCTCCACCTTCACCCCACCCCCTAGCTCCATGCCACTGTCATTCCTCTCCTGGATTAGTGCAATGACACAGCACTTCCATGTAACAGCCAGGATAATCTCTTGAAATAAAAAACAGATAATGCCACTCAAATCCTTCCAGTGGTTTCCTACCATAATCAGAAAGCCCTGCAATGGCCTTCAAGAGTCTATATGATCTACACCCTTTCTCCCTACTGACCTGACCTCCTCTCCTACTGTGCTACTCATCTGTCCAGCCTCACTGGCCTCCTGTTCTTCCTCAAACACACCAGGCATAGTCCAACCTCAGGGCCTTTGTACTTCTGGTACCCTCTGCCCAGAATGTTCTCCCCATATAATCCTCATAGCTCACGCCACCACTTCCTTCAAATCTTTGTGCAAATACCACCTTCTCACTGATGCCTTCCCTGATCACTCTATATTGAATGCCTTCATTTTTCTTCATAAAAATTTTCACATTCTGCATAATACAACATAACATGAATGTAATACACTGTATAATTTACTTATTTATCTTACTTATTACCTGTCTCCTCCACATAGAATGTAAATTCCATGAAGACCCGGCACATTTTAGGCACTCAATACATTTGTACTATATGATTAACTCTTAGACCAAGAAACCCGACTCAAGTCTCATCACTGCCTCTGAGAGAAGGCATCCAATCCAACTGTCCTCAGCTGCTTCAGCTCTGAAGTAAGGGGGTGGGGGGGTGGCAAGATCTCTTAGAAGGAGATTTATGGTGGAATAAGAAAAGAAAATATAGGATTTTTCCCACCCACTTTTTGTCTTTTACACTCTTTAAGGGAAAACTGACAATCCAGATTACAATCTCAAAATATTTTTGGTCTAAAACAATTGCATAAACATTTGTATGTGTGGGTGTGATGGAGAAAATGTGAACTCTCTGTTTTCACAGCCTTCCTTTCAAGGAGGAGAGCATGTATTCTTAGTAAGTTGATCCAGTAATGGAGGAAGAAAAATGGAAAGAAGCAACAAAGAATTCATTAATTTACACTAGAAAGGAAGGATCTGGAACTGGTCTTGGAAAAAGGAACTGATCCAGAGATATCAGAATGTAGCCCAGTGTGGGAGGAGGTAAAGGTGGGCATTTTAAAATAAAGTTTGGTATAAGGAGAGGGATATCACGAGTCTTTGAAATTTAGAAAAGCCTTGTGCTTCCCCAGGAGAACCCTGCCTTGTTTACAGCACACCCTTCTGGATTATCGGATTCTAGCGTTCCATTGCTAGTAAGCTATTCTAGAACTCTGTAAACTGTAGATAACTTATAGCAATTCAAAACAGTTCTTGTTGGAAGACATGTAAATTTTCTGTAACAGAAGTGGGATGGACTTCCTTCTCCTACTGCGGGGAAAGACCAGTCTCACCTCCATCTGTACATCCATTTCTCTATTCCTGATCATCCATTTCTCTATTCCTGATCCAGAAATGCATCTGTTCCTTGAATTCTTCTTTGAACTGATTGTGACATCTTACAAGTTCCCTCATTAATGAGTTAAATAAAATCTTTAACAAATGTTCATTGTATATCTGTAGGAGAGCCATAATTTTATCTTTTTGAGAAATATATTCTTCAATTAAATGTGTGAAGAGAATTTTAAAGATGTTTTATATTGTATTATGCCATATTAGCAAAAAAATACAGAGAAAATTTTGTTGTTTTTATTTTTCATATGTCTCCGTGCCGAGAATGACCTTAAAGTGGCCAAATCATATGTGGATAACTGGAGATGATACACAGTTCCAGAGTTTTAGGAAAAGGACACTCCCAAACTGGTTTCACTGCCTTCAGATTCTTCTTCTTCAATCCAGGCTGCATAATTTTGCTAAAGTAATCTTCTAAAAGACAACTTTGTCAGTCCCCTGGTAAAACACCATGAACAGTCCTCCAGGGCCTACTGGGTGAAGCTCAGAGACCTTCACCTAACATTCCAGGCCCAAGCTGTAATGAGTCGTAAGGACATTCCACCTCTCCCTGCCTCAGCTCCCCACACAACAGGAATCTTCTACACCAGCCAAACACTCACTCAAAACCCACAATTTTGCACCGTCGGATCATGTATGTGACATCTATTCCCCACTCGCAGAAATGACATTCATCCATCCCTCAAGGCTCAGATCATGTTTCACATCTTCATAAGTCATCCCAGAGCAACCTTCTCTTTTGAATACACCGAACAACTTATCTATTTTCTCATGTATCATATATACCGTTCTAATGCTTACATCTAATTAGATTATAAACTACTAATGAGCATACCATATTTTATATTTTATTTGTATTCCCCATGACTTAAACCAGGATTAAGCACATGGTAATAAGGATCTATCGATCCCTATAACATAAGAATTAGCCCTGAGGAGAAATCCAATCCTTTGCTCCAGCAGTGGCCTATTATTTGATGGGGAGTCATATACATCATATACATCCACACACAGACCACACACTTACCACACATACACACACACCCCCCATACCACACGCCCCCCACACATCATAAACCACACACTATACCAAATACACACCCCCCACACCACACACATACTACATACACACCCTACGTACACCACACACACACACACATACATACATACACACACACAAACACATATATACATACTACACAGCCCACACATACACACACTGGACACACACTACAGTGAGAAAGCGTCACAAATACTCCTGACCAGAATTCCTATCCCCCTGCTTTGGATCTTTCCCAAGTTCCCACAAACAGCTATTCACCCCAATCCTCCAGATGATTCCAACCTGAAATGTATTCCAGGAATCGCAGTACATCCAGAAGTCTCCTGACTGGATCCGCTCCCCCTTCCCAGGCTTTCTAGGAAGGGCTCCTCTGCTGTGCCCCCATTTCCAAACTTAGTCCCAGGGGCCTCTGAGAGGTTGCAGTCCATCCTGTTTACGCAGCACTCACTAAGCTCCTGTCCCAAACTTTGCTCATTCTCTTCTAGTCTCCACACTGGCCAGTGGCAAAGCTCCTTCATTTATGCAAATCCCTGCTGTCCTTAATACGTGCAGGGCCTCAGCTAGACCCTGGGTGAGATATAATAATGAATAAGACATTATCCTTGCCCTCCAGGAGCTTACAGGCTAATAATACCTATAGAACTAATTAACTTCTAAGGGAAAAAGAGATAATATCTTCAGTTGTCTCATTTTTGCTCACATTCAGGTTAGACAAAGCCACATGAATTGCTTGTTGGTCTTTGTGAACAAGTACTAAGGAGAAACCACTGCCAAATCAATACATTTTAATTGGAAGTGTTTATGAAACCCAAGAGAGTTTCCTAAATGTATTAATTGCTTCCCAAGGAAATATAAAATTCACAATTACTAAAATCATGAAAATTAATACAATGACAGCTCTAAAATATTGCTTTGTAAACTGTTGCTAAATACATAAAAATAAACCAATTGACCTTTTAAAAAGTTTTTAAAAAATAGCTCTAAATTTTAGATCAGCATACAAGAATTGTTTGCCTTGAGACTAACCAACTTAGTTAGGGCAGTATATTAATGCATTGCAATTCATTTACAAGAGATTTCTTCAACTGTATCATTAGTTTCAGAAAAGTTATTTCGACAAAGAAGTAGCTAAAAGGTTAGATGTGAATTATTCTTTCCTTCCTCTCACACCCACAATATATTAGCACAGGTTAAAAAAAATTCTCTATTAGTCTGAACTTAGACTTTAAAAAGTAGTTTAAAGTGAAAATAGCAATTATCTGTATTCTAAGATTCTTTTTCATTTGAAGTTCCCACTGAATTGCATCAGAAAATATGCTGAGGTCTGGTCCTCCATAAAATGCTTGTCCATGCAGAGCTTTCAAAACTTGAAATTACTTTCCCTAGAAAAGAGCCTTCTCGTTCACATGGTCACTCATTCAACAAACATTTCTCAGTAGTTTCCATATATGCCTTCCACTGTGTCAGGTCCTAGGAGATAAAGGCAGAAAGACCTAGTCCCCAGCCTCAGGAAGTACACAGTCGTAGGAGAATGGGGGTATTTGCTTTACTAGGCTGGGAAGGGGGAGCCCAAAAGAGGTAGCACTTACGTCCGTTCACAGAAGACAAAGTGCTTCAAATGAGAATTGAACAATAAAGATGATGTTGCCAGGCAGTCAAGACAGGCAAGAGTGTTCCAACAGAAGGAACAGCATGGGTGAAAGTTACAAAGACCTGAGAAAGTGTGGCAGGGTCAGAGAAGAGCGAGCAGCTAAGACCAGACCTTAACAATATCGAGGCGATTGGTAAGACACACATGGCTAGATGAGCAAGCAGAGGCCAAATAAAAAGACTAATTCTGGACACTACGTATGTGCCAGGCACAGTGATAGGTGTTCATGTGAAGCATTTATATTATTATTATAAATAATTTCCCTTTGAGATAAGTGCTATTATGATAAGTACTATTATGAAACCAATTTCATAGATGAGGAAAGTAAAGCACAAAAAGGTTACTTGTTCAAGGTCTGCCAGCTAGTCAGTAGCTTTGAATCCAGGCATTCTTTCTCCAGAGTCCACAAGTTTAGCCACCTTTCACTAGGAAGGATCCTGGACACCAGACATAGGAGTTGAGAAAGTACAGATCTTTTAGGCAATGGGAAGCCACTGATGGGTACTGAGCATGGGAGTGATGTCATCAGATGTATGTAATAAAACGGTGATCTAGAATACAGTTGTTGCAGTTTTGCTCATCTGTACAATGGGGGTGGGGAAGGGGGCAGGATGGGGGCAGGACACAAAGGCCAGAATCCTAGTCATAAAGAAAATACAACCCTTAGTAAAAGAGAAAACAAAGGCCTGACCTGGGCAGTAGCAGTGGAGACACAGGGTAAGGGTTGATACCCAGGATGTTCAGGAGGTGGAGCGGGAAGACGGGGCAACCCTGACGGGAACTGGGAAGAAGACAAAGGCAGACACGTACTAGGAACGGAATACTCCTTTCCCATTCCCGATGTTTCTTGAAACATGAACAAAGAACATCAATTAAGATAAAACTCCAGGCCTCTCTCTGCCCTCTTATTCCCTGCCCCCTTGAGCTACAGCAATTTATCTGATGGTGAATCTGGTAGAGAAATCGGGCAAGTGTAGCCCACCCCTTCTTCTTCCCTCTACTTGAGAGCAATAGCTCCTTGCGAAACACCCACTCTATTCTGCATTTACACAAAGCAGGGAGGTTCACAGCTGTAGAAGTAACCTTGACCTCCCCAACCACTGGTGCATGAACCAGGAACTTTGAGAAGTAAGACAAAATGGTGGCAATCAAGGGAACCCAAGTCATGGTCCTCTGGTGGAGCCTGTGATTTGGGGCTGTTTGCTGGTGTTCAGCAGCCTAAATGGTCCATGAAGTTGGGTTTTGTTGTCGTTGTTGTTGTCGTTGTTGTTTTTCAGCAAAACCTTTATTAACATTTTGAATAGCCACTGAGAAAACCAGATAATCAGCGATTACTAAAACTAATTTCTAAGCTTAAATTGGGGGAAATGGCTAGAGTGCAGAGTAATGCCATCATTGGGCACTGTGAATGCCAGCCAGACAGAAGAATTAACAGCCACCCTTCAGAGAGAGAATCAGGTGCAGGATTGACTCTTTCTAGATGCTGTAGTCAGAAAGAGTGGGGCCATCTTCTAGCTCGCTGCCTACAAAGATGAGCCTCTGCTGGTCAGGGGAGATGACTTCTTTATCCTGGATCTTATAGTTTTCACATTTTCAATAGTGTCACTGTGCCCCACCTCCAGAGTAATGATCTTGCCAGTCAAGGTCTTCAGGAAGATTTGCATTTTGTTCTGTCAGCAAATATGAAGATACTACAAATCCAATCATGTTGAGTTACCTCAACACCAACTAACTGCCACTGGACAATGTCAGCTGCCTCTCTGTTGAAGCTAGTTTTGACAGTTAGGCAGTTGACTTTGAATGCTAGGCCTGGACAAAGGACCACGTATGGTTTTCCCCTGACTAATCTTCACAGACTGTGGTGGCTCTGTCTACAATCAAGTAACTTTCTCCAGGGTGGTACATAGAGGACACTACCAAAGGCCACCAGAGGGGAGGGCCTCAGTGCTGCAAGAGGCCATGGAGGGATAGGTAGGTGCAGGGATGCAAAAAATATTTACTCCTTTAAAACTGCAAAGCAGCTCAGCTAGGCTGTATACAGAGGAGCTCCAGTAAGTTCTAGGTTCCGATGGTTAGTGCCATGTAAGTAGACAGTGAAAAGGAAAAAAAAAATACAGAGGTTTCAAATACGCGTGATAATAAAGGAAAAAAAAAAGCTGTAAAAAGATCCTCAAATAACTGTCTCTGTTGCAAATTTGTATTCTTTGTCAGGGGGCCCCAATGCCTCAGCACGTAAAGGGAGGAGCCATGCACATAGGTGGTGTTCTCTCCCAGGCTGACTAAATTCCCCGTGCCCAAACTAGCCAACCTCTTGCTGATATTTCTCCCATTGTGTTTAAGGTCACACATTGTGTGTTTCAGAAAGCTGACAACAGCCACTGGCTTCCTGATAAAAACAAACTCTTTCTCCTCTGGTCCTCCCCACAGTGACCAGGGCATTTCTGCTCCAGCTATTGGCAACTCTAAGTACAAGTAACCTTGTACTTAGAGTATAAGTACTCTAATATACTCTATTATATTAGAATATAATATTTTATATATTAGAATATATGGGAATATAATTTTGCCCAGGACAGGAGATAATGGTTTCAGGGCTAGGGGTTTATTTTCTAACCAATTACCTTGAGTGTCCTCTTAACTCTTTAGATTCTCTTTAGAACATGTGATGTTCATGGACACCTGGAATTCTATCAGTACAACTTGCAAGGCACAGAGAAACATGCCCAGTCTCACCAGATTCCACCTGGGCTACAAGTTCTGGAAAATACCCAGATCTATCGAGAGTCAAGAACACCTCTCACTAAGACTGATCAAAATAGCAAACTGAGGAGAATGGATTACTGATTTCAATTTCCATGGACTTTTACATCACAGTGGCAATAAACTATGATTTTGGACTTCAATTCCTCTGGATTTTATCAAGTCTTTAGATTTTCTCTTTAGACATTTTATAGGAGACTGATATTAATTTTGGAGGCATCTTAATGATGTTGGTATTTTGATTTTTTTGTAGTATCTTAATGCTGTCGTTTATTTTTTTTAAAGATTTTATTTATTTATTTGAGAGAGAGATAGAGGGAGAGGGAGAGGGAGAAGCAGACTCCCTGCTGAGCAGGGAGCCCCACGTGGGGCTCAATCCCAGGACCCTGAGATCATGACCTACGCTGAAGACAGACACTTAACTGACTGAGCCACCCAGGCACCCCTATCATTTAATCTCACAGTAGGACATGGGCAATGTGCTGTCCTCACATACGACAGAAAACAGAGCAAGGTGGAAACAGTCAGCCTTGGGAACAGAGTAGCCTACAAGTTCATTCAGTTAAGGGACTTATCTCATCCATTTCAGGGCCCTGTTTGAGTAAACTCTTCACTGCCCACCTGTGGCTCTAGGTTGATGCCCGTAGGAGCAAGGCTGTCACAGGAGGACAAGTCTCAAGAAGTGAGAGCAGGTTGATCCAACAAGCTGCTCCTCCTTCCCCCAAGCAGAAAAGCCTCACTCTGGCTAACCAAATGGTAAGTCTAATAAAAGGACAAAAAGATGGTAATTAATCAAAGGGGAATATATTCCCTTTAAGTGAACAGCCATCAATTACCATAACATACCTGACCTTGGTCCACCTACACTCTTTTGACTTCAATCCCACCCTAGACCTAGCAACAGAATCTTTTGGGAGCCTAGGCACCAGTATGTTTTAAAAGCTCTCCAGATGATTCTAATGTGTAGGCAGGGCTGAGAACCAAAGAACTAAATGATCTCTAAAGGTAGCTTCCAACTCTTAAGAAAAAATAAATTGCTGTGATCTTGCCAGAAGTTAGAGGAAATGACTTTGAGGCCCTTGGGACAGCCCTTCTAGTAGCCCTGAGAGTCAAATGCATAGTGTGCAATCAACCTTCTAATGGGAAAAAAATACATGAGCTTCATGTGTTGGTCCCAAAGCTTGCCTCTTAGGGCTCCCCTACCGGGTCACTGCCACACAATCAATGGTAGCACTGTTCTGAACTGTAACTTGAGAGGGAAATAATCAAGAACAATCCAGCTACACCACAGCCTAATCACAATGACTGATATTTCTAGGGCCGTGTTAATCAAGCCTTCATAGAGACAGACCCTTATGGTCAAACTGATTCTGGAATGATTCTGCCTCCACGGCTGGAATCTTTTATAAACTGAAATTCTCCATTCAGCCTTCCCCCTCACCTAAGTGCAAAATCCCTCCTAATGGTAGCATCTGTTGTCTGTGGCAAACAGAGTTGATTATAGATGCTCTGAAAGGAATTTAAGTCCTTTCTTATGCTATTCAGGAGGTGATAGTGTGTTGAGAAGCAGGAACTCTCATGATTACAAAAAGAAATCTTTGGCTAAACAGTAAGTGCAATAATAAAAGATATACTGTTGTATAAAATATTAATATTTGTTGGATTTTTATCTCTTTCTTCAGTACTAAATACGGCCAATAACCATACATGCACTGTCTCTTATAGCTACGGAGCAGGTGTGCAGGTAACTGGTTACCAAGCAACGTATTGGCTAGGGATTAGAGCACACAGTTGCATGGGCATAACTCTGAATAATGCAGACCTTGTTAAGTGATACATTTTTCATTATCCTAGTATCACATCAAGTTCTATATCACCTTTTTTTCTTCTTTAATCTGGGGAACATACTCCTATTAAAAACCCTGAAGAAATCTTACCATCAGATATTTCTTTTTTTATTAAAAACAATGAAAAGAACAGATTCATTATATCTTATCCATCAAACTTGTTATCTACCTAAACATCTGTTCAGTTTTTGTTGTCGTGTTTAGAAAGAATAATTATCCAACAGACCTTATAAGAAATGAATTCCGGTGGAGCGAATGAACTTTACTAATGACTTGCATTTATAGCTCCTCAAGGAAAAAGTTACCTATTCTCATAATCCTGTTTATTCTTTCAAAATGAAAAGGTCTTTGGTAGTTATTTTAGATCTGAGAGGGTTTTTAAAAACTGGCTCTCAACAGCTTTCTGATCCTTAATAAATATGACCAAAATATATTTAAAATGTTTGTAGCTCCTCAGTCCCTGAGTATGGATAAATGCCTCTGCTCTTTACCTTTACTTTCCTAATTTAAATATTAGCCTGCATTAAAAACTCAAACTAGCAACTAGAAGATATTTTGTTTATAGGAAAGTTCTCTGACACTTGTGATGACATCATTTGTCCTTTTTTTGTTTAATCATAAGTAAGTGAGGAGGCAGAGTTAGCAGCTGGAAGGAAGGAAGGAAGGAAGGAAGGAAGGAAGGAAGGAAGGAAGGAAGGAAGGAAGGCAGGCAGGCAGGCAGGCAGGCAGGAAGGAATTCTAAAGGGGTCCCTAATTCCCCCATTCTTTGGAACTATTAAACAAGTAGGAAATCTTGTTATAAGTATATTAATTACCCTTCTATATATTTCATAGAACAGCTCAGTTTTTAAAGGCTTACCTGGAACTATTTAAATGATCTGCCTACTCTAGAGAAAGTACTTCCATGTGGAAATGGTAAATGTAGTGATTTTGGTGCAAGGGAACAAAATAACAATTCTTGTCCTTAATTTAAAGTTATGTATCCATGGGGCGTCTGGGTGGCTCAGTCATTAAGCGTCTGCCTTCGGTTCAGGTCATGATCCCAGCGTTCTGGGACTGAGCCCCACATCGGGCTCCCTGCTCAGTGGGAAGCCTTCTTCTCCCTCTCCCACTCCCCCTGCTTGTGTTCCCTCTCTCGCTGCCTCTCTCTCTGTCAAATAAAGAAATAAAATTTAAAAAAATAATAAAATAAAATAAAAAAATAAAGTTATGTATCCATGATCTTAATTTTATCACCAAAAAAAAAAAAATGACAAATACATTTTTTTGAACCTAGAAAGAAACCAGTGGGGTGTAATCTTTATGAGTACAGAGAAAAAAACAACTGAGCCCAGTTCTTGGGCTTGATGTCATAGTTATGAATCTAGAGAAAAATACATTTTACACAGCCCTTTGGAGTTCATGCAAGGCTGTACATAACCGCTTGCCTCAGACAATGGAGCAGTGGGAACTTGCTTCTGACCTGGCGGCTTATTGAAGCTCAAACCAACAATTTTATAAAATTTCCAGCAGCTTTGTAGCTGTGTCCATTATTTATGATTCAGCATCTTCAAATTCATCTAAAGTATACTTAACATGAGCAGAACACTAAAAAATGGCAAAGTAGGCAGCTTCAAATTTTTAGGGGGAAGAGCTATGAAAGCTATACCCTCTCTTCCTATGTGCTCCTCTTTTAGGAAAGAAATACAATATTCTCCATACTGAGGGTATGACTGGGCGTTGGAAAATGAAATGGACGTTCCTTTCCTTACATTTAAAATTTAGATGTTTGAAAAAAAATTTTTTTAAATAAATAAAATTTGTATGCTTGATACCAACCTTATATCTAAAATAAGTGTCTGGGATGTACCTCTCCAAAAGAGCAAAGTGAAATAGCTGCTTTTAGTTTTCAAGACGCTGCAGTAAGATCACGTACAGCGGTCCCCCTGTTATCCATGGGGGATGCATCCCAAAATCCCCAGCAGATGCCTGAAAGTGCGGGTAGTACCGAACCCTATATAGACTATGTTTTCTCCTATACATACTTACATAATAAAGTTCAATTTATAAGTTAGGCAGGGTAAGAGATTAACAACAATAACTAGCAATCAAACAGAACAATTATCACGATTACCGTAGAAAAAGTTATGTGGATGTGGTCCCTCTCTCACACAAAGAAAATACTTTGTTGTTCTGTACTCACCCTTCTTCTTGTGATGATGTGAGACAATAAAATGCCTATGTGATGAGATGAAGGGAGGGGAATGACGTCGGCTGTGACACAGCATGACTACTACTGACCTTCTAGCAATTCGTCAGGAGAAGGATCATCTGCTTCCAGAACAGGTTGACTACGGGTAACTGATACTGTGGAAAAGCGAAACCATGGATAAGGGGGTGCTACTATGGTTGTACTTTCTTCCGCCATCAGTTATTTTTTTCCCAGTCTACCTGGTTCTTTCCTGATAGGACTGTTGCTATGCTGTCCGGATGTGAAAAGGTCTTTTGAGTTGTTTAAACACACACACACACACACACACACACACACACACACACACACA
>NW_024424564.1:33496211-33561852 GCF_017311325.1 Ursus maritimus | reverse complement strand
ACACACACACACACACACACACACACACACACACACACACACAACTAACTACAGACTATGGGATCTGTTCAAGCTTTAATTCTGTTCTATGAATTTTCTGCTAAAACCAAAAAGATATTCTTGTCAACCTCACCTTACTATTTCAGGCTGGAGATTCAAGTATCATATCTATGTACAGTCTTGAAACTTTAAACTAGTTTCATAGCAATTTCCTCATAAATGTCATTTCTACTAAAATCACACTTGAAAGATACTCATTACAAGAAATCATAACTTCTTATCACAGAAAGGTGCATTGACCCAAAACAGACAGACTTATACACATACATTCCTGCTGCCCCCCCATACATATAATTATGTAATAAAGACATATACAAACTAGGTAAAAATTTTTAGGCTAAATTCTTCCAGAAGTAATAATTGTGTGTCCAGTATGACTTGTCTGATTATCTTCTTTATTCCAAGAAGGACTCTTTTTAAAATTATTTCCCTAAAGTTGTCTCCATTTCTCAGGATCATGTAATAAATAAAAGGGAGAAAAGATGGTCTGTAATAAGCCTGTCTTCTTTTGTGATCTTTCCTGCAGAAATCAACTGGGTCGGGGCGCCTGGGTGGCACAGCGGTTAAACGCCTGCCTTCGGCTCAGGGCGTGATCCCGGCATTCTGGGATCGAGCCCCACATCAGGCTCCTCCGCTGGGAGCCTGCTTCTTCCTCTCCCACTCCCCTGCTGTGTTCCCTCTCTCGCTGGCTGTCTCTATCTCTGTCAAATAAATAAATAAAATCTTTAAAAAAAAAAAAAAAAGAAATCAACTGGGTCACACTTCAGAATTGAATCTTTAGACTTACAAATTAGCAAATACTGCCTAGTCCGTTGCTAATAAAAGGGTTATATACATAACTGCTTGTTTCCTTACAATGAAAAGACATCAAAATTTTAAATTGCAAAACATACAAATCACTAATAAATTCCTATTTTATGTCAATTCCAAAACAAAAAATACCTTTGCAAGAACCAAAATGAACGAATACCACCCTCCGCTATAGTCTATTTGATCTTATGAGTCACCTTTCCTCTTTTTCCTGTTCGCCTAGAGCTGTCTAAGAGTCATAGCCAAGTTAGTCTGTTTGCTTTGTTCAGCAAAGAAAATGCTGTTTTGCCTTGAAGTGTGAATTTATTAAAAGGTATAGAACCTTCTACTCCAAACATCATTACAACTCTTTTCCCCAAAAAGTATAAATGCAATCTAAACACTATTCTCAGAGTGAACACTTAAATAATCACATTTTCGGTTTACTGCATTTTCTTATGCGGCTTAAATCTTTGCAGAAATAAGACGGGACAAAAATTATATTACTGAGAGAAAATTTATTAGAATGTCTACTATTCCCATATTTAAAATGTCAGCCTCATGATTCATTACCTTTTGTCAACTATCCTGTGCACTTGAACATGGTAATTAGCAAAATCCTTCTTAAAATCTGCCAAGGTCTTGAGGGGCAGAGGTTGGGGGGTGGGGGCAGGAAGAATATAGGCCTGTGGTTAGGGGTGAAGGAGTAAGCTAGATGACCTGTGGTGAACTCACAGGACTGAAGAACCCCCAAGATAAGACAGAAATGTTGCTCACTACCCTCTAAAGCCAGAGGACTTCAGTACCATCTTCCTTTGTGACTAATGAGCCAGGACTTCCTGAGAAACCAGGAAAGGTGTCAGCATCCTGAATTGTATCTTCACCCTGCCAGGACTATTTTCTCATCTGTTAGACATATATATTTTGTCTCTGGACTATCAGAATGTGTCTTTGTCATTATTGACCCAACTTCAGTTTTCTACGTGAGTATTTATGGATGTGAATAAATGAGAACCAACATCCCAATATTTCTCAAGTACATACTTGTACCTGGCGCTTATTTTTTTTTTTTTTTTTTAAGAGAGAGAGAGAATGCAAGCATGAGGAGGTGGGGAGAGGCAGAGGGAGAAACAAAATCTTTTTTTTTTATTTAAATTCAATTAGCCAACATATAGTATATCATTAGTTTCAGATGTAGAGTTCAGTAATTCATCAGTTGCATGTAACACCCAGTGCTCATCACATCATGTTCCCTCCTCAATGCCCATCACCCAGTTATACCATCTCCCCACCCACCTCCCCCCCAGCAACCTTCAGTTTGTTTCCTATAGTTAAGAGTCTCTCATGGGTTGCCTCCCTCTCTGATTTCTTCCATTCAGTTTTCCCTCCCTTCCCCTATAATCTTCTGTGCTGTTTCTTATATTCCACATGAGTGAAACCCTATGATAATTGTCTCTCTCTGACTGACTTATTTCACTCAGCATAATACCCTCCAGTTCCATCCACATTGATATAAATGGTAAGATTTCATCCTTTTGATGGCTGAGTAATGTTCCACTGTATATATATACCACATCTTCTTTATCCACTTATCTGTGGATGGACATCTCGGCTCTTTCCATAGTTTGGCTATGGTGGACATTGCTGCTATGAATACTGGGGTGCAGGTGGTCCTTTGGATCGCTACCACGGAAGAAAGAGAAGTTAAGGAATCAATCTCATCTACAATTGCACCAAAAACCATGATACCTAGGAATAAACCTAACCAAAGAGGTAAAGGATCTGTACTCTAACAACTATAGAACACTTATGAGGGAAATTGAGGAAGACACAAAGTAATGGAAAAACATTCCATGCTCATGGATTGGAAGAACAAATATTGTTAAAATGTCTATGCTACCCAGAGCACTTTACACATTCAATGTCATCCCTATCAAAATACCATCAACATTTTTCACAGGAACAAATAATCCTAAAATTTGTATGGAACCAGAAAAGACCCCAAACAGCCAGAGGAATGTTGAAAAAGAAAAGCAAAGCTGGCGGCATCACAATGCTGGACTTCAAGCTCTATTACAAAGTTGTGATCATGAAGACAGTATGGTACTGGCACAAAAACAGACACATGGATCAATGGAACAGAATAGAGAGCCCAAAAATGGGCCCTCAACTCTACGGTCAACTAATCTTTGACAAAGCAGGAAAGAATATCCAATGGAAAAAAGACAGTCTCTTCAACAAATGGTGTTGGGAAAATTGGACAGCCATGTGCAGAAGAATGAAACTAGACCATTTCCTTACACAAGATACAAAGATAAACTTAAAATGGATGAAAGACCTAAATGTGAGACAGAAATCCATCAAAATCCTAAAAGCAAACACAGGCAGCAACATCTTCGATCTCTGCTGCAGCAACTTCTTATTAGACATGTCTCCAGAGGCAAGGGAAACAAAGGCAAAAATGAACTACTGGTACTTCATCAAGATAAAAAGCTTCTGCACACCAGTCAACAAAGCTAAAAGGCAACCTACAGAATGGGAGAGGATATTTGCAAATGACGTATCAGATAAAAGGCTAGTATCCAAGATCTATAAAGGACTTATCAAACTCAAGACCCAAAAACCAAATAATCCAGTCAAGAAATGGGCAGAAGAAATGAAGAGACATTTCTCCAAAGAAGATATCCAAATGGCCAAAAAGCACATGAAAAAATGCTCCACATCACTCAGCATCAGGGAAATACAAATCAGAACCACAATGAGATACCACCTCACACCTGTCAGAATGGCTAAAATTAACAAGTAAGGAAACAACACATGTTGATGAGGATGCAGAGAAAGGGGAGCCCTCTTACACTGTTGGTGGGAATGCAAGCTGGTGCAGCCACTCTGGAAAACAGTATGGAGGTTCCTCAAAGAGTTAAAAATAGAGCTACCTTAAGATCCATCAATTGTACTACTAGGAGAGAGAGAATCTTGAGCAGGGTCCACGCCCAGCACAGATGGAGCCTGATGCGGGTCTTGATCTCAAGACTTGAAGATCACGATCTGAGCTGAAATCAAGGGTCAGATGCTTAACCACCCAGACTCCCCTATACCTGGTGCTTTACCTGCATCTTCTTATTTAATCCCCTCGATACCACTTCTTGGTTTACTCTTCCATCTACTATATATGAAATACACAAAACACAGAACTCAAAACTCAAAAAGGACAAGGAAGATACTTGTAATAAGGGAACACACTTGCAAAAAATAGATCTGAGAATCAAATTTAGGTTGGATTCCAAAGGTCCTGTTCCTTCTAGAATACCATGGAGGCTGGTGAGATACAGATTTCCTCACAAGCTAAGGAAATTGATTTTGGCATTAAACAGCATCATGAAACTCTTACCTCTGAAAATAGTTTTGGCAGCTCCTCAAGTAACTGATCTGTATTTTGTTGTATAACATTCATTTCTGTTTGATAACATTTCCAATATTTAAGTACACTGAAGATTTGTTGATCTGCTGACATTTAAATTAGTTTTTGCATGTCTTTTCTTCCAACAATGTTAGGTCATTGAATTTCAGAATAGAGTCATTTTTATAAAGCGTTTCCTCCATACGTAAAAAGACTACCACATCATACTGAGAAAAAAGATCAAAGATGAAAGGCCTAAAACTATATAGTTCTCAAAGTTGGGTCCAAAAAACTCTATCAGAATTACCTTGGGAGGTTCTTAACACACAGGCTCCTGAACCCCATCCTGGAGTTACTGATCCCAGATATGGGCCCTTGTTACCTACATTTTAAACACAAAATTTCAGGAATCACTACTACAGGCAATGCACTGTGAAACAAGTACTGTAAAGACCCAATCTATGGAAGTTTTCATACCCCAAGAGTAGCAAAAAGGGGCACTTCCAGTTACTAAAGTCTTAAATTTGAAACAGACACAGATGACACTGACTAGACTCTCTGCAAATACACAAATTGTTTTTATGGGAAGAAATTAGCTTCAGGTATGCCTCTGTTGATATGAAGCATGGTAAACTGTTCTGACTCACTTACGTCTTCACCACAAACCAGCAAATTAACACACGTACAAAAACCAGGAGGAGCCTTTGTGTCTATAGCAACTGGCCCACTGTCCTTCTCCTTCTCGCTCTCTTTGCATAGCCTTAATTCTTCCATTTTTATATGATTACAGGTCTCCTTTCTTCCCAACTCTTCATGTTTCATAGTGATTACACTCAAAACCTAACATGCCAACATAAAAGAATTTCTGTGTCATGTACATGACATGGAAGACCTTTCATCATGAGGCCCCTGGCAACCCTGCATCCTCCCCTCACCGTCTCATCATTCTTAACCCTGGAACAATTCCCAGCTAGAGCTCCCTGAACACCCAATGCTGACCTATGCTGCATCCTTCTCTTTTGCTAAAATGACCTTATCTCATCATCTCCTTTTCCTGATCAGTATCAGTATTCCTCTCAAGGACTGCCTCCTCCTGGAGCCTTCGCTGATGTTCTGTAGCCCCACCATGGGTGAAGTGAGGGATTCTAATTTCTGACTGCACCTCAGAATTATCCTGGTAGCTTTTGATATTAATGTAGCCCCTCCAGCTCTCTTATGGTTACTCTGTGCATGGTATATCTTTTTCCATGCTTCTACTCTTAACCTATTTGTGTCTTTGAATCTAAGCTATGTTTCTGGAAGACGGTGTATAGTTGAGTCTTATTTTAGCAAATCTAACCATGTTTGTCTTTTGATTTGAGTGTTCTTCCATTCACATTTAATGAAATTATTGTTATGAGTGGATTTATTTTTCCATTTGATGTGATGGATTTCTTTGCCTGTAGATTTCATATCTTAAAATTTCCATGTAATTATTAATTTGGATGGATTTCTTTATTTTCAATATGACTATCTTTGTTCCTGTTTTCTTCATGTATTGCCTCCATCTGCATTAACTACTTGTTAGGATACCATTACAATTCTTCGGGTGACTTTTTAGTAATTTTTTTAAGTTATGCTTTTAGCCGTTGCTCCGGGATTGATATGCATCTCTACTTGTCACAATCTACTTCAGGTTAATATTGACAGAATTCTGGTAAAATATATCAAGTTTGTTTCACCGTAGCTTCATTTCCTCCCCTACACTTTGTGCTATTATTATTAGATATATTCCACCTCTATATGTAGTAAACCCAACGATATAGTATTATAACTATTATTTAAACAATCTTACAGTTTTAAAGAAATTGAGAATGAGACAAAAAAGATACTGCTTTAGATATATCCTATTTTACCTACATATTTACCATTTCCAGGGCTCTTCTGTAGTGTAAGTACTTCACATTAAACCTTTTGATTGTAGTGTAAGTGCCTGACTAATAGCTTTTGATTGCCAAGGCATCCATTTCAAAAGCCATCCATCTTGAATAAATACACCGCCAGTGGTATGACACAGATACTAACAAAACAATCTGTAACAAACTAGGCTACCGGACCCAGGAAGCTCCTTCTTTCAGAAAGCCCTGAGTAACCTGGATAACTGCCACCTGAGTGGTCCCACTTCTCCCTTCCCATACCCTAATTCCTGTTCTCCTGCTTTAAGATAGCTGATGAAGAGTGAACCCACAAAACCCTAGACATCCCTCCCCAGAACCATAAGAAAGGCAGAGCCCCAGGTTGTGCCTCCCCTCCCTGCACTGCCCAAGACCTTGCTGTGTGGCCCTCCGGCATGCCTCGTACCCTCCAGCACCTGTGAGTAATAAATTTTGTTCCTCAAAGTTTCTTGATGATTCCGCGGAATGTAGCCTGTCATCATAATGAGAACCACATGGGTCAGTCCAGTCGCAACATTTATTTATTTATATATATATATATATTTTTTTTTCCTCCCCAAAAAACAACTTAGTCCACAACTTGATATTTTTTCACTTGTCTAATATATAGACCTCCAAAGAACTTCTAATAATAATAAACAGGAGAACTCCTTGGTACTGCATAAAGGAAACAGAACAAAATTTAGGAGATTTTTTTAACTGCCTCTTATGCTAACAAATTATAGAATGATCCAATAACTCAGAAATGTAAAAGAATCAGTGATACAAAAGTTTTCCTTTCTTTCTGATCCTTTCTTGATAAGGACGACCTATGCTTTACCCCAGGCCTGCTGCATTCTAATTCTCCTCCAAAGATGAATTAGCTTTTCCAAGAAATTCCTCTTCAAGAATTTCCAGACCAGGGGCGCCTGAGTGGCTCAGTTGTTAAGCGTCTGCCTTCAGCTCAGGGCGTGATCCCGGGAGTTCTGGGATTGAGCCCCACGTCAGGCTCTTCCGCTGGAAGCCTGCTTCTTTCTCTCCCACTCCCCCTGCTTGTGTTCCCTCTCTCGCTGGCTGTCTCTCTCTGTTAAATAAATAAATAAAATCTTTAAAAAAAAAAAAAAAAAAAGAATTTCCAGACCAACTGAATTGGGTCTCATTTCATTCTCATGAGACAATGAGATTCTTAATGCAAAATTAAGCAATGTATAAAACAAAGAACCTCCCATTCCCATGAATTACATACAGATCTAAATGAAATATACAGTAAGTACATACATCATAAAACTTATTTTTCACAATGAAGGTGGACTCAGCCTTTGACAATATTCTCCGGCTGCCCATTTTTAATCTTCTTAGATTTCTGGAATAATTGTGCACTCTGACCTCTGATCTTCTTCACCCAGCTCAACAGGACTACTTCCATCCTCTCTGGAGCCTACATGGCATACTTTCATAGGAAAACACCCTTAGAGCTACATTTAAAACGCACATTTTAATCAATGGCCAAGATTTGAAAAGGGCAGTATTACGCTCATTCTGCCTCCAACTCTAGAAGAAAGGATGGGCAAGATTTACATACTGCTTAGCTCCATTGCAAGGAATTTTTATGCAATAATTTACAGTTTTGTTCGGCTCCAAGTCTTAACAAGGTCAGATTCTCAAATAATTGTCTATAAGGTTATGCAGGACATAACACATTCAGTTTATTCCCTGCACTCCAGCCCCATAATCTGTGTCTGTGGCACAAGAATAATTGGGAGTCCACACAAGGCTGATGATTGTACATGCCATCATGCCCCACATAAACAGACTTGCAGCCTGTAGGTTCCAAAGGATTGCTTTTATGTTCTGTTCTCCCTCTGCTCCAACATAGGTTTTAAGAGATTGGAAATCAAAGTTGCCTGGTTTGACTTAACTTAATGGTTACAAAGTTTGTTTAATTACTGCCTTATTCCCAAAGCATAAAAGAGGGTGAATTTCTGGTGGAGGGTGGGGGGAGAAGGAACAAGGTATCACTAAGACAATATTATTGTGTACCCACTGTTCTCACTTTCCCTTCCCTCCCTCGACGGCTCTTGGGCCCAGGAGTACCTTCTGACCTACAGGTGAGGCATCCAGAATTCCTTTACAGTTAATGAGCCTCATCTCCAGAGAACACACAAAACAGGCTGTTCCAGATTAAAGAAAACGCTCTTACCCTCTTGCAAATGCCGAACAAGCAGCTTTCATGAGAAATGGCACTAAAGAAAAGAATCCTCCAACAACACAAAGTCAGGCAATGTCCAGCAACCTACAGCCAACAAGCAAAAAAGCCCATTGATGGTACCTGCTACCCCTTCAATGGTCAGAATCTGTGCTAAAGAACACAAAGTACTTGAAATTGATCTTTCCTACCTGTCCATTCTCATTTGTATCCCTACCTCGGTGTGTGGCAGCCTCCTACTCTCCTTGACTGACCAGGATCCCCACTCTGGTGTCCATGTTTTCCCACCTTTCTCTTGGCAATAAAAAACTATCTGTCCTTCTTGGCCTATAGAGCCATTCCATCCAGACCCTGTATGATAGGTTCACTCACTGAGCCAGGATACTGATGGCTGTTCCGTGTGCATCCCCCCTTCCTAAGATACATGATTACTTTTAAAAAGGACCTCTAATATCCTTACCCAAAGACATATAATGTTGAAATTCCAGATGACCCAGCATGATGTCCCTGGCAGGGAAAGAAGAAGAGCATCTACCAATGTCTCTCAGATGATCCCTTATACTTGTACAATATAAGGGATGCCCAGAATGGGGTCTCACTATCCTCTTCCTATGCACCAAGGCCAAACCCATTTACTTACCCACTATTGAGATGCCATGAGGCTAAGGCCTAAAGGAACAGAATGTTCCTAATCAGAAGCACTAACAAATGGAGTGGTGACTGCTAATGCATTATCCACCCTGTATGGGCCCCATTAAATTTAATTAAGTGGCACAACTTTTGCCAGACTTTCTTCAGAATCGTCACACAGTACAAATATCACGCATACTATATAGCAGAAGATCCCACCATGACTCCCTGTGTCACCTCTGCCAGGCAAACACCCACTCTGGACCTCAGGGTCTCCACACATAAACTAGAGATGACAATATCTGCCATCCAGGGCTGTGTGAGGAATAATGAGAAGGTGCCTATGAAAGCAGCAAGCCTGGGGCCTGACAGCCAGTAGGAACCGAATAAATGCCCTTCTTCATCCTTACTCCAACTCCAAATTTGTTTCTTATCTAAAACACTTTTTATAAGAATGTGGATACCCATAAAATCCCATATTTGTCTCTTCTCCATACCCACTCAGTCTCCTCCTTGCACTGTTTGCCGTGCCTCTTGAGCAGACCGATCCAGTCTGTCTCCCCGGGTTTTTTTCACACCAGCCACGGCAAGAGATATGAAAGGCTGCATGTGAGTTCACACTTCAACAAGAACCTTCTAAGAACAACCTCTGAGCTCTGCACATGCACTGCGGTGCTCTACCAGAACAAGGACAGGACCTGGTCCACCCAAAGCCTCCAGCCCAATTAAGAGAAGCACTAAATATGTGAAGCTACCATAAGACCATGTGAGACTGTCTATTATTACTGTGTATTGTGTTATAGAAGCCAAGGAATTATACTAATAATAGCTAAGGTAATGAGTGCTCACCATGAGGAGCTATTGTTCTAAGTACTTCATATATATATAGTACTGTTACAATTTCCATTTTATAGATAAGAAACTTGAGGCAGAGAAAGATTAGGTAGTTTGCTCAAGGTCAGGCAGTGGAGAAGCCACCACTGTTATTCAGTTTGTAAAAACTACAAAATACTATGCTGAGCACAAGGTTTGGAGTACTGGATTAGTGTGAGATTCTTAAGGGAAGAAATCACAACCTCCTGATTTTTATTTCCATGGTAGACAGTCCATTAATGTGTGTTGGTCAACTGAGTAAATGAATGAGAGAAGCCTTGTTGAATGATATGGAGCTTGGTAAGTAAACTCTAGAAGAGCAAAGTAAAGGCTACTCATGGCAAGCAGAGTAAGCAGGCCCACATGCTCAGAGGTGATCATAACTATAGACAGGAACTGAGGGGAAGACTGACCTTAATGAAGCCCCAGGCGTGCTCTGAGGATAATGATGGATGATAAATAAGATACATGGGGATAATTGGGAGGCCTTAAAAGCTTAAGCAGAAAAATACAGAGTTGACACTATGGGCGATAAGGAATACCAATAAATCCTTGAGCAAGGAAACAATTTGAGGGAAGTGGCATTTTAGAAAGACTGATCTGGAAAAGAGTAGAATAATCCAAGTGCGAAATCAGAAAGGAGTGAGTCTGAGTTTGCCAAATGGCTGAACGAGAAGGAAGAGCTACAAGAGCCAAAGCACGGAGAGAAATAACAATTTAACAGTGACTGAGCGTCCTTTATGTACCTGGAATAGTGCCAGGGGCTGAGGGGGAAACAAAATGAAGGAGATATAACCGTGGGTGACTAATCACCAAGAAGATGAAAATGAAGTTGAGGGAGGTCTGCCATTGGTGTCCAGGTATTAGACCAGAAGTGGTGCCAAACCAGACCTCAGATCAGAAAAGGGCAAGATACCAATTCCAGATGTGAACGTTAATGGGGACAGGGGAGACAACTCACATTGTTCTCTCAACCCTTCCTCGGTATTTATCTCTCTGGTAAGATTTTAAGCTTCTCCCAAAAAGGAGCCATATCGTTCACATCTTTCAAGATGCCTAGGACAGTACTGGAAATAAAGAAATAATATGATGAATACCTATGATCAATTAACTAAATGTCATGAAATCCAACAGGAATTTCTTTTTAAAGTTATTACAATAACTTAGTCTCTCTCTATTCCCTCATTATCATTTTATAGTCCCGCCTACCTTTTCTCCATTCCTTCACAATTACCTCTCCACCCCTGACAGGATTTGTTTCCTGCTGCTCCAGCCATCTGGCACACAGTTTTTGAGTCTCAGAAACTCTATCAATTTAGAAATATCATCATTCTTATACTTCCAAAAAAATTAACATGAAGAAAAGAAAGAACTGTATATTAACGCTGGGAAGTATTTTAGGCAATACTGTGTGGTAAGTGTTAGGAAGGTACACCATGTTGGCATTGAACTTTTGGAAGTCCAGGAGCTCAAATTCCACTACTGACTTTTGGTCTTACACCTCTGTATTTCCTTTCTTGGTGCCTGAATTGTTTTAGCCATAAGTGAAAAATACTCTGATCCGACAAACTCTCACAAAGAAGAAACCCAGAACCCAGGACAGGCCTCAGCACAGATCTGGATTAACAGGAAAAATCCACGACAGGTAGGAAGTAACTCTCCAGCACATCATCTCACAAGTGATTACAAATGCAGCACAGGAAAAGCAAGTGTTATTAAAACAATGGTCAATAATCATCTATAGACAAAAGAAATGGGGGCTAATGTGACTTCTGAAGGGATGAAAAATGGGTTTCAATTGTCTAGCAAACTCTAATTGATTGACACTAACTGCCCAGAGCCCTGTGTTAAGCACTTGGGGCTGTTCCTGGGCTCAGTGAGAATACAGTGCTGGACTGACTGCTGACACCCAGCACAGGGAAGACAGAAGTAATGATATGTGTTCTGTTAGGCCAGGTCTGGTCATGTCCAAACCCCCCCTGGATGACCAGCATGAACAGTGTAAAGGATTGAGTGAAATTCAGAGGTAAAGCTTCTAGAGAATGCCAGTGAGTCTAATCTGTGAGTGCTCCCTGAGTCATTACTAGGTGTAGGGCACTATACATTACGAAGGGAAGCCTCACAGTAAGGGAGGAAGAGTACAAAAGAGAAAAAATCAAAAGACCTGCAAGTCTTCAGGAAGCTAGCTCTACAACCCTGGGTAAGACCTTCTACTCCCTTGGATTTCCATATGTTCATCTAGAAATGGGAGAAGGACATATACTTCCTCATACAAAATTCAATATTTTTAATTGCCATTTTTACGATTTCTCATTCACCAAAACCAAAACCAAAACAAAACACAAGGTGATTCTCATCAACACATTACGATCATTTTGTAAACTAGTCTACCTTGAAGACAGAACATGGAGCGATCATAGTTTAACCTAAATACCATCTATATTCTGGACATTCTTAGATCCAAATTTTTGTTGCTTTCCCCTTCTTATAAATCATGCTGTATTTATATTCCCCAAATGTCAGTCTTGAGAAATCTAATGTTGGCACCAGCTAGTAAATGATTAACTACCATGTAGGCACTGAGAGGGCTGAAGAAGAAGGGATTATTTGGGTTCCCAGAGTTCAAATTTCATAGATGAGAGGGTGCTAGGGAGAAGGAACTGGAGGAAAAAAGACTCAGATATCTTATCTTGAGGTGCTTAGGCGATATCTGAATCAAGCTGTCCAGTGAAAATGTAAGTCTGAAGATTGGAAGAGGAATCTGGCCCAGAGATAAAATTCAGGACTTGCTGATATATTGATGATAATTGATATAATGAGAATGGATTAGATCAACCAGCAAGGAGAGCACGCAGAAAAATAGTCTACTTCAGACGAAGAAACACCAGAAGTTAACTGGTGAGCAGTAGGGAATGCCCTAAAGAAAACCTAGAAGAGACAGTCCATGAGGTGTCACAACAACCAGGAGAGTGAGATTTCATAACAGCCAACATAACAGATTTTGATGAAGTACTGTCAAATAGCGAAAAATCCAGAGAGGGACTTTAAAAAAAAAAAAAAGTCCAAATGATCTGGTGATTAAGACACCAGGGCTGTTAGCAAGAACTATTTCAGAAGAATAGAGTAAGCAGGTGCAAACTCAAGTGAGGAAAATAGAAATTTACTTTTATTTGGAAGAATACGAGGGATTGTGCACAAAAGGTAGAAAGGTCAAAGCTAATAGTAAGTGTGATAAATTCTACGTACTTGCTTTTTTCCATTGCCTGCAACTGGATTAGGGTGGGCTATTTTTTATTCACTGGCATGAGTCTATCAAAGGTTGATTTCAACCGACTATTTCTGGGAGAACTGACAGACCATACTAAGAAGAAAATAACTTAACATCTCAGAAAGGGGGAGCCTTCTAAATCCCATTCCCTCGTCTGCTGTGTTACATCTGTCAGGTTTTAAAACAGTCATTCAGCCTCTTTGTTGATCCATTTCCTTAGCTGTGGAATGGGAAAATAATTCCCTTTTAATTGGATCCTGAAGTGCTAAGGGCTTTTCAGACTGCCCAAGACTCAGCAGTGTTTAGAGACAATATCCTGGCTCAGAAATTTCCCAGCTACTTTGTCCTGCTACTGAGAAAGCCACTCTCTCTCTTCACATGAAATCCTTAACTGGAATGCTCAAGATGTAAATTTCTTCTTGCAGGTTTGTTAGGTTTTGGACCCTAAACTATCTCCTTGTGTCTACAATATGCAAAGTAAAGTGGAGAACTGAAGAAATGATCCAGAAAATTCAGCCCCAGCTTGACGTTTGCCTCAGACTATTCATTTGTTTGGCCAGAAAACTTTATAAATCCAAATTCCTACAGCATAGGCAAGGGCCTCCAGCTTATTGGGTCTGTGCAGGTTCATTTGAATTCTCTGTTTCTTTCCTCTTGAATTTCAGCCTCTACCAATTTTGTATCCCCCAGGAGCTATCGTTAGCAGCCATATATCCTCTTGTAAATAAACCCCAACTGTCTGCTGGAAATTTCCACTTGCATATCCAGCCATCGCACCAAATGCAATGCACCTAAAATCAAATTCATCAATCTCTCCCCCAAAACTGGCTTCTTCCCAGACTCTCCTATTTCTGTCAATTGACATCATTCTCCCCGTCACCCTGGCTTAGATCCTCAGCATCATCCCTGTGCCCTCACTCTCCCTCGTCTTCCATACCCATTCCCTCAGTCGTAAAATTTTTCCACTGAAATGCTTGGCCCACCTGCCCTTCTCGTTTCCAGCATCTGAACACTTCATGTGCCAGACACCATGCTGAATACTTGACAAATTTCACCTTACTTAATTCTCATGACAAGTTTATTAAGAGGCTGATGGAATTTTCCCCATTCTGCAGATGAGAATCTTGTAGTTCAGCACTTGTGGTGACTGCTAGGGACTGGACTGTATGAATTCCCCCAAAATTCCTTTGTTGAAGCCCCAACCACCAATGTGACTTTATGGAAAAAGGGCCTCTGAGGAGTGATAAAGGCTAAATGAGGTCACAGGATGGGGCCTTAATCCAACAGGGCTGGTGCCCTGGTAAGAAGAGGAAGAGACACCATTGTGCACTCCTCCCCTCTCCCCAACCATGTGAGGACACAACAAAAAGGTGTCCATCTATAAGCCAAGAAGAGAGTCCTCACAAGAAATCAAATCAGCCAGCACATTGATCTTGCACTTCCTGGGCTCCAAAACTATGAGAAAAAAATATTTCTGTTGTCTAAACCACCCAGCCTTTGGTATTTTGTTATGACAGGCTGTGCTAAGATAGGGACCATGCCCAACCCACTATAAGGGCACAGAGGTCAGATCCAAAGCCAGGACCACCTCTCTCTGCAAAGAAGGCCCTGAGCCACCATGCTGTATGGCCCTGGCCGGCTCCCTGGCTCAGGATCTTATCACCACAAAGGGAAGTTCCATAATAGCTTCTCGGCACCCACCTTGCTTCAAGTCCTCCTTACCCTCCTCCAATCAGCCTGTGCATGTTAGGTTCGCTTTCGCCAAAAACCACCTGGACCAGATCATTCTTCTGATCAAAAAGCTTTCAGTGGCTCCCCACTAACTACAAACTAGGTTTAATCTCTTTAAACAGGTTTCCAAGCTCTCTTCAAGTTGGCCCTCACCTTCTTATCCAGCTCTGGGTCGCCTCGCTGCTGATCCCCAAGGTACCCACTCTCCTTCTCAAAGTGGCATGAATTATTTATCTGTGAGTTCCAATGAGGGCAGAGACTGTGGCCTCTCTCTGTATGACTAGTGTCTGGCACATAGTAAACACTCAATAAATAGCTGTTTAGTGACTGAATGAATTAGTACATGCTATTCACCTGGCCTGGATACGCTCCCTGTCCTCCCGTCTGCAGTTTACCCATCCATCAGGACCAAGCTCAGTGCTAGCCTGTCCAGCCACCCCAGCCCACCATGATCTCACACTTCACCAAGCTCCTCCTCAAGGGGCTATCCCTGTGACCCACTTGACACATACCACTCATTAGCATGAATTAACGTGATTATCACATTCAAGAATGTTTGTTTTTGCATTGTTTGCTATTGCAAACAATTTGTGGCAGAGACTGCCAGTGCCTCCTAAAATCCAGTCCATACTTCTATATTACAAAAACTCTGATCGTAAGCTGGGCCCACTGCTGCCCAACTTAAAAAAGAAAAAAAAAAAAAAAAAACATCCCAGCCTCCTTTGTAGCTAATTATGGCCACCAGACTAAATTTTGGCCAGTCAGGAAAAGGCACACCTTTCTCTTCTGTATCCTCAGTCCCACTGCATGAAATTCAGATGTGACTCTGGAACTCTAGCAGCCATATTGGACCATGAGGACAAGGACTAACCAGGGCAGTAAGCCGGCAAGGGCTGGGGTATCTACCAGTAGCATGGAACCGTCAGAACATCCACATATTGCCTGCCTCTGGCCGTCTTTGCCATGAGTGAGAAATGAACTTCTGCCTTATTTGAATCACTATTATTTAGGATTCTTTACTTCATGCAGCCAAGCTGGAACACACTGAAAATACCTATCATTAGAGAAATGAATATATAAAAATATGTTGAGGGGTGCCTGAGTGGTGTAGTCAGTTAAGTGTCTGACTCATGTTTTCGGCTCAGGTCATGCTCTCAGGATCCTAGGATCAAGCCCTGCATCAGGCTCTGTGCTCTGCATGGAGTCTGCTTGAAATTCTCTCTCCCTTTCCCTCTGCCCCTCCCCTTTCTCTCTCTCTCTCCAAAATAAATAAATCTTTTTTTTAAATGTTGATATGAAGGTAGTTAAAAGAAAAAACTATATCTACCTACACGTCTACTTCTATATCTATTTGAGAGAAAAATAAATGATATATGCATTATACTTTTAAGTAAAAGATTTATGTGCTACTTGTATAACAAATGACAAAAAATGTTTAATCATAAAAATGCTAATTTTTTCTACCCTGTATATATTTTGCTTCCTAAATAATCTTTTAAGCTTCCCAGAAGCAGAGATAAGAACTTTTATTTTCTTTGTGTCTGCCACTATCCCTAACATATAATAGGTCCTAATATTTGATTGGCTAAAACCTGTCAGAATTTGTCAAACACTGACTCTCTGTACAGAAACGCTGAAGATAAATGGAGAGGTGGTGGTGGTGGCTTAACAAAATGAAATCTTTCATCCTCAAGAGTTTTATATTTATAGCCTGAAAGATTGCTTTATTCTATATTAACCTTAATATCAGAGATTTTACACTCAAATTAAATATTAATATGTTTGACTAATCTTTATAGCCCCTTACTCCTCACCTCTCACCAAATTTACTTCACTTATCAGCTAAAAAATTAAACTATTAACTATTCTGAATTAAAATGAGAGGGAAATGTTGATTGTGAAGCTTACCAGTAAGAGAAGCTGAAAGGAGCAAAATAAAGACAAAAATGGTATGAAATGGAACTTCTTTATAATGTATGGTTTGAAAGATGAAATTAATACTCATCCATAAATTCACCAGGTTCAAACTTATTCTTATCCTAAGTTCTTAGCAGTTATGCTCCAGAGGATGAGATTTCTTACTATCAGTAGCAGAAATCCATCCATATTTTGTGCTCTTCACCGGAAGACTTTGTTTGGGGCCCATCAAGAGGTAATAGGGCATAGCATAGAAGTTTATTGGAAAAACCAGCTCTTGTTTATTTCATAATTATATACTTGACATTTGGAAACTCCTGCTTGTTACTAATCGCTTAATTAGGCGCTCCAAAGTTCATAAAAAATCATAGGTTTAACTTCAACTTAAAAGATCCTTTAGCTCCTCTTGCTCTGAAATTCGATCTCACCCACTGTACATGCAATTACAGCCCTGACAAATGATTGCTGACAATAATAGACCTCATTTAAAGGAGAGAAATCTAAACACAGCGATGACCTGATTTTTTTTTTTAATCTGTGTCCAGGGAAAGAAGGTGTGGAACAGATAAATCAATAATGGGAAAAAAAAAAAAACCCTAATTGTTGACTTTACATTCAGCAGATCATTAAATGAAGCTTGAATTAATGGAGATTTACATAAATAGTCTAAATGGTGAGTGACCTTCAGGAAAATTACTATTAAGACAAAGGCCTCTGCATATCTCAGAGATGTTTGACAAGGGAATGACCTCAGCTGCACATCTTCATTATTATAGGTTTCATTTAGATCACCAGGATTTTTCCTGAACTATATATATCTCTTAGCTAGAGCAAACGGCATATTTGATGAATTTTGGCAGCTATAAACACACATACACACAACACCCAAACTAATTTTGTCTAGGAGTGCATACTATTTTTGTTTTCTTACGAGCAGTCATTAGAGAAAATGAGGGTGACTTTAATGGTGAAAATACTTTTGATAACAAAGGGTGCTATAAAAAATGCAGAGTACCGCCTTAAGTCAATATTTCCCAAAATGAGTTACTAAAATCCCTGGCTCATCAATATGCTTCACAAAAAAAGAGCTCTGTGGTCAAAAGAACATGAAATATGACACCTACTACATTTTCTCCTTGATATTCACATTAGCCTATTACATTCTATTAAGCATATTAAAGGCTCTGAAAAGCCATGCAATAAAGCAACCTATGTAAATGTAACCAGATTATTTTTTCCCAAAGTAACTTATATTACTATTCCACTTTGGGAAACTATGCTCTAACTCATTAGTCTCAGATTGGGTTTTCACTGTGCACTATAATCCTCAACTGAATGCTATCTATTATGAAGGTTATTTACCCAATTTTCACTATGGTTAAAGCCCTGTAAGGAACAAGAGATGAAGAAAGTAGGATCTTTGATCTCCAGGATCTGACTCTCCCGTAGAAAATCTAACATGCCACCCACACTAAACGAATCATGGTACATGGCATATGCAGGCAACAACTGCCATAGTTAACTTGAACAGGAAAGGTTTCAGAGTCTGTGGCATTTCAAAGTGAATTTTAAAGAATGGACTGAATTTCATTTGGGAAGAGATGGAGTCTGGAAATAAGGTGCAAAGATAAAGGGGTAGGAAACTCAAGATGTTCTGTAGGATGATGACTAATTGGCTGGTGTAGAAATTTCAGGTAAGGGACCTACAGGCTAAATATCTGGAAAGCTCTCCAGCAGTTTTAAGTGGAGTTCAGATTATGGAGGTGCCTAAATGCAAACTAAGGAAGATGGGAGTTTTTAGGTAGGCAAGGTAGGATAACTGTGAAGGTAATATGATTAATGCTCTGCACGGTTTGCAAGGCCACCCTCACTATGGAAGTGCAGCCGCCTGAGGCCTCTCATCCTCTGCTTGGATCACAGCAATATATAATTTAAGATCTTTTTATTTTTTTTAAAAGATTTTATTTATCTATTTGAGAGACAGAGCACAAGCAGGGGATTTGCGGGGTGGGGGGGGAGAAGCGGTAAGAGAAGAAGAGGCAGAGGGTGAATCAGACTCCCACTGAGCAGGGAGCCCCATGCAGGGCTTGATCCGAGGACCCTGGGATCATGACCATGACCTGAGCTGAAGGCAGATGCTTAACCAACTGAGCCACCCAGGCGCCCCTATAATTGAAGATCTTAAACAAATCCATATTACAAAGGTTCAGAGTGGTATACGTTTTACCAAAAATGTTCACAAACAACCAAGAGACTAGAAAATTATGGTTTTGGAATAACAGGGAAAGATGATAAATTTCCACTATCTTTCATAAATCCAATCTGATGGCAAAATACAAATGCATAAACCTGAAATATCACCCTGTGCACTACCACTGTCACTTGGGGGTAGAAACCATGGAACAGCCCTCAAAACTGATGAGACCAATTTCACCACGGCAACTTTTACTGGTTACAAGAGGTTACCTTTACCCCTCGAAAGCCACACACTATTAAAAATTTACATGAAGCAGAAGTATTTCATGTGAGGAATCCGTGACTTAAAAACAAACAAACTGGCAACTTCATATACTTAAAGACCAAAACAGAAAACACATAATTTGATGTTTAAAACCCAATGACTGTTTGCTTTAGAAAAAAGAGTTTCACTCCATAAGAGACTCTTAACGATAGAGAACAAACTGAGGGTTGCTGGAGGGGAGGCAGGTGGGGGGATGGGGTAACTGGGTGATGACAGAGGGCACTTGGGAAGAGCACGGGTGCTGTCTGTTGGTGATGAATCATTGGATTCTGCTTCTGAAACCAGCGCTACACTGTATGTTAACTAACTTGAATTTAAATTAAAAAAAAAAGAAAGAAAGAGAAACCGTTTTACTACCACAACTGCCTTCACATCTACTGGCATAGTTGAGGTAACTAGGAATCTATAATGGTGCTTGCCAGGAGGGTGCAAAAGACTGAAATGAGACATGGAGAATTTTTTATTTATAATTAGAATAAAACACAGGTAGCCAGTTTCCACAAAATCCAGGATGGCTCTCCTCATATACGAGGCGTTTCACTGGGAAATGAAGTAGTTTTATCTATGCAGCATGCTATGGAAGTCCCAAACAACTGACCACAGGATACGTCTGAAGTCTGACTAATTAGAATGCCTGGTATAAATATACATTATACATATACACACGTTACTAAGTAACTAAAAATCACTCGTTTTTCTTTTAGTCCTTTTTGCTAAAAATCTTCCTGAAATGAATTAATCCATATCCCTGCTTGGCTAGTGCATTATCTAGATCAGTCCTCTGCAAACACCAAACTGGCACCAGACTGACTATAGCCAAATCACCTGGAGCGCTCCTGAAAAATACAGATTCTTGGTCTGCTTCTACCCCTACCCCCACTCCCATTCTGATGCTGTGTGAACCTAAATGAAGTTCCAGAGATATTTTTTAATGACCCAGGTTTATGAAACCAGATAATCAGATGCTTCTTAGATGTCTCACAGTATCAAAAGGGCCATAAAATCTCAAGATTTTATGTCACTGCAGTACAGGGACCATGTTAGGTAGTTACCATCCCCTTCTTCCTTTTCTTTCTGGGCACAGAGCTGTACTATGTCTCCCAGCCCCCCTTGCAGTTGGGTGCGGTCATGTGACTGAGCCTCAGCCATTGGAAGTGGACAGATGGACTGTGTACCACTTCCAGTCCTGGCCCTCAAAAACGTCCCAGAGAATCTTTCTGATTGGCAGCCTTCCTTCACTTGCCAGTCAGGACCCAGAGCTTCAGTAGAAAACTGAGATTCTAGAGGAATATAGAGCCACAAGATAGAGTCCAGGTATCTGAATGAGTGTATGGAGCAGAGAAACCACCCCTCCCTCCACCACAACTGACTCCCACTGCATTGTGGAACAGGTATCAAGTTTTATTACAATAAGCTATTAAGATGCAGGGACCCTTTGTCACAGCCATTAGCTTACCTTTACTAGTACAGCCTCCTTAATATTTTTAGCAGGCTTAGCTGTTGATTACGCATTTCAAAATCATAAAGAAATATACTTACAATTTAACGTCTTACTAGGCATATTTAGACATTAGGCATAACATCTAAAAGGCATAGGACCACAGGACATATTTAACCTTTAAAAGAAATTCTGATATAAGCTTATTTTTCTGTGGTTTTCTCCTCCTCCTAAAAGTGGAGTGCAAAAAAATAAAAAAATCTGGCTAATTGAGAGTTCCAGGTAATAAGATTTCAATTTAATAAGGTTTTATAACAGTTACAGGAATAAAAACAAAATATAGCAACTAATAAATCTGAATTCTCAAAGACCAAATGAATACAAAATAAAAGGCTGTGAAATTTTAAGACTTAATAGAATCACACAACCAGAGGAGTATTCAAAAGGTCATGATATTTATTTACTTTTGAAAAAATCTGTAGGAAGAAATTCTACCACTGAGCTCATCATTGTCATCGCCTTGGAGGTGGTTTTACAATATAATGTTGAGAGGACAAGGTTAGGAGTTAGACAGAGGTGGGTCTAAATTGCAGCTCTTCTGCTTAATATTTAGGAAATCCTGAATCTAAGGCTCACTCTCCCCATCTGCACAATGGTAATGATATGACCTACTTTACGGGTTGTTATGAAATTTAAATGGTCTTTAAGGCAATAGAGGGCACCTGTAAATATTTAAAGCTTCCTGATGTTAACAGAGCATTAGCATCATACTATATTATATTCACCCCCATTACGACTGTTGCAGCCTCCCTCCAGCCACCTCTCCTGCAACAGGTCTTAGTTAGTTGTAAGGTATCTTCTTCTTCTTCTTTTTTTTTTTTTTTTTTGAACACCCAGTTATTGTCTAGATGCATAAGGAAAATCTTGAGAAAGCTCAGGAGCCATAGCCGTAGCCTGCTAATTTTTATCCCAAATGAAAGATGAGGCTGATAGGAGGTATGCCTGGAATTCTATATAGTAAACATTGTTCTTGTAATGCCATGACTAGTGTGCTAATATCTATGCTTCTTAATCCTTTTTCTGCCAACCATGAAGACCAGTAAGTCCCGGGCAAGGATCACTGATGCTTGATGCTTCTCTAAGAATGGTAACACTCTACCCATTCTTGCAGAGAAGAGCTGGGCTGCCTTTCATGGTCATCCAATCTCAGCCAGCCCTTTCTACCCTAGCCCACCTCAAAAATGCCTGTCTACCAGAAGGAGCAGAAATCATCTGATGAAGGTGCACCCATCCTCCCTCCACCCGCACTGCCCTAGGCAACAGGGAGCGCCTGCCCCTGGAATTTCTTTTGATAAGCTACTGAGGAGTCCCTCAGTTTTCTAAGTTTTAGTTTGAAAATTGAAGTCGGGAACTTGTCAACTCTGACAGCAGAGCTTTAACATTCAGTTCAAACACCTGCTTGTACTTTATAAAATCCAGCTTCTGACTTCAGAGCAGGAGGATTTTTCAAAATCTTCACTCTGTAGGGAATGAAAACTTCAGTTTTCCTTCTTTCCAATTAAACTTGGGTTTTTCATAAAAGCCATTACATGTTATCCCCCTCTTCCTATCCTAATGCTTTCCCCCAAACCACCTCTCTCACAATGCAGAACTCAGTCTTAGGTTTCAAAAAGCAAGACTGAGACTTTTGGATAATGGGGACCCTCCTCATCAGCAAAGACTAAGGACAAAAATAGATAATACACACAGGATTAACCGCCAGTCAACACTGTTCAACTGACAGGATTTATGACACCTAAGGTTTTAAAAATAATAAAAAGTGAAGCCTGTGGAAGAAATCACTCCATACCTTAAAGTTACAAAAGTCACACCTGGCAGCAGAGACCTCCATCGAAGGCTATATTGAGAGGTAAAATTACCGGGACTCAAAGGGATAGGTCAAAACCCTACACATGGCAGGAAACCAAAGGTAAAACCACAATCCAATGACAGATGGCAAAAGCCTGTCAATGCTGGGGAAATTACACGGTGAAATTCATTTCTGACATTTCATTCACACAAGAATAACAGGACCCTGAAGTTAAACAATGACATTCCAAAAGGGAACACCTCCACAGATGACGCTCCTTGCATAGTTCAGCCTCCAGGGCATACACCCGAACCAGAATTTCATACAGTTCAAGGTGTGTGTGGGAGGAGGCGGGGCGGGTGGAAATGAGAAGAGCAGAGAAATGAGCAAGAGGGGGAAGAGAGCCAATATCTAAGCAAAGGGAGGATACAGTGACAGTTCATTTCTGCTCCTTCCCAAAGGACTTGAACCTTCACTTCATGGATTTTTTTAAGTGACATTTGAAAGGTGCTGCAATCATCCATTCATTTGTGTTCTGTTTGGCCTTTAAATGTAATATTTCAACTGAGAGTTCAAGCTGCTGGGGGTTTGAGATGTTTTCATGAAAAGTAACCAAGACAGACAGTTCCTATTGTCAAGGAGACCCTGTTGAAGGGGAGAAGCACTAAAATTAGCCACTTGGGCTAATTTTATCACTCAGGCCCAAGGGCACAAGGCTTCTAGACTGTTCCATTCTTCCTAGTGGGAAGGTACTGGAAGGAAGCAATTCCGGAGATTCCGGAGAAATCCAGTGTGTGTGAGCGTGCACAAGCAGTGGGGAGGAAGGGTTGGGAAAGGGGGGTCGTATCTCAGAGCTGTTTCCATGTACCACCATAGGAAACAAAGTGAAATGCTTTTGAGTGATGGGCAACTCAAGTAAAACAGAGCCCCTTTATTTTTTTTAAGTTTTTATTTAAAATCCAAAGGCAGGTTCTAAAATTCTAGTTACTAATTTCTGTCTCATTGCCTTCCACTTGAATGATGAGTATTACTACTTTATTAAGATTTATTTTAAATTTGTTTTCAAATGGCTTTAATAGATTTTAATTAAATATTACTAACATATTATATTAGAAATCAATTCTTAAAGTATAAAAAGCAACGGAAAGGATTTCTCGTCTTACAGTATCCCTGTCTCTCTCTCTCTCACACACACACAGCCTCCAAAAAATTCACTTTTGTTTTCTTCTGCTTTAGAGAATAAACACAACTGCTTGCAATTCCAGTGACACTGAGAGATCCATGCGCCCGTCCCTTACCCGGCACATGCATAACTATTTCAAAAAGGTGATTACATACACATTTTTCTTCCCACTGAAGCATCAGACGGGGGAGATGGAGTTTCCCCAGCGAGTTTCAGAAACACAAAACAGGACATTTAATTTGTTTAAGTTTCCAGAGCAATTTACCAGAGACAAAAATAAAATACCATGGCATTTTGCTGGCATCTTAAAAAAAAGAAACCTTCTCTGAGAAGTACAATGAACCTCATGAGAGTTCCAACACGAATCTTCTATTTGTATGCACACATATTTTTATAATTTTGTTCACTGAAGAACAGGCTAACATATCCCAATACATGCATGTAGTGGAAGAGGAGCTTCCAAACATACAGGTGTTTTATGAAGCAGCTCTCAAGGTTACCAACAGCTAAACAAGCTCAGGCAGCCACCCACACTCGCCTCTCTCAGCCTTGGTAATCAAGAGACTCTGTTCCCCCAGATCGCCTTCATTTGAAAGAACTTTTTCTATTTAACAGAGGACAGCACCACACTAGCGTCAGCCCTGTTTTAAAATCTTTAAAGAAAACTTATATGCCTGTGAGTAAGGTATGGCCATCTATGCTTTCATTATTTTACAATGAAGCTTGAAATGAGAATGATGTTTTTTTAAAAAAGAATTATTCATCTGCCGCTCAGGCTTCGACATTGTATATCGTACCCAAGGAGGTCAAAGGCAGGCATGGTTTGAAAAATGCTCCGTCTCTACTCTTTGATGTTTGCATTTGATCTACTGCCACTGGTGCCCTACTGTCCGGGAAAAGTTTATCTCCCTGCTTGGGAGTGAGTTGTCAAGCTATCTGTTGGTCGGCTGATTCTCCTTTGCCAGTGCAATGTTCGCTCAGCACCAAAACCCTCCAACGGATGGGGTTCTCTGTTCCACCATTTCTGCTTGCTCTAACTTGACTCTCAACTGCCAGACAGCTGCTTAACCATAGATGAGATTTTTGTGGAACCATCTATTTATGAGGTATTGTTGGACAACACATGTTTCTAACAAATTTTCCGCTCTTCCACATCAGTTTAAAGTCCTTTAATTACAAACAACAGAAAATCACTCTGGCTAATGCAAGCAGAAAAAGACGGTATCAAAAGAGTAGAGCGGAGTTCTCAGAATAAAAAGTCTTGAGATCTGGCACAGAAAAAAGGTGGAAGTCTAGAAAGGTCTGAGGTCCAGCTAACAAGAACAACTTGACAGTCTTAACTAGGACTTGCTACTGGCATGAATGAGTCCCCATCATCTGGGGGAGGGGGTGTTGCTTACAGCGCATCACTGATTTTCCATAGTCCCAGAAGGTACAGCCCAGTTGGCTTAGATCGGGGTTTCTCAACCTCTGCATTACTGGCATTTTAGACCAGATAATTATTTGTTGTAGGGGGTGGTCTTATGCATTGTAGGGTATTTAGCAGCACCCCTGGCTTCTACACACTAAATGCCAGTAGCATTCTCACTAGTTGTGACAACCAAAAATGTCTCAACATTGCTCAATATCCCCCAGGAGGCAAAATCACCCCAGTTGAGAAGTGGCTTAGACTGACTCACAAAACTGCCCACCTGATGGCTTAGGAAAGGCCAGGTCCCTTGATGTATGATCCCATAAGACAAAGGGAAGGTGGGTAAGTCACCCAAAAGTAAGTCAGGATACTGATCCCAAAAGATAAGAGAATTAATGCTTACAGTCCCATTTCCCAACACTGGTAAGCATAAAGTTGAAGAAGATTACATTTTCTAGCCCATGTATTCAGAGAATTAGGGGGAAAAAAGTGGAATTTAATAAATTTCTAGAAACAGACTATAGAAAAAGTAGTCCCTCAGAATGGTGTACTAGTCCCTCACAATGCTGTGCCAGTTAGCATTCGTGTCCTGGAAAAGCACAGTCCCAGTAAAGTGGGTGTTCTTTTCCATTTTTATTGAAATTCTCCATGTTTCCCTATCTGTTTTTAAATCCTGCCAGATCTTTTTCTAACTCCTGGTATCTACGGACTCGTGGTAATTGACATGGCTAATTTAAGGGAAACTGATTCCAAATCCCAGAAAACACCCAATGCATCTCTGTATTAATTAGTCCGCTAACTCTGGTGGTTCCAACATGGTGCTAATGAGACCAAAGACATGAATCCAATCCTCATGCCATATGGGCTTGTTCAACAGCCAGCTCGGAGCCCCACTCCAACCAAACAACCGATAGACAGATGTATCTGGCTGCTGGTGGGGAGAGGGCAAGAAGAGCGGATGGACGTGTCCAGACAAATCCACCTCCACTGCGAGCACAGCCCGTGTAGCACATTCTCCTGGGAAAGGGGAGTGAATCCTCACAGCATCAGAGAGCGTAGCACACCCCCCACTGCGCCTCTCCCCTAACACTCCCCCATGCCACGCCACGTCTCCGCCTCTCCCCTTTGCAGCTCATACCTACTCACACCAGCTTCCTTTGCCGCTTCCTCTCCCTTCTGTTCATTACCATTTCTTAAAAATTGGAGTGCAGAACTTCATCTCCAATCCGCACTGACTCTAAATTCCCTGATCCTACCGTCAGCAGCAAGTCTGGGCTTGTCTCTTCTTCCATTATTATTTCTGACAGCCCCAAAGAAATCACTTAATATTCATTTCAGTCCCCTTTTTCAGACAGTCTTAAAAATCAATTTCAAAATTTTTCTTCTTGATCCTGTCATTTAGCACCGAAATGGTCCAAACTGATTACTTGGGAGCATTAGCATTTCTCCCTTCTCCTCCCGGGATGTCAGACTCTGTGAGTCTGTTCTGGTATGATTTGGGTTGGCTTTCATTTTGGGGAGGCTGTTTTTCACTGAGAAACATGATTTTTTTTTTTTTAGCTATATTTGTAGAACAATTATCCTTACTGAAAGGAGAAAAAAAAAACCCTAGCATTAAAGAATAGGCCAAACACTTGGTTGGCTATGAGAAAAATCAGATTCAATGGGTGAAAAAAGAAAGTCTTGAAATTCAGCTACTCTAAAACCTCCAAGAGTGCCGTGTGAAAGCCCCTACTTCCCAAACAGTAAATTAGCAACAGTAACATCATTTTATTTATTAATAAAAAGGAGATGTTAAAATAGCCATTCATGATAAGACGCTGAACGCTGCAAGGAAGCCAAGAACAGGAAGAAAAAGGTCTGAAAGGGAAAAAAAAGGAAGGGCAGCTTTTATAAAGAAGAAAAAAGTTCTTTGTCTTTGCTGCCATTCTGTGAACAGTCTAGAGAATTCAGTTCATTGTTATTGTCGCTGCCCTTCTTCCTTGCCATTGTTTTGCTTTTTCAGGTTGTCTTTAATTCTCCAAGTAACATTATTAGAGAACTGGAGAGGTCGCAAACCACCAGGAGGACTGGGGTGGGGGGGTGGGGGGTACGGAACTCAATGAAACGTGTCCAGAGCGTTTTATTCCTTAGCCTGTGTTTTCTCTTCTCAGCGAGCAGAGGATGATTTTCAAAGTAAGGAATTCTGCAGACATGACATTAAAAAAAGCTCTGGACCATGCAACACAGCCCTCCAGCTTGATAAGCGTAACTGGTTTTTGCTCTAACCTCTTAAGAATCGCTCTGCTATCTTTGTAATTCCACCAGCTTGTTATTTATATTATTACAATATCTTCACAGACCTCCCCCTGCCATAACTCTGGCCTCAGAAAGAAAATATTGGCTGAAATGAGCAGAGAACCAAAGCCATCGGCAGGAACTGCAAGAGGGACAACAATTGGATTTTTCTTAGAAGATCAAAGAGTCAAAAATCATTCTTTCTGGGATTGGGGAACATCAAACATTGGGACTTAAGCAGTGTCACCTCAGGAATTAACCAACAGGAGAGTGTACACCCGGCCCCAAACCACTTTCTGAGACTTAAGATAAATTGTAGGAGCCCGTCCGCCTCGCAACAAATGTGATCCCACAGACTTGGAAAAGGCACAGTTGGACTTGTGGTGAGAGTACCCTCTGTCTTTTCCACCTGCCAAACATGTGACCCTTCTATGTAGGGCAGGTGTCCTTCGAGTGCCACCAGGAGGCCACCTACATTGTGTCATCATACCGCCTGGATTTTAGGCTCTGACTGCAGGAAGTCAGCTTGTGACTGCAGTGGACTGAAAGTCACCGAGCATAACCAAGGGACAGGGGCAGTACTACTGCTTGAGGGTGTACTGAGCATCAGGAATCATCTCACGCTACCTGCAACACTGCCTCCGACTATTCACTCACCTACCCGGATGTACAGTTAACGGGCGAGAAACTCAGAACTGTTTTGATCGCTGACCTTTTTTTGTTTTGCTTCTAATAAATGACTCGTCTCTGAAGACTGTGTTGGTAGCCGGGAGAAGGAAAATTTTAATATAGATCCTGAACTAAGTCATACAGTAAGAACAGAGAAGTTCTGCAACTATACCCAGAATTCTCCCGAAAGTTCTGCCAGACTTCAAGCGAAGCCAACAGAAGAAAGTCCATACTTTCAAAATTAGGTTATGAGTCACTTTACCAAGGGTCCATTTATTTCACTAACCAATTTACTTCTAAATTCTTACCAATAACATTAGCTCTTTGAATGCATTTCTAATTGGATTAGAACTATAAATATTTCACACTAGACTCAATTTTGTGAGAGACAGGAAATCTGAATTGCTTGTGTAACTAACACATGTCCTAGGCTCACAGGACTAGACCTGAGTCCCTGCGTGAGGATGACACACCCTTAATCCAACGATGCCACGCTTTCCACTTGTTGGTCTTCCTCTCAATCTCCTTATGATGCTTCGGCACTTACAAAACTGTCTTTGATTCGAACAAAATGAGGATAGTGTAAGCTCTACGCAGAATCCCATAGCATTTTCATTGGCAGGTGACCATGAAAGGTCACCTATCAAAAGCTTCCTCTGAGGTTCAGGGCCCCACAAGCACATGTCTGATAGCCTCACTTAAGCACATCTGCTCACAGAAGATGACTACTTTTCAAGGCTCTTAGGTGTCACTCAACTTCACCAGTACAGGGTCTCATTTAGAGCAGTTAACATTTACAGATGACTATGGGATGCTCTAGGATATATGAATGGGGGAACAGTGAAGAGGAGAGCATATTTTTATTACAGTCATCTCTGTTCTGCTGAGATGGTTTCCTGATCCTTCCGTTTCAAATGTTCTACATAACTTCACCTTCCTTGGAATCCTTTCTGCCATGCTATCCTCAGATTATCTAATTCATAAGAACGGCAGCACCAAAAATCCCAAATGCTTATGATAAATTTCTTGCAAATCACCTATCAGATGATAGGAGCGCATCCATGCACCTAAGAAAATGCCAAGAGTGCCGTGAGCCTCGCGGAGATCACAGGAGAAAGAGTGCTTTGGATTTCACATATGCTCTCAACTTTCAAGTCTGGCATTCCCTAACCTGAGAGTGGATCCTGGTCCACAATTCTCTGGGCTAACAATTCATTGACAACTATTTGTGGAAGGCCTTTGTGGTCTAGTTACCATGATGGAACAGAAAAACAAACAATCTAAAACAAACAAACAAACAAACAAAAAAACCTATTAGATATGGTTCTTCCCTATCATCCGTTTCCACCATCTCACTGCAGAGACAAAACTAATACACAAGGCCGAGGAATAAATTCTTAAACTATCCTTAAGTTTTTTTAATTGAAATAGAAGAGGGATGATTAATGGATTTGCTAATTATCCTCTGTGCTGTACACATTAGCCTTAAATGGCTCATCCATGGCTTAACCTGACTTCAGGGACATTTCATCGAGGTGTCTTTTGACTCCTCTATGTGTTCAGCTGATACCAGTCCTAAGCATGGTTTCTTACAGAACACACTCCGTTTTGGTGGCTGCTCTAGCTCTTTCCCACTTTATACAAAACAAACATGAAAGTTAAACACTTTCAACACCTATCCTGTATTAGTTTCCAAAATTTTCCATGCCAACATGGAAATAAGCTTCCAAAAACCTAAAAAGCGTTTTCATATAAATAGATGTCAAGCAGTTTTAAATACTTACAAACAGTCCCTTTCACACCCTGTTGGCAGTTTATTTCTGTGTAATGTTAACAAGGGAAAAAAACAACAACAACAGGAAAAGAAACACAGCCCAAAGTGAGCAGCAAGTGAAAGCTTCAAAGAAAACACAGGGAAGAAATATACAGTAGTCCCCACTTACCTGGGGGGCAAACAATCCAGTCCCCCAGTGGATGCCCAAAAGTGCAGATAGTACCAAACCCTACATAGACTATGTTTTCTCCTATACATACTTACATAATAAAGTTTATAAGTTAGGCATGGTAAGAGATTAACAACAATAACTAACAATCAAATAGAACAATATCACAATACTGTAATAAAAGTTGTGTGGCCAGGGTCCCTCTCTCACACGAACAAAATATTGTCCTGTACTCACCCTTCTTCTTGTGATGACGTGAGATGATGAAATGCCTACAGGATGAGATGAAGTGAGGGGAATGACGTAGGCACTGTGACGTAGCATGAGGTTATTGCTGACCTCTGACAGTTCACCAGAAGGAGGACCATCTGCTTTAGAACACAGTCGACCGGGTAACTGAAACTGCAGAGAGCAAAACCGCGGATAAGCCAGAGATTGCTGTATGGCAATCATTTGCGTGAACCCTTACTTCTCCCTCTTAGATTTTAGCTTTACAGGATTCGATTTCACACTACACACAGCAGAGATTGCTGAGACAAAGGAGGGGGAGAGTGAATCACTTAATGTACATTCTAGAAGAGTATAACCTTATTCTTTTCTGAGAAAATTCATGTCAACTTCCCTCCTGTGCAGATGAATAAAAGCATTTTTGAATAAAAAGTCACCATAAATTTTGATGTTGCAAATAAATCCCCCAGATGTTTTGTGTAGCTTCAGAAGTAAAAAGCTTCCAAAGCATTTACTCTGAACATAATAGCACACTCTCCAAGAATACATTGGGCACTAAATCCAAAATGATATTATATGGAAGATACAGGACATTTCACACTTTTTAAAGGAGGCTTGGGACACTGAGCACAATCTCTAGGGAATACAAAGTTAGGCTGTAACAAATAAACTGTTAAATGCATTTTTAAAAATCAAATGCTTAAATGCCTGAATCTGGAGTTATTACTTAAAACTGGAAAGAATTAAGACAAACTTTTAAGTCAGGGGGCAAATTAATGTTCGTTTTAATTCTTCACTTTATAAGCACCTCTTTTATAAATGTTAAATAACTGCTGAAAATAAGAGTACCATAACATCTAAATGAACATTAAAATGTATTAGGTAAAAATAGTTCACATTTGGGTTCCAGAAATCAAAATTACAGACTAAAGACTCCCTTACTTGGCATTAGAGAAGGAACTTGAAAAAAAGAAAAAAAAAGAGAAAAAAAAAAAAAAGAGAGAGATGAAAAAAAATTTTTGAGACAGCTGTGCCCTCTGGAGGTGGCACTAGGGAATTGAATAAACCTTCCCTAAACCAGTGACAGTGACTTTCCTAAGGAATTGAACACGCACTTGGAAATGCAAAGAAGGCTTAGAGGGTTTCATCCATGTTCCTTTCTTTGCGTCAAACCAGTTTTCAATGAATAATAATTTGGAATTTCAATTTAGAAATGTTCAAATGGGCACAAAACATTTTAGTAGGAGGGATTAAAAGCTTGGGTTCAATATCTAGAATACAATGATCAGGAACATGTTCAATATTATGAAAAGAAAGAATGTCAGTTTCAAATCAAATATCCTCAGGCCTCTTCAGGTGAACTGGCTGAGAGCGGATGGCCTCCGCTCCTCAAACTGTATTTTCGAACACTCTGGGAGAGAACCAAATCATCTAGACTAGCAAATGCGTATCCTATCGTCTCAGAGTAATTCACCACCTTTCCTTTCCTTTTCTTTTGACCTGTCTTTTTATAGATCATTCTTAATAAATGGAGCTATATTTCCCCCTCTAGGGAATATATTGTCCCATTGGGAGAAGAAATAAGTACTTCCTGCAGGAGTTTTAGAAATAGAAATTAATAAAGTTGGCTTTGTGTGTTTGGAATTTCAACAGGCAATCAATCAATCAATCAATCAATAATGGGGGGGGTCAAAAACAAAGCTACCCAGAAGTAGTACTTATTTGATCTGAAAACCAGAACAAAGCCACCACTTCTAAAAAGAGAAGGAAGACCTCGTCTTCATTGTAAAATTCGCCTTGGACGTGGGTGGGTGTTGCGTCTATTTGAAAAGAGGTGGGTGGGGGGAATCCGGAGAGCAACCGAATAAGCCTGGTGCACCGGGAGAGAGTTTAATGACTCTCTGTAGGAGTGTAGGAGAATACCCCCAAATACCAGTGGGATGTGATTCTCCCCAGCAAACAGGTCCCCTGGTGCGCGCGGGGTGCGTGGGCTGTGCTGCCAGGATTGGAAATGGAACAGAAGGTTCGGGAAAAGGAAGCCGAGAAGGTCTTCCTGGCTTCCGAGGACTTTGCGCCACACCCGCATCTCAGGTTCTGGACCTCTGTCTAAAGGCAACTTCACTCTCAAACCCCACTTCCTCCGTCTTCCCCAGTGGGAAGTCAAGGACCCGGAGTTACTAGAACCAGGCCCTTGCCAGCTTCCCACTGCTTGTGGTTCCAACCTACCGGCGCAATTCTTCCCTTGTACCGTTCTCCTGCCCCTCAGCCAGCCCCTTCTCCTCAAAGTGCGCCCCCACCTCCGGTGCCGATTCCTTAAGGAGGCCCAGGACGATGCCCCCAAAACACACAGTGATATCCAGGTCCCACTGCCCGTGCGCCCTCCGCGACCCCAAATGTGAAGCTAACCCGTGAAGATGGCGGGTAGTCAGGGGCTGGCGCGCACAGGCCGCGCGCGGCTTCCCGCCTCCGCCGTCTGCGCACGTGCGCGTCGGCCCGTGGGCCGCAGCGCCACCAGAGCGCCGACAGAGGGCGCCCGCGGCCAGTCGCCCCCTCTGAGGCCAAGGCCAGGCTAGCCGCCTGCCTCCTCCAATGCAGTGTCTGGAGGAGCCTGGGAGATGGCGGCGTGGGCTAATGAGGACGGGATAGGCGTAGGGGACGAGTTTCTTAACTTATCTGAACCTCAGACTCCTTATCTAAGAAAATGGTGATAACACCAAAAATCTAAGCCATAGTTGTCGGATATGACCATATATGCATCCGTTTATTCATTCGTTCACAACAAATATGCCATGAGGTCCCTGCGATTTTCCAAGCACTGTTGACGCACTAGGATATACCCCGACAATCAAATTGGACACAGGCTGCTGGAGTGAACATTCAAAAGGGATTAACCTGGAGTAGCAGGAATGAAATTGTGCAGGCGGACCTTTTAGCACAGCTCCTAGCACGTGCTCAGCCTTCTCGAAAGGCTGGTGCTTAATATTATTAGGTGTCTGTGTCTACATCAAGTCCATCCTCCTCCTGGATGCCCTGGGCTCCTGGAGGAGGGTTGAAGTAATGGAAGGGACAAAGCCCTGCCACTCATGAGGCAAATATTGCTGGGGCTGGTGCAGAACATTCAGAATAGCATCCTCCTGGGGAAGGCCTTGAATCATTGAAGGACTGACCACTTTCAGAAAAAATGAGTCTCTTTCATTAAAAGAGAGGTGAGCCTGCACAGGGATCTCCCTCCAGCCCATACCTTCCTCATTAAAAGCTTCCAATGGCATTTGGGTTGTTAGCTATCTCCTACCCCTTTTGTAGATGTATTTAGGGGTCCCCAGTGATTGCAGGGGCCCCAAAAATGCTTTCTCACCGAGTTTCCCCTCAAAGGAACTGATCAGAGATGATAACTGATATCACTAAAGAGAGTCATATCGTTGCAAAAACTATTCCTGGACAAATGAGAATGCTCTTCTCAACTTTTTTTAAAGGTATTTTAACTAGAGATTTAATACAATTAATACAATTTAATACAATTCCTATTAAAATACCAATATCATTTTTCAAAGAACTATAACAGATAATCCTAAAATCTGTATGGAATCACAAAAGACCCCAAATAGCCAAAGCAATATTGAAAAAGAAGGACAAAACTGGAGATATCACAATCCTACATTTCAAGATATACTATAAAGCTGTAATAATCAAAACAGTATAGTACTGTCACAAAAATAGACACATAGATCAATGCAAAAGAATAGAAATATCAGAAGTAAACCCATTATTATATAGTCAATTAATCATCAACAAAGGAGACAATGGGAAAAAGTATTTTCAGCAAATGGTATTGGGAAAACTGGACCACTTTCTTACACCGTACACAAAAATAAACTCAAAATGGGTAAAAGAACTAAATGTGAAACCTAAAATCATAAATCCTAGAAGAGAACACAGGCAGTAACTTCTCTAACATCAGCCATCATTTTTCTAGATATGTCTCCTGAGGTAAGGGAAGCAAAAACAAAAATAAATTTTTGGGACTACATCAAAATAAAAAGCTCTGCACAGCCAAGGAAAAATTGACAAAACTAAAAGACAACCTATGGAATGGGAGAAGCTATTTGCAAATAACATATCTGAGAAAGAGTTAGTATCCATGATATATAAAGTTATATAACTCAATACAAAAACAATAATAATAATAATAATAATCTACTTAAAAATGAGCAGAAGATATGAACAGACATCTCTCCAAAGAAGACATAAAGATAGCCAATAGACACATGAAAAGATGCTTAACATCACTCATCATCATGGAAATGCAAATCAAAATCACAATGAGATATCATCTCATACCTGTCAGAATGGCCAAAATCAAAAACTCAAGAAACAACATGTGTTGGCAAGAATGTGGAAAAAGGGGGAACCCTCGTGCACTGTTGGTGGAAATGCAAACTGGTATACCCACTCTGGAAAACAGTATGGGGTTTCCTTAAAAGATTAAAAATAGAATGACCATATGACCCAGTATTTCCATTACTGGGTATTTACCCAAAGAAAATGAAAATACTAAATTCCAAAAGATAATGTTTATTTGTAATGTTTATTATTATGTTCATTGCAACACTATTCACAGTAGCCAAATTATGGAAGCAGTCCAAGTGTCCATTGACTGATGAATGGACAAAGAAGATGCGGCATATCAATACAATGGAATATGACTCAGCCAAAAAAAGGAATGAAATCTTGCCATTTGCAACAACATGGATGGATCTAGAGAGTATAATGCTAAGTGAAATAAGTCAGTCAGAGAAAGACAAATACCATATGATTTCACTTGTATGTCGAATTTAAGAAATGAAACAAAAAGAAAAAAAGACTAGAGAGACTTATAATATATAGAGAGAACAAACTGGTGGTTACCAGAGGGGAGGTGAGTAGGAGGATGGCTGAAATAGGTGAAGGGAATTAAGAGTACACTTATCATGATGAGCACTGAGTAATGAATAGAATTATTGAATCACTATATAGTATACCTGAAACTAATATGACACTGTATGTTAACTATACTGGAAAAAATAAAATAAAATAAATAAAATAAAATAAAATGGCCAGTTGCATCCTCTCCTGGAGGCCCCACTAGGGAAATATCCAATCCTAAGCTCCCTTGCATTGGCAGAATTCTTTTCCTTGTGGTTGTATCACTGAGATACCCACTGTCTTGTTAGCTATTAGCCAAGGACCACTGTCAGTTCCTAGAGGCCACCCTGGTCCTCACCAATGTGTCCTCCATAGACCCTCTCATATGACCATTCACTCTTTTAAAACTCACCTGATTAGATCAGACCCACCTTAGTAATCTCCTTTGTGAGTAACTCAAACTCCAATGATTAGGAACCTAATAATGGGAGTAATATCCTATCATATTCACAGGGAAGGATATTATACAGGTGTCTTCAGTTGAGCTGCTGTAACAAATACCATAGTCTCGGTGGCTTCAAAACAAAAACACATTTATTTCTCATAGCTCAGGAGGCTGGGAAGTCCAAGATCAAGGTGCTAGCTGATTCAGTTCCTAGTGAGAGCCCTTTTTCTGGTTTGTAGGTGGATGCATTTTGTTGTATCCTCACATGGCAGAGAGAGAAAGATCGTCTCTCTCATGTCTCTTCCTATAAGAGCTCCAGTCGCATCATGAGGGGTTCCACCTCCTAATATCATCATACTGAGGATTAGGGTTTCAACATGTGAATTTGGGGAGGACAGAAACACTTAGTCATTAGCAACAGAACATGCATACCAGGGGGTAGAAATCTTGTGGATCATCTTAGAATTCTGTCTACCACAGAAGAAAGCAGAGGGAAATAAACCAAGAAAACATAAAGCTATAGAAATGTGCTAATTTACAGACATCAAATCCCTATCTAACATCACTACTGACTAAAAGCTAGGGTTACCTCCAGGGCCCAAGGGACACCTCCTTCTATCTTGCCGCAAGCCCTCAGCCCTCTCCAACCTTTCCCTTTTGCTCTTCCACCCCTCTGCATGAGGAGGACTAAGAGCCAATGCTGGAGCTCAGAGGGTCAAGGACATTTACTGAGGGCCACAGATAAGAAAGGCCACTGGCGCTCACCCATGGTGCCTCTGACCTGGCAGCAAGGCAGCAATTAGAAGTCAACTGGGTGTTATATGCAACTAATAAATCATTGAACAATACATCAAAAACTTATGATGTACTATATGCTGGCTAACTGAACATAATAAAAAAAAAATAGAAGAAGAAAAGAAGTAGAAGGGTCAAGATTGGCATACCTGGGTTCTGAGCTCAGCTCTGCCAACTACTCACTTTGTAACTTTCAAGTCCAGTTACCATGTCTCTGTTTCGGCATCTATAAAATCAAAGTTATAAGATTTCCTTCAGAGTGGTGGTAGGCATTGGGTGAAATAATATACATCAAGTGCTTCACCCAGCATCAGACAGGAAGAGAAAACAATGGGAAAAACCTAAGACCTACCTGAGAAGCAGGATGGAGAAGGAGGAGTTGCTATTTCCCAAAGCATCTACTGGGTGCTTGGAGCTATGAGATTTGCAGGCATCCATAAATCATGGTGTTTAACCTTGCGACATCTACAATTTAGCTGAAAGACAAGGCGACTTACCCAGCAAACAGGTGCACTGTCACAGAGAGATAGATTATGAATGCAAGTATTCTCTTTCTCAAGAATTTTCACCCAGCACCTTCGAGCACTTGGCTTTTGCAGGGGTTCAAGCCAAGGCTTCATTTCAGCAGCTGGCCTTGCCATGACTAGCACCTTCCTGGTGACTTGATATAAGGTCCCTCAAGTACCACCCAGAGAGAGACCCACCCAGGGGACCCTCATTTTAATGCACTCAGATGCTCAGCCATCGGTCGTTGATGGCTCCATTTACTTCTGCCGCATAAAGGTAAATATGTAATGCCTTAGAGGAACTGGTGGGACCAAAGACTGCCAACTGTGTTGTATTATTTTCCTATGGCTGCTGTAATAAATTGCACAAACTTAGTGGCTTAAAACAGTATACATTTATTCTCTTATAGTCCCAGAGGTCAGAAGTCTGAAATCAGTTTCATGGGGCTAAAATCATGGTGTCAGCAGGACAACATTTCTTCTGTGAGCTCTGGAGAAGAATCCCTTTCTTCGTCCTTGCCCACTTCTAAAGGCCACCTGCACTGTGTGGCTCCAGGGTCCTCATCACTCTGACCTCTGCTTCCACCAATCACATCTCCTTCTCACACTTTGACATTCCTGCCTCTGTCTTCTGATGACCCTTGTGATTACACTGGTCCCACCTGGATAATCCAAGACCCTCTTCCTACCTCGTGATCCTTCACTTAATCACACTTGCAAAAATCCCTTTTGCCAGGTAAATTAACATAGTCACAGATTTTGGGGGATTGAGATGTGGCAATTTTGAGGGGCCATTATTTTGCTCACCACAGGTACCTATTTCACTGAGACAGATACCTGTATACTTTCTACCTATCCCCTCCCCAAATGACACAGGAAAAAAACAAAAACAAAAACAAAACAAAGACTTATCTCTAGACATTTACCTGAGCTAGCCTACAAACAACTTGGGGATGAAGCACATTTTCACAGAAGTAAGTTTGTTGAAGTTTAGTAGGAAAAAGATACTATGCTCTCAACATCACAAGAGAATAATCTGTTACAATCTGCTTTTAAACAAGCAATGGATAGGGCACATTTAATAAGACATGAAAACAGAACCTATATTTTAGTAGCATTCTAGCATTCTTCACTTCCATTTTTGCAAACTGTGATGATCACTAACACCTATGCTCCCCCTACCCTGTTTCTAACTATTCTTTAAATCGACTTGATACTGCATTTTTTCTTGACAGTTCAGTGACAGGCACAATTACTTGACTGTTACCATGGTAACGAAGGGACCTCCAAATAGAGAAAACAGTAAGATTAAAATAAAAGGGAGAAGAAATAGTCTAAATTGGCATTAATGAGTCGTTGTCCAAGTGTAACTGGATGTCCACTGGTCAAGCTTTGGGAGTTTTTCCAGTAAGGACCCAGAATCAGTCAACCAGCAGGGGAAGTCGCCTGTGTGGACAAGCATGCTTGTCTCCCGCAAGAAGCAATGGTTCAAAGTTTATAGAACCTTCTAGTCTCCCTTACTTATGCATCTCTTTTATTTGGATCATCTCCTTTGTTCTTCATCTCCTCCTGCTTTTCCCCCTTCTGAACACATTAGTTACTATGGAAACATTGGTGTGAATGTCAGATAGCTCAGCTCAGAAATGCTTCATAAAGTCAATTATAGAATGGTCTGACATTTATCTCATGTTTGGGAAATTTAAAGAATTTGTGATATTCATGACCAGGGACAGGGGTGGGTGGTAAACACTGTGCTATGTATGGATTTTAAAATTTGTTTTATATACACTGTGAAAGCGTCAGGTTTTGTCTTCTAGGGGAAGAATAGCAACAAAAGCAGGAGATGTTTTGGGATTTGAAATTGGATTCATTTTCCATCAGTTCAGGAAGGATTTCCACTTTCTAAGTTTGTAAGGCTGACTGGAGTCTCTTGTGTCAAAATAAACGCTTTCTGAAAAAAATTACGGTTGGCTTATTTTTTTTAACTTTAACCTGACAATAAGACAAATGGTATTATCCATAATAATGTACACACAGCAGCAGCAATATTAGTTAAAGGCACAGAAATGTTAAACCCACTCTGTAAAAATTCTTACTTCACTGTGGGGAATTTCAGAGTTAGTGCAACTCTACAGAGTAACAATAATAGTAGCTAACGTTTAAAGCACAACTTACTCCATGTCAGGACCCATTCTCAGTGCTTTCTATGTATTAATTCGTGTGATCCTCAATCATTATACTTTTTTATGCATAAGGAAACTGAGGCACAAGGAATTTAAGTAATTCATCCAAGTAAGTGGTAGAAGCGGATTCAAACCAAGGCAATTGGCCTCCAGAGTCTACATTCTAAGCCGTCAGGCAAAACTGCTTCTGTATGAAAAAGTAAAATACTACTAAACACCGTATCCAGATAGAGAGCTTTGAGTCATCCATTCTGGACTAAAAAGACAATAGAGGCATCCACCTGCCGCATCGTCTCTCTGAGGTTATTGCCCAAAGCCTTCAGGCTCACCATGTTGTCACCGAAGATGCGATGAGTTCCTAATGATATCACTTTGACGATGACTTCAGTTTAGAGTTAAATTTGATTTCTGATTTGCAGGCTCTTAAGAATTTTGTTACATATAAAAGAGTAATAATGTTTCGCTATGCAATTAGCAGCAGGGTTATAAGCAGCGGACTTTAACTCTACTGCATTCCACCAGAAGAATTTAGTTAAAAGGAAAACCCGGCATGGACCTGTGGGGCCACGTTTATTCTTTGCCACCCAACATTTCCCATTCCCTCTGGCAACCACTCCCAGTCTTTGTTTGAGGAAGCTGCACCTGCATAATTAGTGCCCTCGACTCTCCTGCCTCCAGAATGGATCATGTGCCCCTGGCCTACGCCAAGCAACACATCTCAGCTCCGTGACCTCAGTGATCGGTTCAAAGATCCATGTGTGACCAGATTAAGCCAAAGACATGCCAGAAGATTTTTGCTGGGAATGCTCCAACAGAAAGAAGGCCTCTTTTTCTTCCCTGGAAGATGTGAGTGTGGAATGAGCTGCTCTAACCATCTTTGCCACCACAGAAGCATTGGCCTCCAGCATGCAATGGCCTGGAGGCAGAGACTGAAACCTTTGGAACAAAAAAGCATGTGGAAGACTGAGAAAAACTCAGCCAAATGGCATCTGTGAATACAGTACTGTCCAACTATGTTTGCCAGACTTTTCAAAGCACTCTTGCCCCTCCACCCCCTTTTTAAAAAAATCTAAACACATTTGAGCTGGCTTAACAACAGATAAAGGAAGGCCTAATGGACAAAACATGAAGCGTCTGTGTCCTTTGAGGGCAGACGCTACACCTTTTTCACCTTGTTCGAAAACAAGCAAACACAAAGTCCACAAACCTCTGAAAACCCAAAGTCCTTTTGTAGCTTATTTGGTGACAAAACAGACATCCCCTACAGGGACATGTATAAGGCTACTCATAGGCCTTATTTATCTCATTTAATGTGAATATTCCTATGCTTTGCCAAAAGGAACCACTAATATGTGTTGCAGACTCTGCCAGAAGCATCAGACTATATAAGGTATATAAACTCTAATCTTTATTAAATTTTAAAAAATTATAAATTCTTAAACCCCAAGGGTTTCAGATGAAAGACCATGGACTTCTAGTAACAGGATAAATTGAATGAAAAAATTTATTGAATACGTAAGTGCTTAATCTCTGAAGAAGATGGGCTCTGAGTTAGCCAAAGACACTGTTGACAACCACAAGATGAAAGCATCCATCATTCCAAAGTTGTACTGAAGGTAAACGTGTGTTTGCGTGGCACACAACACTCAGACATCAAGTCAGATATCAGCTTGATAAAACCAGGACAAAATACAAATCCGTGAAGTTCAGAACAAAAGCAAAAGGAGTTGGGTGTCTCAAGGAATAGTGTCAACAGCTTCGAGAACAGAGTATTTGGAAGAAGAATAGAACCCGTTGCCTGACTCCACACCAAGTTACACTACACTGTATGTACTAGAAACCGTAATTCCAAGATGTAAAAGGATTATGATGCTAAATACATGTGGTCATGACCTTGGCTAAATATTGAAGTGCATGTTCTTGTTCATGGCGACTTTATTCTAAACCCTTCTCTCTCTCTCTCTCTCTCTCTCACACACAGACACAGGCACACATATATCACTGTCCAAAATCTGTCTGCTAGACCTTTCAATTATTCAATCAATAAGGCCCTTCCATCCTGCCCCCTCTTTTTTTAATCTAAGCACACTCGAGCTGGCTTACAACAAACAGAAAAGGGTCTAATGGACAAAGCGAGAAGCATCTGTGTCCTTGGAGGGCAGACACTACATCTTGTTAACCTTGTTCATAAACAAGCAAACATTTCCTTACCTAAGATTCCAAAATCTGCAAACCTTTGAGTTTTATGTTTTATATATACATATAAAATGTTATTTACTTTTTATTTGACTGCAGCCAAGAAAACTATCATGCTATGTGATATCAAAAAGAGTACTTTTTAACTGTTTATATATCTTCTTTGGAAAAAAATGTCTACTCCAGTCCTTTGCCCATTTTAAAATCAGATTGTCTTTTTGTTGTTGTTGAGTTGTAAGTGTTCTTTATATATACCCTTTATATTATATACCTTTAACAGCTATAAAACTTAAAAATATTTTATCCCATTCTGTAGGTTGACTTTTTATTTTCTTGATAGTGTTCTTTGATGCACAAACATTTTTAACTTTGATGAAGTCCATCAGAGTTATTGTTTTTGCTCTGGTGTCATATTTAAGACATCATTTTTTAAAAAATAAGTTTTTGCCAAATCCAAAGCTGTGAAGATTTGTCTCTGCATTTTCTTTTAGAGTTTTGAAGTTTTAGCTCTTAAACTTAGGTCTTTTGAGTTTTCATTTTGAGTTAATTTTGGTAAATGATGTGAGATAAGGGTTCAACTTCATTCTTTTGAGTGTAGATATCCAATTGTCCCAACACCATTTGTGGAAGAGATTGTTCTTTCCCCCATTGAATGGTCTTGGCACCTTTGTCAAAAATAAGTTGACCATAGACACATGGGAACACTTATTATCTTTTAAAGAGATTTCTCCTGTGAGCTCAAGACACCTATGTATCCATCAGGCCATTCAGCATATCTACCCTCACATTCCCAAAGCAGACCTCATGGTCTCTGATCTCTCCAAGTCTGTTCATGTTCCACTGTTCTTTCTGGGCACAACTATTCATCCAGGCATGGAAGCTAGAAACATTTCCTTTTCCTTCAGTATCCATATCCAATTCCTGTCAACTGAGTCTCTATAATAAATATGGAATCTGGCCAGTTCTTTCAAACTCCTCTGCCATTCCCTAGATGACGTTACTATGGCCTAATCCCTGTACCATTAAAAGGTTTCCTAACTAGACTCAGATCCCTGCATCCATTCTTGTACTCTTCTAGTCTACTTTTCAGGGATCTTTTTTAAAAGACAAATCAAATCATGTCTCTCTCTCACTCTCCTACCCTCACTCCAAGCCCACCTTGTTTAAAATTTTTCAATTTCCTCCCATTATTCATAGGATAAAGACCAAAATGGTAACATGGCCTGCAAGGTTCTACAAGACCTGATTCCGAATTTCCTCTCCAGCCTGATTATATACCACTGCTGAACATTCAAATAAGTAACTCCTACTCAAACTTCAGGTCTCACCTCAAATGTTACTTATTTAAGTGACCTCTGCTAGATCAGGTCTCCTTGTTAATTGTTACTATAGCATACCATACATTTCCTTCATAGAGCTTGTCACAGTATGAAATTATGCATATGTGAGATTATTTAGGTGTCCTCCCTGCTAGATTTAAAGCTCTATGAAGTCCACATTTTCTAGCCTGGACATTTCAAGACCCTCCATCATCCGACTCTAGTAGACTTATTCACAACTGTTCTCCTTCACATTCCCATCCTCATATTCTAATAAAACCCTGTAAAAACTCTGCCACCGCATTCTGTGCACACTGTTGTTTTCCTATTTCTTCTTAATTTTTTCTATAATTATTTTGTTATTACTGTAACCCATTTTTATTCTTCACTCATTCTTTTTAAGTCTGATTTGTGTAGTACCTAATATGTGTCAAGTCCTGCATTTTTAAAGATACAAAAATGAGAAATTCATGATTCCTGACTCAAAGAAAGCAAGGAGACAGGCCTAGGAACAAATAGCTACCAGCCCAGATAAAATCTGATATGAAAAGGACTTCTAAAAATTATCATGGAAACAGAGAAAACTTCTCTTCCTGAGAAAATTCTCAAAGCTCCACAACAGAATGTATAATTATAGCTAGGTCTTGAAAGATGAGTGAGTAGAAAGGAGCAGTTTTTAGGGAGAAGCATTTAGACAATGGTAAGTCATGATGAAAGAAGGTGGCATTTTTGCAAGTAGCAAGTGGCCCAAGCTCTCTGGACCACAGGGCTTACCAAAAGCTAAGCTGTCCAAACTAAAAGCCTATGCCTTTGTATTTCAGACACAGCTGACAAGCACAGTCTTAAGCAACTGTCCCTTTCCCCCACTTTATTAGAAAATGTCACTTTCTAATAAAACATTAGAATGAGAAATGTATTGCAAGATAAAACTCTTTGGTGGAAAGATTCTAGGGTGGACCAAATGAATCCTGCTCCCTGGTGTGTAATCTTGTTTAATCCCTTGCCCTTGAGTGTGGGTGGAACTTGTGACTTACTTTGAGCCAAAACAATACGGGGAAGGTGAAGAAATTTTGTCAATGAAATGAAGGTGCTTAATTGGTTTATTTTGACTAATTAAAAGAGAGATCATTCAGGTTGAGGGAGGAAGGGGCTGACTCAGGTGAAATTCCACAGAAGAGAGATTGCACGCTCCCTGAAGCAAGCAGCTCCACTTGTAAGGAGATGAAGTAACTGTCATGTTGGAAAAGCCAACAAGGAACTTACGGTAGCCTGCATTTGAGAGCCGACAAAAAGCTAGGGCCTGTCATGCAACCACAAGGAAATGAATTCTATCAACAACCTTAATGATTTTGGAAATGAGCTCTTCCCCCTTCAAGCCTTTGGATAAGCATGCAGCCCTAGCCGACACCTTGAGGGCAGCCCTATGGGCCGGTGAGCAGAGGACCCGGTTGTGCCACGCCACACTCCCCACCTAGAGCAACTGTGTGATAATGAATATGATTGTTCAAAGCTGCTAAATTGTGGTAATCTGTTACACATAAATAGAAAACTAATATGAACTTTAACTTCCGAAAGCCGTTTTTGTTGCTGTTGTTGTCTTGTTTTTACACTTTTGCTAAAACTGCTTAAATATCTAAAGGGATAATTGAAAGACTATACTGGTTAGAACAAAATGGAATGTATTTCTAGCCAGCTCCCCCATAAAGGGAAATGATGAGTGAGGCTTCAATCTGACTTGCTCTACTTTACAAGAGGATATGTAACTTGGCTGCTCCAACTTCTGTTCTTAGCAGTTTCTTTGGCTTCTAATGAACCAGTTGCTCTCGGATGAAAGGAAAAACAAATGCAGAAGCATGGCAGCTTTGAGGATCAAAGCACAACCATAAAGAAACAAATGGAAAAGCACACTTACTACACAATACACAGCAGCACATAAATAGTCCATAGACGTTTTTTGCTTCCGTGCCTTCCATGCCTCTGCTGTTTGAGTCAGTATCTTCCCATAGGAATAACTGTATAATAGGGAGTTGATGACCCAGCATCAGATGAGTCATTACTATGACTGATATGGTCAATTTTTATATAATAAAAGCAAAGAAGGGATCCAGAGGCTCTATAATAATTTAAAATGAAAATATTATGCTTCAAGTTATAGAAAACAGTGTAAGATGCTGTTCATCTTATAAAACAAATTCACAAGTAGCATAATAAACATTATGATATAAAATATAACTTTATAGCATCATTTAAAAAATAGAACTAATACACAAGACCTGATAAATATATAGTATTTCATTTTACATAATTGTGTTAAGAAAAACCTAGCAAGGACAATTAGAAATCTATAACATTTATGAAAATAGAACTAAAACTCTAAAATACCAGGGAAAAAGATGCAACAGTGAGTATAGAAAGAAAGTAATCCTGCATAACCACATAGAACTTACCCCCAAATAAGAGAGAGATGTTAGTATTCAAAAATAAATCATAGCAACTCACATCTATAGGTTAACAAAGGAGAGAAAGCTCAATAGATATTGGGAACTCTTAAATTTCTGTTCATACATTTAATGTTTAAAACTTCAAAAACTAGGGCTAATGGGATAATTACTAAACATAAAAAGCCTTTTCAAACCATTAATGTTTAACAGGTAACTTCTAGAAGCATTCCAGTTTAAATCCACCATCTTTGATCGAGCTTTGATTATTTCACCTTCTAAATAGTTCTTCAATCTTTTGATGGTTCAGGCCTTCAGTATTTCTTACCTAGATGACTTAGCAGTCTCCTAGATGACATCCGCTATGGTCTGAAGTTTCGTGTCCTCCCAAAACTCGCATGTTGAAATCCTAACCCCCAAAGTAATAGTATTAAAAAGCAGGGCCTTTGGAAGTAATTAGGTCTTGAGGGCAGAGCCTTCATGAATGGAATTAGTGTCCTTATTTAAAAAAAAAAAATAGGCCCCAAAGAAATCCCTCACCCCTCTCATCCCTCTGGCCATGGCCATGAGAGGACACAGGGAGTCCTCATCAGAGCCGTCTATGAGAAAGAGGCCAGCACCTTGAACTGAGACTTCCCAACCTCCAGAACAGTGAAAATACATTTCAGTTGTTTATAAGCCACCCAGTCGTGGCATTCTGCGATAGTGGCCGGAACAGAGTAAGACAATATCCCTGCCCTTGGCCTAAATCCTCTCAAAATATTCCCCTCACTGTGGTCAGCTATCCTCTTTCTAAATTTGATCATGTCCTCTCCCTGATTAAAACCCTTTATTGGTTCATCTTCATCCTCAAAAGAAAACCCTGGTGCCTTGGCATGCACCCAAGGCTCTTGGTGATCTGACGGTGCTAATGCCTGCAAACGACCTCCTGCCTCCCTGTCTGGCCTTGCAGGTCCTGTGCACAGTCTTTCCAGCCTCCTGCCTCAGGCACTTCCCCCGCCCTCTTCACTAGAGGTGTTTTCTACTCATTTTTAATCCCCCACTCAGGTCTTTTATCTCCTGATTTACCTCCTTTGACCTCTAGGAAGCCTTCTCAGATTCCACACTACCTCTTAGGTTGCAGCGTATGCCCCTGCCTGCTGCCTCCACCAGGCCGTGTGCAGACATCCATTCCGCACTCCTACCACAGGATTATCCAATGGAGATCAGTCTTTGCTGCTTGATGACTGCGCTCCCCCACGGGATGCTCGGTGCTCAGCACACAGGAGGTGACTACTGCTCACTGAAAGAAAGAATGATTAAAAAACTGAGACAAAGGAGCAAAAGTGAGCTATGTTGGTTGGAACACCTCTGCTGAAACACAGGCTGGAATGCAATCATCTGGGGGAGTTAGTTGCCCTGACCAGATGAAAATGCCTGAAAGTATTATCTACCACCAATCTTAAAAGAATCCGCCGCAAAGTCAACCTTCCAGATCTGAAATATCCTGTAGACCTAATATCACCTTACACCCACACTCAGAGGATGTGCTATTTCCCTTTAAACTTAAAAAAAAAGAAAAGAAAAGAAAACAAGCCTTATGTACAAAATGAAATGCTAACAAAGGTAAAGATGGTGGCCACATTTAAGTGTCTGCATGCAGTCCAACAAGAAGAGTACGGACAGAGAAATTCACACCCCTCATTCCATAGTCTATAGGCAAGAGTCTCTGTTTCTTGGATGAGCTTTCAATTCTCAGCCATGTCTTACAAACCTTTCCTGATCTGTGCCCACCTACCTCTCCAGTCTTCGCTTTGCACAGTCTCCTTGGTGTGGCTCAAGTTCCAGCAGTTGCTCCTATTAGACAACGTTTTTCTTTGCCAAAGTCAATAACTTTGTTATTTAAAGAGAGTTCAATAACAATGGCAATATTTAGACATCCTGATATTTTTCAGTTTCATTTTGGCAGATAAAGATTCAGTGTGATGATCATTGTAAAAATGAGAAATAAAATGTTTTCTCATTCCACTAGTATTCAAATAATAGAGTAGGTGTCTTTTGACATAAGATGTGCTTTAAATAATTTTGAAAAGTTCAATTCGTCTGAATGGAAAATGAAGCATAATTGATTTTTGACATTTTAATTTTAAGTGAGCTGGTTGTCAGATTTCACTTGAAAAGGACCCACAATATCTACATCAAGGGCACATCAATTTTCTTCAGCCATTATTGTCATTTTTCTATGTTCGTAAATTTATCCTACTATAAATGCTATTATTTGACATGTGTGAGGAAGGAAGAATTATGGTTAATCATACTTCTAGTTTATGCAAACAAACATAACAAACACCACACAGAAATTAATAATTTATAACAATCCCTACATGGATTCCATCATTTAACAATAAAATTAGAAATGATATTGAACCTCTACAGAGGTCAAAGCATCATACTAGATGTTGCATCCACAGAGAGGAACAAGAAGTGGCCTCTGCCCACTGGGGAAGAGAAACCTGGAGACAAAATCATCGCCGTTCTATGTGAGATTTACAATAGTAAGAAATGAATTTTCGGGTGCACAGAAGAGAATTGCCTTTAGGTGACATGTGAGAAGCGTCCTGAAGGATCTGTAGGAGCTTTCCAGGCAGAAGGAACCATGAAGGTAATGGCTCAGAGCCGTGACATGGCCTGGCACTCTCTGGGTCCTGAGACTGGAATATCAGGGGCAGGGTGTGTGGAGAAGTAAGAGACAAGTCTTCAAGTCTTCAAGGCAGGACTCAGGATGCCACACCAAAGAGCAGGGTTTTTTCCTATGGCAGTTAGATTTGCCTTTTGGGTAGAAACAGATGTAGTAGAGGTGAATACAACAGACAAGAAGGACTAGAGGAAGAGAGAAAGCCTAGTTCGGAGGCTCTTACAAAAATCTCAGCAAGGCATCCTGAAGCTCTAAATCACAGCAGCTGGAATAGAGATGAGTCAAGAAATTTATCAATTACACAAAAAGCTTACCGGCATACAATAGTAAGTGTTTATGCTCGTAGATCTGATGGTCGGGTGGGCTAGACTAAACTGGGTTTGGCCAGCAGCTTGGCTGATACAACTCTCCTTCACATGTCTCATCTTTCTCTTGGGACCTCCAGCTAGCCCAGGCAGCGTGTGTGTGTGTGTGTGTGTGTGTGTGTGTAACACCCATATTGGAAGTGCAGAAGTTGTACTTCAAGAAGTACAAGGTGGTAATATGCCACACCTCTTAAAGCTTAGGCTTGAAACTGGGGCACCATCACTTCTGCTTTATCGGCCATATGGCCAAACCCAAAGTCAGAAGATGGGGAAAAATACTCTACCTTTTTACTAGTAGGAACTGCAAAGTCAAAAAGCAAAGGGCAGGAAAACAGGGAGGGGAGAAGGACTGGTGTGGACAATGCAATATATCGCACTCTGCCCTCTGGGCCACAGTTACTCGCGTTCCTCCCAAATGCAACATATGCTTACCCCCATCAATGGATTCTCAAAAGCCACATCCAATCTCCACATCATATTGCAAGTTTAGTATCTTGTAATCTACATTAGATCCAGATGAGTCTTATTTTGAAAAGAACAACAATTGCCCTTTGTTCAGAGAATACCAAACAAAACAATGAGCTAACTGACCCCACCCGATCACACACACACACAGAGCTTACACATATCAGCAATACACACCCCCATTTAAGTATGGGAGGCTCCTAGCAGTCACTGGCCCACAGCAATTCTGAAATCCCACTGGACAAATGTTGCTCTGTGGACGGGGAATGTTTCTTGATTAGGCCTGGGTTCTGTTTCCTGGGAGTGCCCTCCCACTGTCCCTTGTTTTCTGCTGGTTTTGACTCTGCGTTTTGAGATTTCCTCCTCCTCCCCCATCACTTCTGAAAAGGGCTTTGGAAAATATGCCATTTTAACAATGGAGCAACTTTCTTAGGAATTAAAAAAATATATTTTTGCAAAGCCTCAATTTCTTTTAGTCCTAGATGGCTGTACTTTTGCTAATTCAACTGTCTAAAACAACTTGTGAATTTCTATGCATTTGATTTCACAGTCTACTCTGTGTGCCAAAAGCCAGAAGTCACATCCACAATTCTTTTCTAGGCAGGCTTTCTCTCCCTCTTGACTTAATTACTACTACTAAGCATATTTGACTAATAGGGGACCATACCCTTAAGCTTCATAAATGTCCTTTTTTTCATCTGAAAAGGTATACTCCAGGCTCTTGATTTTCTCAGTCTCAGTCTCTTTTATACTATTAAAAATTGAAGACTCCAAAGAGTTCATCTTAGAAAACTCTAGAAAGTACAAGAATACACAAGTACCCATTCCATTAAATATCAGGGCAATGGTATCCCTTGTAATGTAAACTCTGGAAACTCTACTATGCCCATGAGAAAATAAGAGCGAAAAAGACAATGTCTTAGTATTATTACGAAAATAATCTGATCTCACAAGACCCCAAAATGACCTTGGAAATTCCCAGGGATCACCAAACTACATTTTGAGAATTTTGGTCTAGATAGTCTTTTTCTTCTCAGAGGTTCAGGACAGTTTTGATAGTCTCACACTTGATTTTCCCACAAATAACATAAATCTACACATATTATTTCTTTATCTTGGTATCACTATAGTCTTTAAGAGCTCCATTTTATCTAAGAATGTGGAACTTGATAATTTGATACATAAAATAATTATTTACTAGAAATATTTTAGATAAGAAAAAGTTGACTATCCACAGCACTAACTTGTCCGGCATCCTGTTAACTTCAACGGTGAAACAGTGTATCTAAACATCCATAAGAAGCAGAACTTTGAAATCTCTACAGAGTTGGAGAGACAAAAATTAAGAGCTCATGACTCACTAAGTAAGATAGGACCTGATGGAACCCTAATGGTTTGGTTTAAACTCTGATGGATTGGGGAGCCCGGGTGGTTCAATCAGTTAAGTGTCTGACTCTTGATTTGATTTTGGCTCAGGTCATGATCTCAGGGTTGTGGGATTGAGCCCATGCCAGACTCTGTGCTCAGCCCAGAGTCTGCTTGAGTTTTCTCCCTCTGCCCAGCCCCCCACACTGGCACATTTGCTCTCTTGCTCTCTCTCGAATGAATAAATAAATCTTAAAACACACACACACACACACAAACTCTTAAGGATGAAACCACAAAAATAAGAATAAACCAGGGACTTAAACTCAACTTGCAATCAGCTCATCCCTAGCTGCCTGCCACAGTGAAAAGTAAATCTCTGGGAGAAGATAGCATTCAAAGAGTATTTTTACAATTTTTCTTAACAATGTCAATCCTTCAGTAAAGAAAAATATTCAAGAAGGCACAATGTGACCAAAACCTGAGAGAAATAATATAAAATGGAAACAAATCCGTAAAATATTCTTATATTAGTTATCAGCCACAGACTTTAAAATAACTAAGATGAATATATTCAAGGAATTAAATTATAAGATTTCAACAGAGAATTAGAAACTATATATATATATATAAAAAAAAAAAGAACCAAGTGGAAACTCCAAGCTGAAAAATGAAACAGGTGATATTAAATACTTACCATATTAGGTAAACAGTGAATTAGACATAGCTGAAGAGAAAAACAGTTTCTGCTAAAATTTTTACTGGGATTATACTGAATCTGTAAATCCGTATGGGAAGAACTGACATTTGCCTTCCAATCAATAAACATGGCGTCTCTCCATTTATTTAGGTTTACTTTCTCCCAGGAATGTTTTGTAGAATTCAGTGTACAGGTCTTAGATATCGAATTTATACCTAAGTATGTAATATTCTTGATAAATAGTATTGATTTTTCATTTCAATTTTTTGTTACTATATAGAAATGCAACTGATTTTGTTTTTGTGTGTGTGTGTGTACACACACACACGCAAAAAGGTGGTTTTATTAAAGCATGGGGACAGGACACTTGGGCAGAAAGAGCTGCACTGGGTTTGTGAGGAATGGCTGATTATATACTTTGGAGTTGGGGGGCAACTGATCTGTATATTGACCATGTATACAGTAACCGTGTTACTCACTTACGAATTTTAGAATTTTTATATATTCCTTAGGTTTTCTGTAGAGTCCAATATGTCATGTGAGGAGACTTTTACCTCTTCCTTTATAATTTGAATGGTTTTTCCTTTTCTTGCCTAATTGTCTTGGCTAGAAACTCCAATACAGTGTTTAATAGAAGATAGTGGACATCCTTGCTTTGTTTCTGATCTTAGGGGAAAAACAGTCTTTCACCATTGAGGTTGGCTGGAGGTTTTTCTTAAAGATGTCCTTTACCAGGATGAGGAAGTTCTCTTTTATTTTTACTTTACAGAGAGTTTTTATCAGAAATGAATGTTGGGTTTTGTCAAATGCCCTTTTTGCATTTATTGAGATGATCATATGGTTTTCCTATGTTAGTCTGTCAACAGAGTGAATTATATTAATTTTCTAATGTTAGCCCAAATTTGCATTAACAAACACCTCACTAGTTCATACATCATCCTTTTACACATCATTAAATTCAAATTGCTAAACTTTGTTTAGAACTTTTACATCTGGGAGAGGTGAGGTTAAGATGGCGGAGGAGTAGGGGACCCCTTTTTCAGCCGGTCCCCTGAGTCGAGCTGGATAGGTACCAGACCAGCCTAAATAACCACGGAATCAGCCTGAGACGCAGGATGATGCATCTGGATCTCTACAAATGAACATCTCCAGCGCTGAGTATTGAGGTACCAAGAGGGGAGCTGTAAACCGTGCACGGATATCGGAAGATAAACGGAAGGGGGAGGGAGCCGCCGCGTTTGGGCGCCGGGAAGCGGCAGCCACCTGCACGGGGGAGCGGGCGGACTCACAGAGGGCACCCGCGAGAGAGCGGACTGAGACCGGTGAGCCGTGAACGCGCGCGCCACCAGGCATCTCCCGGAACACCGGAATCCCGGCGGCTGGCGGCTGGCGGGCCACCTGCACGGGGGAGCGGGCGGACTCGCGGTCGGCACCCGCGAAACAGCAGACTGAGACCCTGAACCGGGTGCGCGCGCCACCAGGCTTCTCACGAAACTCCGGAATCGAGGTGTGCTCACCGGGCATAGACTGAGACCGGGAGACCCGGGAGCGCGCGGGGCGGCCGGTGGCTGGCGGCATTAGAAACACAAAGGACAGAGACGCGCCGGCCCTGGAAGTGAGGGCAGGGACGCCGGGTGTGGGGCGCACATCCCGGGACGCTGCAGGGTTGAGCAGCACCAACAGTAACAGAGTTAAAGTGGCCAGAACATTAGTAGAGAACGGGCCGCAATCCTTCTGTTCTGTGACAGAGGCTGAAATTCGGCCGCTGCTGCTCTGACTCTCAGAAGAGGCACAGCAAACCGCCAGGGAAAGCCGCCAGAGAACAAAAGCCTGGAAATACCGGCTCAGAGAGTGCCCATCCCCATCCTCCCTCGCAGGGGACACGGAGACTCTACCCAAACAGGGTTGCCTGAGTATCGGCGCGGCAGGCCCCTCCCCCAGAACACAGAAGGCAGGCTGAAAAATCAAGAAGCCCACAACCCGGGCGCCTGGGTGGCGCAGTCATTGAGCGCCTGTCTTCGGCTTAGGGCGTGATCCCGGCGTTCCGGAAAGGAGTCCCTCATCGGGCTCCTCCGCTGGGAGCCTGCTTCTTCCTCTCCCACTCCCCTGCTTCTGTTCCCTCTCTCGCTGGTTGGCTGCCACATAAATAAATAAATAAAATCTTTAAAGAAGAAGCCCACATCCCTAAGATCCCTATAAAACAAGGGGCACGGCCTGGGACCCAGTCAATAATTTTGGGCTCTGGAAACCCCGCAACCTCTCTTCATCAGAATGACAAGAAGGAGAAGCCCCCCCCAGCAAAGAAAAGACAGTGATTCTGTGGCCTCTGCCACAGAAATAATGGATATGGATGTAACCAAATTATCAGAAATGGAATTCAGAGTAACGATGGTCAAAATGATGAGTAGAATTGAAAAAACTATTAACGAAAAGGTTACTGAGAATATAGAATCCCTAAGGACAGAAATGAGAGCGAATCTGACAGAAATTAAAAATTCTATGAGCCAAATGCAGGCAAAACTAGAGGCTCTGACGGCCAGGGTCGCAGAAGCAGAGGAACGGGTTAGTGAATTGGAGGATGGGTTAATAGAGGAAAAAATGAAAATAGAAGATGGTCTTAAAAAAATCCACGCCCACGAATGTAGGTTACGGGAGATTACTGACTCAATGAAACGATCCAATGTTAGAATCATCGGCATCCCCGAGGGGGTGGAGAAAAACAGAGGTCTAGAAGAGATATTTGAACAAATTGTAGCTGAAAACTTCCCTAATCTAGCAAGGGAAACAAACATTCGTGTCCAAGAGGCAGAGAGGACCCCTCCCAAGCTCAACCACGACAAACCTACGCCACGTCACGTCATAGTGCAATTCGCAAATATTAGATGCAAGGATACAGTATTGAAAGCGGCCAGGGCAAAGAAATTTCTCACGTACCAAGGCAAAAGCATCAGAATTACGTCAGACCTGTCTACACAGACCTGGAATGAGAGAAAGGGTTGGGGGAGCATATTTAAAGCTCTTTCAGAGAAAAACATGCAGCCAAGGATCCTTTATCCAGCAAGGCTGTCATTCAGAATTGATGGAGAAATAAAGACATTTCAGAATCGCCAGTCACTAACCAATTTTGTAACCACGAAACCAGCCCTACAGGAGATATTACGGGGGGTTCTATAAAAGTAAAAAGGCCCCAAGAGTGATACAGAACAGAAAGTCACAGCCAATACAAACAAAGACTTTACTGGCAACATGGCAACATTAAAATCATATCTCTCAGTAATCAGTCTTAATGTAAATGGTTTGAACCATCCCATAAAACGCCACAGGGTTGCAGATTGGATAAAAAGAAATGACCCATCCATTTGCTGTCTACAAGAGACTCATTTCGAACCCAAAGATGCATTCAGACTGAGAGTAAGGGGATGGAGTACCATCTTTCACGCAAATGGACCTCAAAAGAAAGCTGGGGTAGCAATTCTCATATCAGATAAATTGGATTTTAAACTACAGACTATAGTTAGAGATGCAGAAGGGCACTATATTATTCTTAAGGGAAGTATTCAACAAGTGGATATGACAATTATAAATATATATGCCCCCAACAGGGGAGCAGCAAGATACACAAGCCAACTCTTAACCAGAATAAAGAGACATATAAATAAAAATACATTAATAGTAGGGGACCTCAACACTCCACTCTCAGAAATAGACAGAACACCCTGGCAAAAACTAAGCAAAGAATCAAAGGCTTTGAATGCCATACTCGACGAGTTGGACCTCATAGATATATATAGAACACTACACCCCAGAACCAAAGAATACTCATTCTATTCTAATGCCCATGGAACATTCTCAAGAATAGACCATGTTCTGGGACACAAAACAGGTCTCAACCGATACCAAAAGATTGAAATTATCCCCTGCATATTCTCAGACCACAACGCTCTGAAATTGGAACTCAACCACAAGGAAAAATTTGGAAGAAACTCAAACACTTGGAGACTAAGAACCATCCTGCTCAGGAATGACTCGATAAACCAGGAAATCAAAAATCAAATTAAACAATTTATGGAGACCAATGAGAATGAAAATACAACAGTCCAAAACCTATGGGATACTGCAAAGGCAGTCCTAAGGGGGAAATACATAGCCATCCAAGCCTCACTCAAAAGAATAGAAAAATCTAAAATGCAGTTTTTATATTCTCACCTCAAGAAGCTGGAACAGCAACAGAGGGACAGGCCTAATCCACGCACGAGGAAGCAGTTGACCAAAATTAGAGCTGAAATCAATCAAGCAGAAACCAGAAGTACAGTAGAGCAGATCAACAGGACTAGAAGCTGGTTCTTTGAGAGAATCAATAAAATTGACAGACCACTGGCAAGACTTATCCAAAAGAAAAGAGAAAGGACCCAGATTATTAAAATTATGAATGAAAAAGGAGAGGTCACGACGAACACCATTGAAATTGGAAGGATTATTAGAAATTTTTATCAACAGCTATATGCCAATAAACTAAGCAATCTGGAAGAGATGGAATCCTTCCTGGAAACCTATAAACTACCAAGATTGAAACCGGAAGAAATTGATTCCTTAAACAGGCCAATTAATTATGAAGAAATTGAGTCAGTGATAAACAACCTTCCAAATAACAAAACTCCAGGCCCGGACGGTTTTCCTGGGGAATTCTACCAAACATTCAAAGAAGAAATAATACCTATTCTCCTAAAGCTATTTCAAAAAATAGAAACAGAAGGAAAGCTACCAAACTCATTCTATGAGGCCAATATTACCTTGATCCCCAAACCAGGCAAAGACCCCCTCAAAAAGGAGAATTACAGACCGATTTCCCTAATGAATATGGACGCCAAAATCCTCAACAAGATACTTGCTAATAGAATCCAACAGTACATTAAAAGGATTATCCATCACGATCAAGTGGGATTCATACCTGGGATGCAAGCGTGGTTCAATATTCGCAAATCAATCAGCGTGATACATCATATCAACAAGAAAAGACTCAGGAACCATATGATCCTCTCAATCGATGCCGAAAAAGCATTTGACAAAATACAGCATCCTTTCCTGATTAAAACCCTTCAGAGTGTAGGAATAGAAGGTACATTTCTCAATCTCATAAAAGCCATCTATGAAAAGCCTACTGCAAATATTATTCTCAATGGGGAAAAGCTGGAAGCCTTTCCCTTAAGATCAGGAACTCGACAAGGATGCCCACTCTCGCCACTATTATTCAACATAGTACTAGAAGTCCTTGCAACAGCAATCAGACGACAAAAAGGGATCAAAGGTATTCAAATTGGCAAAGAAGAAGTCAAAATGTCTCTCTTTGCAGATGACATGATACTCTATATGGAAAACCCAAAAGAAGCCACTCCCAAACTATTAGAAGTTATAGAGCAATTCAGTAACGTGGCGGGATACAAAATCAATGCTCAGAAATCAGTTGCATTTCTATACACGAATAACGAGACCGAAGAAAGAGAAATTAGGGAATCCATCCCATTTACAATAGCACCAAAAACCATACGTTACCTTGGAATTAACTTAACCAGAGACGTAAAGGACCTATATTCTAGAAACTATAAATCACTCTTGAAAGACATTGAGGAAGACATAAAAAGATGGAAAGATATTCCATGCTCATGGATTGGAAGAATTAACATAGTTAAAATGTCCATGCTACCCAGAGCAATCTACACTTTCAATGCTATCCCGATCAAAATACCGAGGACATTTTTCAAAGAACTGGAACAAATAGTCCTTAAATTTGTATGGAAACAGAAAAGGCCCCGAATCTCCAAGGAACTGTTGAAAAGGAAAAACAAAGCTGGGGGCATCACAATGCCGGATTTCGAGCTGTACTACAAAGCTGTGATCACAAAGACAGCATGGTACTGGCACAAAAACAGACACATAGACCAATGGAACAGAATAGAGAGCCCAGAAATGGACCCTCGGCTCTTTGGGCAACTAATATTTGATAAAGCAGGAAAAAACATCCGGTGGGAAAAAGACAGTCTCTTCAATAAATGGTGCTGGGAAAATTGGACAGCTACATGCAAAAGAATGAAACTTGACCACTCTCTCACACCATACACAAAAATAAACTCCAAATGGATGAAAGACCTCGATGTGAGACAGGAATCCATCAAAATTCTAGAGGAGAACATAGGCAGCAACCTCTACGACATCGGCCAAAGCAACCTTTTTCATGACACATCCCCAAAGGCAAGAGAAACAAAAGATAAAATGAATTTATGGGACTTCATCAAGATTAAAAGTTTCTGCACAGCCAAGGAAACAGTCAGAAAAACTAAGAGGCAGCCCACGGAATGGGAGAATATATTTGCAAATGACACTACAGATAAAGGACTGGTATCCAAGATCTACAAAGAACTTCTCAAACTCAATACACGAGAAACAAATAAACAAATCAAAAAATGGGCAGAAGATATGAACAGACACTTTTCCAATGAAGACATACAAATGGCTAACAGACACATGAAAAAATGTTCAAAATCATTAGCCATCAAGGAAATTCAAATCAAAACCACACTGAGATACCACCTTACGCCAGTTAGAATGGCAAAAATAGACAAGGCAAGAAACAACAATTGTTGGAGAGGATGTGGAGAAAGGGGATCCCTCCTACATTGTTGGTGGGAATGCAAGTTGGTACAGCCACTCTGGAAAACAGTGTGGAGGTCCCTTAAAAAGTTAAAAATTGAGCTACCCTATGATCCAGCCATTGCACTACTGGGTGTTTACCCCAAAGATACAGACGTAGTGAAGAGAAGGGCCATATGCACCCCAATGTTCATAGCAGCAATGTCCACAATAGCTAAATCGTGGAAGGAGCCGAGATGCCCTGCAACAGATGACTGGATTAAGAAGTTGTGGTCCATATATACAATGGAATATTACTCAGCAATCAGAAAGAACGAGTTCTCAACATTTGCTACAACATGGACAGCACTGGAGGAGATAATGCTAAGTGAAATAAGTCAAGCAGAGAAAGACAATTATCATATGATTTCTCTCATCTGTGGAACATAAGAACTAGGATGATCGCTAGGGGAAGAAAGGGATAAAGAAAGGGGGGTAATCACAAGGGGGAATGAAACATGAGAGACTATGGACTATGAGAAACAAACTGAGGGCTACAGAGGGGAGGGGGTGGGGGAATGGGATAGACCGGTGATGGGTAGTAAGGAGGGCACATATTGCATGGTGCACTGGGTGTTATACACAACTAATGAATCATCGAGCCTTACATCGAAAACCGGGGATGTACTGTATGGTGACTAAGATAATATAATAAAAAATCATTATTAATAAAAAAAAAAAAAAAAAAAAAAAGAACTTTTACATCTGTGTTATAAATACTGGCTTGTCATTTTCTTATGATTTTGGTATCAGAGTAATGCTGGCCTCAAAGGAGTTGGGAATTATCGCCTCTTCTATTTCATGGATGTATTTGTTGAGAATTGGATACTTTCCTCCTTAAATATTTGAAAGAATTCACCAGTACAGTTAGGTTTGGCATTTTCTGTCAGAAATATATGTAGGGACGCCTGAGTGGTTCAGTTGGTTAAGCATCTGACTTGATTTCAGCTCAGGTCGTGATCTCAGGGTCCTGAGATTGAGCCCTGAGTGAGGCCTGTGCTCCGCGCAGAGCTGGCTTGAGATTCTCTCTCCCCTTCTGTCCCTCCCCCTCCACATGTGCTCTCTCTCAAATAAATAAATCTTTAAAAATATATATATATCTGTAGAATCTGCAGTCGTGTCATTTCTCTCATTCCTAATATTGGTAATTTATGTCTTCTTTTTTCTCATCAGTCTGAAGATTTATCAATTGTATTGATCTCAAAGAGTTAGCTTTCAGCTTCACTTTCTCAATGGATTTTATTTTCTATTGCATTGATTTCTTTTCTAATCCTTTTTCATTTGTTTTTCACTTGCTATTATTTTTCTAGCTTAAGGTGGAAGCTTCAGTCCTTGATTTGAATTCTTTCCTTTTCTAACATAGACATTTAATGATATAAATTTCCCTGTAAAGTACTGCTTTAGCTGATTCCCACAAATTTTGATTTGTTTTCATTTGCATTAAGCTCAATATACTTTCTAACTTTTTATTTCTTTTCATAAACCATTTGTCTTTATATTTAAGTAGATTTTATGATTCAATACATAGCTGGACTAAAAAACTCAATTTGATCAGGGTAACTATTTACAGTTAATGTAATTATTGATATTGCTGTTTAAATCTACCATCTTGTTTTTTTTTAATTTCTATTTGTCCCACTTATTCTTTGTCTCCCTTTCTTCTTTTTCTTCCTTCTCTTGGATTATTTTTTGTGGCTACATTTTATCATCTTTGTTGGTTTATTAGTTATGACTTGTTATTGTTACTTTAAGGCTTACAGTTTACATTCTTATCACAGTCTACTTTCGAGTAATGCTGCGCTATCTCACAGGTACTGTTAGAACCTTGGAGTAGTACGCTTATGCTTCCTCCCTCCCGCCCTCGATGCTGTTGTCAGGCGCTTCACTTTACTTATGGTAACCACACAACAGCTTGTCATTATTTTTGCTTTAAATCATTAATTATCCATTAAGGATAATTTAAAATGAAAAAAAGCCTTACGTTTGTTCACATATTTACCATTTTTGGTGTCCTTGTTACTTTGCACAGAAACATATTTCTATTTGGTACCATTTTCCTTCTGACTAAAGGCATTCTTTAACATTTCCTATAGAGCCAGTCTGCTTGTGATGAATTCTTTAAGACTATCGAGGTCTGAATAGGTTATTTCATTTTCATTTTTGAAAGATATCTTCACTGGATATAGAATTCAAAGTTGAGTATTTTTCTTTCAGTTCTTTAAAGATGTTACTCTACTGTCTCTGACACTCCTGTCTCTGTTCTTCTGTGTCTTTAAATTTAGCAGCTTTAAGAATTTTCCTTTGAGACAAGTTTTAAGGAATTTGATTATGATGTGTTTTGGTAGTTTTATTTCTTGTACTTAGAGGTCCATTGAGTTTCTTGGGTCTCATTTGTTTCCCTCTCTCAGGGAACACTATCCTGTGCTGCCTATATATGATATATATTGCCTATATTTGCCTGATATTTGAAAACTCTCTCATATTTTGTGTTTTTAGAATTTCAAATAGGTAAATCCAATCTCTATTATTCCATTTTGGCCAGAAGCAAAAGTTCAATTTCAGGCACCTTTTTTACCATATGAAAATTTCATTTTTTGTTACTTACTTAACTTTTAAATTCTATGACAAAATGTTTCATCTATACACATGAAGTTACTAAAATTGTTTTATTTATCCCACCTCTTTTAATACATATGTGCATATATAGAAAAAGGCAATAGGAAAATATTAATGGACTTAAATACAGCATGTAGGCAAAACACACTTTTATGTTTTCTAAACCTATTTGATAATGATATATAAGGAAACTTGTTACAAATCATAATGCTTCCAATAATCTGTCAGGAAAAAAGATCACATTAGCACCCATTCATACTTCAACACAAACATATTCTCTGAGCCACACTGGGAAAAAGTAATATTTCTGTTTTTATTTCCTGAAGTAATTATTAGTAGGTTTACACTTATTAAATATATCCTTAAAATTTCCACCACTTCGGAAAACCATAAAGTTAGTAAGCTAGCTAGATTTCCTTTTTATTTTAGTAAATATTTTTTATCTCAGAAGTCAAAATTGGGTACAAGTACTGTATACAAGGTACATAGTTTAAATCTTTGGGACAAGAGACTACAAGAAGATAAATAAGCCAGTAGCCCTCCTAATCTTACATCACTAAGACTGTAGATCATAGCAGGTAGATGTATACCTCCACCCATACCAGAGAGGTGTAAATTCTTTTGACAATTAACCTTTCTAAATTTTATGATAAGGTCAATAATATAAAAACATTACACACAGCACACAAAGAATTAGAGAAAGTTAATGATATAAACCACAAAACAAAATAATCCACACTTCTCATTTGGAAGGGAAAAAATGGGACTAATACTGAATACTTAGCATCTAATATAAAATTTTCACTGATTATAAGTTGAATTATGTTGATTAAAACTTTACAGAATAACTTTGCATGTTATTAATTCATGAGATAATCAGCAGATATGCAGCTCTAGTCAAGTCTTATAAACCCCTAAAAGTTTTCATAAAGTGAAATTAGCTAAAAAATACCAAACAGGAGTAGAGATTTGTGAGAAGTACAAAACACATAAATGCAATAGATATATAATGTAATCTGTGCAATTCAAAATTACCAAAATTTCCTTATGAAATGTACAAGTAATAAATAATAGTCATACTTGACTTTATCAAGTTAACAAAATAATTACTAACCAACTTTGTGTTTTACTAGTCAATTGCTTAGAAACACCAACTGCCATTTTAAAATTACTTTCACCATAAAAATAGAAGGCATATCAAACTCTTTAATCCTCAAACATCCAAAAAATTTGGAAGGCAACCATCAATCAAAAATATTATCTGTTAAAAAAAGGTGATTAAAAAACATAACCTATTTTTTTGCACAATTTTCTTTTCTTATGAAAAAGGGCACTTAGTGTATAGCTAAAACTTCCAGAAATTAAATATTCTGAGGACTTTCCTATTAAGCAGATGACATGTTGTACAGTTTTTAATATGAAAATATAAATATCTTTGACAGAGAAGGTGAAATAGTGGTTGGAATAAAATCCCATCACCATTTTACTTGAAAAACACTTTTTTCCCAGATACCATGAAAACAATACTGACTCCATGCAGTTCTGTGTTGCCAAAAGCTTCCCAAATTATAAAACATTAAGGTATTCACTGAAATTTCAAAAGTGGGCCCGTAGTCTTTTGTTTTCTTCTCGTAGTCTTTCAATTTCAGCCACTAAACCTTCATTCACAGAGTATCTTTCCAGCAAAGAGTGCATTTCATTCTAGAAACCAGAAAAAAATGCTTGTTAAATCACTGGTATTTCACATTTATCTGGCAAGCTATTTTACATACTTTCAGTTATCATTTCTGTCATGTTCAATTAACTAGCTGAATGGTATTTCTTCTACTTAACCATCCTTACTACTTTGTTAATATAAATGAAAGATCGCTGGTGAAGTTATATATTTGGAAGGCTTATATTTGTACATGTGGGAAACTTCTAGCTTAAAATAAATAAATAAATAAATAAATAAATAAATAAATAAATAAATAGCTGTGAAAAAGTAGTCTTAAATATTACAGGTTAAAAAGAAGGGTGACTAGTTAAAATCATTTTACTTATTAAATTTCTAAAACTCCCTGTTTATTTATTCTAGCAACTAGATATAATAAAGTAAAAATATACTACCCTTTAATGGACTTTTTTAGATCCACAACTCTACACTAATTTAAAATAAAATATGTCATACCTACCAATTGCATGTGAAACTGTTTAATCATCTCAACTTGCAAGTTCACAATGTCCCTATGGCATGCTTCTCTAGGGAAGAATTTAAAATACTTGTTAGAATTATAATGGTATTGCCAATTCTAGATCAGTCAAGAAGCTGGCTAAACTTTTCTCATTGTTTCAAATTATTGGATGTTACTACTAATAGTAGTAGTAGTAATAATAATATTAATGATAATAAAAATACTAATGCACCTAGATTTAATTACTATATACTAGGCAGTGTTTCTTGTACTTTGAATGGAAGAACTCATTTAATCTTTACAATCAGGTGCAATTATTACCTCCATTTTACCAATGAAGGAACTGAGCCACAGAGCAGTTAAAATTTATCCAATCAAACAACCAGTATGGAGCTAGTATATAAACTCCGGCTGTATACCTCCAGAACTCTCATACTATACATTTCTTAATATAAAATTATCATTAAGGAAAGACATAGGTTTGTATTACAATGAAATACAGATAATTTACTAGGTTACAATGTTTTAACTATTATCAATGTTTTAGCTATTAAAACAAAATACTTCCAGTAGAATGGAAAGGGTTATTTGGGTGGTTATAATAAAGGTTACACTATAAAATGCAATTCGTTCATGCCTACAAAAGAATACATGAAAATTATGAAGTATAATAATAAACGGATTATTCAGTCACCCACCACACAACTTATGAGCTGGAACATTACCAAAATCATAGAAGCTTCCTATGTGCTCCTCTCTGATTCTATCACTCAACTTATGAGAAGCCCAAGAAAGAAGTCACTACTCTGATGAATTTTGTTTAAGCAAAGAAATGTTAAAAAAAAAAAAAAAAACTGTCTAATATAGAAACAGTAGTCAATATATTTTTCCTGTGCTTGGTTTTGAGCATTATAAAAATACCAAATCCTATGTAGTACTGAGTAGTGTACACTTAAAAAAATAACCCAGTATCATGTTTTCAACATTCGTATTCTATATATCTGTAATTCACTGATTTGTACCAGTGTACAGATTCTCCTGTCAACTGACATTCGGATTGTTTTCAAGATTTTACTATTACAATGTTGTTATAAACAATCACATATATATTTCCCAACCCACATGTGCCCATAACTGTAGATGATATATCCAAGAGTAGATATGCTGCGTTAAAGGTATGATCCAGATGTGTATTTGTTTAGTTTTATAAAATAATGCAAACTATTTGCTGGAGTGGTAGTATCTGTGGACGTGCTTGTCATCAGTGTAACAGAATTCCTCTTGCTCTATATCCACACCAAGACTTGGTCTTGCCAGACTTTAGACGTTTTCCCATTTAACGGGTGTGAAATACTATCCCGTTGTATTTTCAGTTCTCTGACTAACCACAGGATTGAACATCTTTACTTATGTTCATAGACCATTCCTCTTCTGTGAAATGTTTGTCCATGCCTTTTAACCTTGTTTTTCTATTGAATGTCTTTCTTTTTTTTTTTTTTGAAGACTTTATTTGAGAGAGAGAGAGAGCACAAGCAGGGGGAGGGGCAGAGGGACAGACTCCTTGCTGAGCAGGGAGCCCGATGTGGGGGCTCAATCCCAAGACCCTGGGGTCATGAACTGAGCTGAAGGCAGGTGCTTTACTGACTGAGCGACCCAGGCACCTCTTGAATGTCTTTTTTTCTTATTTATTTCTAAGAGTTCTTTACATCATCTGATCCTTCGCTGGATCCTTTGTTGGAGTACTACAGTTAGATTTTTGTCCTTTCACTTTGTTAATGGTGTCTTGTGATGAGCAGTCCTAGTTAGTGTTCCTAATTACTGACCTAATAACACAATCAAATTTGCCAATCTACTTTTATAGGTGGTATATCCTCGTATGCTTTGATAACTTCCCTACCATGACTCATATATAAATTCTCTTACAATGTCTAAAATTTTACCCTTTAAACTTTTATGCTGGGTAGAATTAATTTTTTTAATAGCAGGGACCAGGGATCTATACTTTTCCTCTGTCGTGTATTACATTTCTATATAAGCCCAGGTTTTTCTCTGGTCTATTTGATTCCTTTGGGCAATTTGTCCATCCTGTGCTAATGCTACACTATTTTAATTACAGCTTAATAATTAAGCTTACCCATCTGACAAGTCGCCTTCAACCTGTTCTTCTCTTGAGTGTCTTGGTTATTCCTGGATCTTTTCTTCTTTCACATTAATTTTGAAGTTATCCTATCATCATCTTCCAAAAAACAGCTGGGATTTGAATGAAACTGCACTCAAACTATAGACCAATTTAGAACTGACATCTTCATATCTTTCCATTTATTTAAGTGTTAATGCTTTCTAATAAATTTTTAAGTGTTTTTCTACAAAGATCTTTACCATCTTTGGTCAGATTTATTCCTAAGTACTCTTTCTGTTACAACTTTTTCTGCTACAACTATATAGGTTTTTTTAAACATTCTCTTTTGCTTTCAATTATGACAAAAGCTGTATTTAAATCAAACAAACTGGGGGCACCTGGGTGGCTCAGTCAGTTAAGGAACTGCCTTCGGCTCAGGTCATGATCTCAGGGTCCTGAGATGGAGCCGCAAGTCAGGCTCCCCACTGAGCAGGGAGTCTGCTTCTCCCTCTGCCTCTCCCCACTGCTCGTGCTCTCTCTCTCAAATAAATAAATCTTAAAAAAAAATAAAACAAAACAAACTGAAAGCATCAGAGAACCACTGAGGTGGTCAGGATTTGAGGGGCTATGGTCTTGCAAAGAAGGGAAGTCTACTAGGTAAGCCCCAGTTACCTCTGCTTTTCCCTCTGGGGGACGTGCTGATTAGACAGTGGGGAAAAGAGGCTGACCTGAAAGCAGTCGCCTGGAGCTGAGAGAGTCTCACTGGGTTGGGGAGTGCTAGGGTCTGGGACAGCCAAAGCAGCCAAGGCTTCAAGGTGCTAAGAAGGTACCTGCAGAAAAGTAAACCTAAAATTGTGCAATTTCCCCCTTGAGATATCTGTTGATTCCTAAGCAATGCCCGTGCTGGGTTAGATGCAGAAAATTAAACATAAAGTCGCAGCTAGAGTAGAGAAAGCTTTGGCAGCCTTGTGATGCTGGGGAAATGGAGGTTAAAGTTCAGGAACCAGGCCTGGTGAATACTCCAGACATTCTAGGATTCTTTCACATCCTAGAAGGGCAGAGACTAAACCCTAGGAATAAAGGCAAACCAGAAATAAACCAGCCCTAAGAAAACCTGAAAGCCAGCAAGTACAGGTACAAAGTGATCTGCTTGCCATAAGAAACTTAAATCTTCTTGAAAGACAATAAAAATAGATCCACAGACTTCTGCTTAGGATATAACCTCTCCAACTCTAACAGTGAGGACAAGCCAGATAACCTACAAAATCATATATTTTTAAGTTCAACTTGAGAGTGCAAAGAAACCTATATGAATGAAAATCCAGAAAATGATGAGTCCCTCCTAGGAGAAGAGACCCATGATTGTTTTCATCCTCAACAGAGCAGGGG